>NC_081846.1:19371605-19691605 GCF_963259705.1 Myotis daubentonii
GTTTTGTATAAAACAAACCACAAAAAAAAAGTAAACAAAAGCTGTTCATCAAATTTCTTTTATCAGAAAATTAATTCCTATTTGGTGGGACCTAAAAGCCAAGGATTCCTGGGTATCTGAAATACGCTTCAGGGATACGGGCTCAAGTTAAATTATAAGGATACCATCTTTTCCACGAACTTTTATAATTCCGCCCATCTATATTGAGGCCCTATATATTAACAGCCTAAGGCTCTAGGCAGCTGCTCAGGACTGCGGCTGCAGGGTTTAGTGATGTATTGCATGGAGCACAATACATTATGAAGCCATGGCCAAGGATCCAATTAGCTATGAAACACACTTCTGTGTGCTTTATGGGGGGGAAAAAAGTTTCAGAATCCCTTGTATGAAAATTTTTCTTCTTCATCATTTCTAATGTATACATCAACAGGATAATGGAACATTATCCATTAAAACTGCAATATATGGCAATAAAGACATATGGTAACTAAATCCGAGCAGCAGCTGTAAGTCTTCTTTCAAGTTCCTTCCTGTATCTGCGACTTCGCCTCAGATTCTGAAAGGTTTATGGCAATGTTCAAGATGCCAAAAACCCATTAACAGTGTGAAATTATTACCTTCTGGGTTTTACTGCTCTTCGTGATCATCTCCTAGAATCAAGGGCTTGAAATAAGTACAATTAAAATTTTAATCAGTCACCTGGACTTGTTGAAAGGGCAGGAGAAGTTTTTCCTGATGTGATAGCGATAATAATATTCAGATATAAGAACAATGAAAGTAGTAGCAAAAGGAAAATACCAGCTGTTCTCGGTTGAGCCTGCTTCTCTGTGGTCCTTGAGGAATCTCATATTTCTCTTCCTGTTCGCATTGTTTGCTTTGCAGACATGCCTTCACCCCTGACAAAAGACAAGGATGAGAAATAAATTATCAAGTGAGGATGGCTTCTTTCTCATTCAAAGTAAGCAATTTACCTAAGCGATTCTTCTTCTTCATGGTTAAGTATTATTTAAAAATAAAAACAGAAACTTTACTTATGCTAAAACAAGTATAATAAAATGGGCTTGCCATATAAAGAAAATACAAATCTTTCCTTCAGAGGACTGAGCAATGAAGTCATACTGACACTAACAAATTTGTTTCCTTTCTGAAAAACCAAAATCAATACATTACTTCACACACAAATAAAACTCTAAGTTATCAAAGTGAAGGTGAATAAAAAGCTTAGTTCAGCCCACGGCAATCTGAACTTGAATGCTATCATCCGCATACTCATTCTCCCAATCATGTCTCATCTCCTGTTGGACTATAAGCAAAAGTGCTCTGGTCCACGGCACCTGGACCAGAGGGCCACACTACAGGCTCCACAGTGCTTGTTACAATCAACAACAAGCAGAGCCTGCAACGCGTTTGGGATCCGACAGGTACACACTAAAGTCACCCTCTAGAGATGACTTGGTGAGCGACACTGCCTTAGAGCATGTCAACTGAGATGTTCCAAGATGCTGCTCAATACATAGAAGTCAGAAGACTGAACAACTCAATGCTTCTACTCCGTCTCTCCAAAAGCAGAGCTTTGTCAAGAGGCTAAATATTTTCTAGACTTGGGGCTATTCGTGCATATTCAAATGCAACACTAAACCTTGGCCAACCTATAATCCCCTATCTTGTGATTCTTAATTTGTTAGTTTTGCCTGTGCTTTGGTGTCACTTTCCCTCAATGTTTTTAATAAAAGAATCCTATTTAGCCATGTTTGCTACACTGAATGTCTAAATCTTATTCTTCTAATTTATCATAAATATCATGTTTCCATAGAAATTGTTGTTTTTGCATATAGTAAAACATATTTTACAAATATAATTTTTAATACTCAATGAGTAAAAAACATTTTCTAATGAAGCTAGTATTAAAATAGTAACTTTACTGTGTATTGAAAATGAGTCTCAAAATGTCTGACTAGGTCACAGTAGTATCCCATAAACATTGCTGGTGTGTTCGCATTACATCATATACTATTTCCATATTTAACACCAAACCCCCAAAACATTAGCAATCTAGCTATATCACTGACTTACATCACACTCATTATTTTACATGTAAACTATTACTTCAACTTTTTATCAAGCACAGAGCCCCATTTCTAAATCTCCTTTCTTAATGATATTTGCAGAGCATTCATAACAGAATCTTTAGATAAATGAATATACCAACCTATAAAGCCAAGGACTTAACCCTGAATACTCCTATGTATCTACTGTAACAAGTGGATGGCTAATGTCTAATTACAGAAATAAATAAATGGGCCATGACTATGCTTGTTGCTTATTCATTATGGCTTTATTTACTGTCAAAAATGCATTTAAAATAGTATCTATCAATGCTGGTAATGTGCTGACATTAGTCACTCAACAGAATGTAGCCTTAATAGATACTAGAATGAGATAAGCTGGCATCAAGAAAATGAGATGGCAGACACCATCAGGGAAGCATGGAACCTCCACAGGAAGATGCCAGTGCCTTAGAGTGTAAATATGCTTCAAGTCATAAACCTTTCAGCTTTATGGCAGTTATTCAGTAAATTCTGTAAAGTAAGGCAGAAAAATCCACATTTAACTACTGAGCTGAATGAATACATCCCTCTGATATTCTCTTATTCTAAGGAACAATGTGCCAACTCTCTAGGCTACCTAATGAAGCTCCAACTAAAGAAAAATATAGTGTGCTCCACCCCACCTCCTGAAGACTAAGAAACAACATGTTTGAAGGCTGACAGAGTGCTCTGTTAGAACTGCTGTCATAGCAGAAGAAACATCAAGAATTTCTTAAAAGCTGGGAGTGACATCTAGTCCAAGGGTTGTTAACTATAATGTCTACAAGGGCCAATCAGATTCCAAACAGCTGTGAGGAGCCTGGTGTTAATTAGCAGGAAGTTGTGGAGACAGCAGTGAATGGGAAAATACACATCATATCAAAGGCACAAAACTTAAATGGGAATGCTGGACACAACCACATAAATTGTATCTGCTTTGGCCTGATGCTGCATCTAATCAGGCTCTTCCTTTCATAGCTAAGGAGACTTAAGTCCTAAGAGACGGAAGCAGCTTTCCCTGTGACACAACTAAGATGAGAACTCACATAGCCTCCAATTCCTAGATTAATTTAAAAATGTTTCTTCTTTAATCTTTATTATTTTTCTTTTAAAGCATCTTAGGAAATGCCAGGCATTCTCTCCTCAGATTTACTGTATTGTGCCTCTCTTACAAGACCAGTTATTAAATGAATAATAGGAGGATCCTTATTTATAAGAGATTAGCCAAAGAGTTTATGAAATGGCATAAACTGTTGACTACCTTGGGGAAGGAGGTGTGGGGGGAACAATGCATTTGGCTTTGTCTTCAATGGGTTTATTTAATCTACCTACTGCCAAAGTTGCCACTCTAATTTGTATCCTAGGAGTTTCAGAAGGAAGATGTACTGCACAGTAGACATTTACGATAATTACACATTTATATCAACTTTCTAGTGAACCTGTTTGGAGATTAACTGTACTGAATAACTAAACAAGTAGAAAAACAAGAATGAAAAACTTTAAAATAAACTTTCAGCAATTTCAATGGTGATACATTAACACCAAAGAGGAAATGGAAGCATATCCCAGCCAAAGCATTACCTAATGAATAAGCCTAAATAACAGATGTTTTAAGGTTTTGTTTACCAATAAAAGTTAATTTCCAGCCCTAACTGGTTTGGCTCAGTGGACAGAGCGTCAGCCTGCGGACTAAAGGGTCCCAGGTTCGATTCTGGTCAAGGGCATGTACCTTGGTTGCGGGCACATCCCCAGTAGGGGGTGTGCAGAAGGCAGCTGATCGATGATTCTCTCTCATGGATGTTTCTAACTATCCCTCTCCCTTCCTCTCTGTAAAAAATCAATAAAATATATTTTTTTAAAAAAGTTAATTTCCAACAGGAATTCTTAAGTCTACTTTCCATGTTTTCCATGTTAAACAAAATATCAGAACTCTCCCAACATTCCTAGTCATAAACTCACTGAAAGTATGATATATAGTGTAACATACATCAAAATTTTAAAATTGTTCAGCAATTTAAAAATACTTTTTAAAATTTAACCAATATATTTTATAGTTGTAATATGTACTTAAGGAAGTCTATATTATTCCATCATATGCCACTAAAATAGTTTAGCACAAAGATAAACTTATTCTCTTTTGCAGAAAAAAGCATATGCAAGACAAACTGTTAGCTTTCTCAGTAATAATTTCCAAACTGAAATGACTTAACATGGATAAGCTATGTTATTTATGCAAATATAGATTTCTGTATATGCCAAAATGATATATATATACTTTAAAATGTGTCAGGCCACTCTCCCTATAAAAGATATGCTTTTTGATTGGGTGGGGGTGAGGGGGGAGGGAGAGGAATAAAAAGTAAAAAGAAAAAAAAAGGTATGTTTTATTTTTTAAAAATATATTGATTTCAGAGAGGAAAGGAGAGGGAGAGACAGAAACATCAATAATGAGAAAGAATCACTGATCAGCTGCCTCCTGCATGCCCTGCACTAGGGGTTGAGCCCACAACCTGGGCATGTGACCCGGAAGGGAATCGAACTGTGACCTCCTGGCTCACAGGTTGACGATCAACCACTGAGTCTCACCAGCTGGACAAAAGATATGTTTTATATATATTTTTTTTTTTATGTTTTACATGTTTCCATATTTTAAGATTTTGACTGAAGCTATCATTTTGCAGAAATGCAGGAATGAATTTCTCATCTTATTAAAACAAAGAGAATCTTTTAGCTCAGGTGTATTCCTGATCATGCCTACCATTTCAGGTAAGTTTTCCTTTGGCCCTGATCGTATTACAGTTTTTATTTATAGGTAAGCAGCCCAATTCCCAAAGTATTGCTTAACTCAGTTATTAACTCAGAGTCACTAATGAAGCTCTGGCCACCTTAGCAACGCTGGGAATATGTGCATACCAAAGCAGCTTATAAATTCCAGGCTACAATATTTTTTTTTCCAAAAAAGAAGCTTGTACTATACAGAAAGGTATTCCTTTATTCTAAATCTCTAGTAGCCACTCTTACCTCCTACTTCATAAAAGTAGGTATATCTATAGGTGTTTATTTTTATTTTAGCTGTATGAACCAGTAGTGATACCCATGGATCTATATTAAGCTTATTTTCATCATTTTAGAAGGAAAAAAGAATCATACAAATGGAAGGGGGTATGAAAAAGGGGATTCCTGTATGCACTGCTACACACCCATGTTTACAGAATACAATTAAGACAGAATAATGCTTCAATATGAATATCTGCTAAATGTCCAACGAGGGAAAATACCCCTCTATGGAAGGCCCCAGAATTTGCCCAGTCTCTTCAAAAGCTAGAGCTATAAACAAGTCTATATTTTAAAGAATTGTTCTGGAGCTACTGTAAAAAGTAAAATGAAAGCTAAATGCTCTACACATGCCATTATAAACATCTAGATTTGAAACTGAAATACTAGTAGCATTGAAATTCAGAATTAAGTATCACTCTTAGTTAACACCAAATGTCCTAAAAACAATTAAAATAGAATCAAACATCACTCTGTCAAAAGCAAAAGTCCTAATGAATATGTCAGTAGAGCCCGGCCAGTGTCACTCAGTGGTTGAGCATCAACCTGTGAACAGGGAGGCCACGGTTCCATTCCCAGTCAAGGCGCATGTCTGGGGCTGGGGCATACAGGAGGCAGTCAATCAGTGATTCTCTCACATCATTGATGTTTTTATCTCTCTCCCTCTCCCTTCCTCTCTAAAATCAATTAAAATTAAAAAAATATATGTCATGAGGTCCAAAATAGGCACTTACGTAAATCAAGACAAAAGCATATTAATACATTTCCCTTCTGATTCTATTAGAAAAATAATACTCACATTGTAAAAACAAACGAATTCATTTTTTAAATGCTTTTCTATTAGTCCTTTTAGTAAACTAGGCTATGATATCACTAAACTCGATAAAAAAAGAAATTCACAAGAGGAAATGTTTTAAACCAATGACAAAACATAGAAAAGCAACAACTTATACATACAGCAATTTTTGAAAAAAACGGGTGACAAGAAAAATATAAGGCCAATATTATTACAATCCACAGTAAAGAGAAAAAGAACAATGAAATAAAGGTTAAAAAAAAGTAAAATAAAAGCTAAATGCTCCACCCGTGTCAGCATAAACCTCTAGATTTGGAATATCACAGAAAACACTGTCACCAATCATTAGATTTTTGTGATTCCAGATAAATATTATTTAACAGCTAGTTATTTCTGGATACTTTTAAGCCAGTTATCTAATTATAAACATATTTACATATAAAAACATATTTCCTCATATGATAGCATGCTATATTTATTTTACTTAATGCATATTAAGAAAACAGGTTAAATTCCATCATAACATATTACTGCATTATAAAATTTTCATAGGCAACATTTTAAATAGCAACTCTAAAACTTTATGAGTAATAATATCAAAATAATTCTTCTCTTTATAGATGTGGTTAAATGACCAAGTGGGAGTCAAATGTCCAAAATTTTTCTTAATTAAATAATTTAAAAATTCATAGTTGGTGTTCTTTTTCAGCCATATCTTTAAAGTTCATATATTTATGTAAGAATATCTGTTTCCTTTCAGGGGAGGGTTGTGGGGAGGTAAGAGATCAACCAAAGGACTTGTATGCATGCATATAAGCATAACCAATGGATGCAAGACACTGGGGCGGGGTGGGGGGGAGTGAGGGAGAGAAGGCTGGGGGAAGGTCAATGGGGAAAAAAGGAGACATATGTACTACATATTTGTAATGCTTTAAACAATAAAATAACATTAAAAAAAGAATATCTATTTTGATTAGAACAATCACCATATGAAAATGTATTTGCTAGGTCTGCCTAACAGGTATAAAAGATCTGGTGGGTCAGAGTGGAGAAGTGTACACACACAGGTTATAATCTCCCTGACTGAGACTAAGCACTTACCTATGCAATTACTCTTTAGAAAAACTGTACAGAAGATACTATTATTGCAACTTGAGAAGTATAATTTCTTTCCAGAGAACCTGAATTCTGCTTAACAGACACACAGTTTTTAAAATGGTTATAAACAAACAGGTACCTACCTACTAGTCTACTACTGTTTTCTTTTATTTCTTTGCTGTATGCATTCACACATTTAAATATCGTTGAAAATAGAGATATTAATTGTCCTATACATTTTAAACTGAAACAATCCTGTTTTTCATACTCCAGTGTTAATAACATATAAAAATATAATTCTTTTCAGAGAATATTGCTGTCTTTCAGAATTTTCTTATCTCATACTTAAGCTATTCCCCCTACTTCTTGCTATCTATAATAATAAAAGCATAATATGCTAATTAGGCTGGACAGCCGAATGACCTTCCAGAAGTCATTCTGGATGAAGCCTTGCAGCGGGGCTGAGGCAGAGGTGGTAGGGGTGATCAGGCAGGCAGGCAGAGCAGTTAGGGGTGATCAGGCAGGCAGGCGAGTGGTTACGGGTGATCAGGCAGGCAGGCGAGTGGTTAGGGGTGATCAGGCAGGCAGAGCAGTTAGGGGTGATCAGGCAGGCAGGCAGAGCAGTTAGGGGTGATCAGGCAGGCAGGCAGAGCAGTTAGGGGTGATCAGGCAGGCAGGCAGAGGTGGTTAGGGGCGATCAGGCAGGCAGGCAGAGCAGTTAGGGGTGATCAGGCAGGCAGGCAGAGCAGTTAGGGGTGATCAGGCAGGCAGGCAGAGGTGGTTAGGGACGATCAGGCAGGCAGGCAGGCAGGCGAGTAGTTAGGAGCAATCAGGCAGGCAGGAGAGTGGTTAGGGGTGATCATGCAGGCAGGCAGGCGAACCATTAGGAGCCAGCAATCCCGGATTGCGAGAGTGCAGGCCGGGCTAAGGGACACCCTTCCCCCTGACTCCCCACCATGCACGAATTTCGTGCACCGGGCCTCTAGTTAGAAATAATAACACAAATAGTTTTGCTTTTTGTTTTTTTTAATCTTCATTACTTGATTAGGGTAAATTCTCAGAAGGGGAATTATTAGACCAAAGGATGTTTATTTATTTTTATTCTTAGAGAATTTTTGGTAAAGAATTCCTGTAAGCATGAAGTTGCCTAATCAATCTTAGTTGATATAAATGCTTTGGTATATTCATTTTTTGATAATTAACAAAGTTTGAATAAAAAAATAACTACATTTATTTTTAAAACTCCACAGCATTCTCAATATTCATGTGAAGAGACAAATTTCAATAGAAAAGTAAAATCATGTTAATCTGATTACGAGGTTTGTAATAAAATACATAATGATTATCTTTTAGGTTCCATCTTCCTCAACTTAAAACAAAAAGGAAAACCACTCTATTTGGCCCTTCCGCACCTCACAGACTCAAGTCCAATGTCAACTGTTTGGCATATTCCCACAGCAATTCCCTTAGGTGCTGAGGACTTTCAAAACTCCTACAGCAGCAATTATATTTAAACTTAGATGAGAGTGGGGAAGAGGGAGAGATTATTAAAGAAAAGATGACAGCCATCTGCTCTCCCCTTCACAATGATGAAAAATGAAGAGGCAGAATTAAAAAACATTTTTTTTAAAGGTTAGACTAGAGAAAATTTTGAAAGCAGTGTACTAAAAGGGCAGGTCAAAAGATATTTTCTCACTGACGTCTCATTTACATCTTTAGGATGCAGTTCTACCTTATTTATACTCTAAGGCAGTGGTTCTCAACCTTCTGGACCTTTAAATACAGTTCCTCATGTTGTAACCCAGCCATAAAATTATTTTCGTTGCTACTTCATAACTGTAATGTTGCTACTGTTATGAATCGTAATGTAAATATCTGATATGCAGGATGGTCTTAGGCGACCCCTGTGAAAGGGTCGTTCGACCGCCAAAGGGGTCGTGACCCACAGGTTGAGAACCACTGCTCTAAGGGATAAATGAAATGACATTTATATATTTTCCATTGTTTCACTCTAGTCACCTCCCTACCAAAACTCACCCTTACACAGAGCTGGTTATAAGTTGCCTATGAGGAGGTTAGTACTAAAACTAGGAATAAAATAGAATCTTAGCCAAAAATTTAATCTTGAAGAAGGAACTTTTCCTGTCTATAGCTCCCATTTCTATAAAATATCTGTAAAATACATATAATGAGACAGAATGGTGCAGTAGTAATATTATGGCTGATTTTCCGAATCCTCATGCTAAATCCATTAAGTGAAACATTCTAACACATTCTCCATATACAACATAGAAAAATAAGGGTTATTAACCAACAAAGACAAAATATGTTTAAACAGAAAACTTCCAATAAATTGAACAGTTTTTCTTTTTGTTAATTTGTTTAGTTTGTTAAATAAGTCAATTATCTACAGAGAACATTTAGTTTCCCCTAGAATCTCCGAAGTTTATGGAAAATCCCATTAAAGTAGATTATATTATATTAAAGTTTCTACATAGTTAAGCCAGTAAAGATTTTTGTCTCCAGCAAACTAATGAATAACCTCAAATGCAATATCTAGTTTTAATGAGTCACAAAACTTTACAATTAACTTTGAAAGCTCTGCTCCATATTTTCTTTGTTTAATATACATGGTTTTCAGATAGTTTTGAATAGCTCTGAACTTTTTTTTAAATCAAACTGGATGCCTAAGACTAAGAATATAGAAACTGCAAGAAATATATATTAGGGAAAAAAGGTATTTTGAGCGTTCTTGCCTATTTTTTATAAACTCAGTGACTGTTTAAAGTAATTGTCTCAAGCCCTAGAGCTATTTCTCCTTGGACTCTGTATTAGAAAGAATAGGGTTATGCACTTCAATAAGAGATTCCATCCATCCTTTACACTGAAAGAATCACTGAAATTAGTATATGTTATTCACTACTGTGAGAATCACCAAATAGTACCCTATTAAGTCAGCTAGAGTACATCAGTGATTCTATAAAAATGACACTGACAAGCCATTCAATTGACAAAAACTTCCATTTCTTATAGAAGGCAGATTTTATGGACATGAATCATGTAGCCTGTATATGTAACCAAATGCAAGTTCAGCATATTCACAAGAACCATATACTCAAGTTAAGTGGTAAATGCCGTAACATTCAAAATTTCACATGGCTTCTTTATTACTGACACCTTATTATTATGAAAATCTATTCCTTCCTGTAACCACTGGCAATATTTCTGACACAGATTCAGTACAAAAGCATCTAGAATCATGGAACCATTTTAAATCAATTTTTTTAAACATTGAGGCCAAGTAAGACTTGCCATGAATTTGAAAGGGAAAATAAGTTTCAAAAAAAAATAGGAATGAGACAAAAAGGGAAAACTTTTTTTTCCTATGTAAATGGTTAGTCCAATTTTTTACCATATTTTTTAAACTGGTCATGATTGGGAGAGATTAATAACAGAATGATGAGGACAGAGGGGTGCCGTTGCCAGTCACATCCACTTAGCTGGACAGAAACATATCAGTGGAGACCAGTATCACAAGATAAGTGGTAGCTGCATTAAAAAGGACATTAACACCGCCCTGACCAGGTAACTCAGTTGGTTAGAGATTCGTCCTACTAGGCCAAGACTGCTGCTTCAATCCCTGGTCAGGGCACATACAAGAATCAACCAATAAATGAAGAAAGTGGCACAACAAATCCATATCCATCTCTCTCTTTCTCTCTCTAAAAATCAATAAATAAAAAGGACATGAATACAAAATGCTAAAAGGAAATAGTTTTATAAACCAAATCAACTTCAAACTATAGATTAAATTAGTAATATAATAAAGATCTTAATAAATCAAGCATTTCTACCATAAAAACTTCAAAACACAGAACCATAAAACAAAGTTTTTAAAAACTAATTCTGATCCATTATTTGCTTCTTAAAAAGAAAATTTCATTGAACAAATATTTTTATTCTTTGTTTCTTTAAATGTTTAATGTGAAATAATTAGATTGATAGGAAATCCCATGCAGTTTCCTCCAGGGACCAATGTTAACATCTTACACAACTATAGCACAATATCCGAAGTCAGAAGTTGACATTGATGCAATCCACAGCTTAGTCAGATCTCATCAGTTACACATGCACTCATGTGTGTTTGGTATGTGTGTGTCTATAGATCTATAATTTAATTGTGGCCTTTGAAAGGTAACCACCACTAGGACCAAAATACTTACCTATATCATCACAAGATTCCTCCTTAACCCCTTACCACCACTATTCTTTTCTACAGAAAAGGTCAATCTATTGTCCTATTTTAGCCACTGTAACCAAAATAGCTACTTTTGCTATTCAGGAGTAGAAAATAACCTTGTGTGAGTTTTCCTTTGTCTGCAAGTCCTAAGTGAATCCAAGGTTAAGAAAAGCAAACAAGTCAAGAGTAGGGAAGGTGAAAGGCAGCTCTGATGATGGTGTTATCTGACTACCAACAAGAAGCGGGTAATGGGGATACATTTGCAGCGAGTTCTAGATAATAGTTGATATAATTGCCCCCAATTGGGTGTTACACAAGGTAGTCTAAATTCCCCAGCAGCTTCCTAAAATATACCAGATTAGCTGAGAAAGGCAAAAGAGTGTTTACTTATAAGTTTTCAGAAATCATAGAGTACTTTTATTTCATAACGGTATATTTAAAATATGCATTTATTAAGTTAAATTGATCACTTAATAGTAATATGGAGCCCTAGCCGATTTGGCTCAGTGGATAGAGCGTCGGCCTGGGGACTGAAGGGCCCCAGGTTTGATTCCGGCCAAGGGCATGTACGTTGGTTGTGGGCACATCCCCAGTAGGGGGTGTGCAGGAGGCAGCTGATCGATGCTTCTCTCTCATCGATATTTCTGACTCTCTATCCCTCTCCCTTCCTCTCTAAAAAATCAATTAAAATATGGTTTTTAAAAAATAGTAATATGGATTGCTTGGGCTTAAAAAATCTACAATACAGCCCTAGCCGGTTTGGATCAGTGGATAGAGCATAGGCCTGCGGACTGAAGGGTCCCAAGTTCGATTCCAGTCAAGGGCACATGCCTGGACTGTGGGGTTGATCCCCAGTAGGGGGGCGTGCAGGAGGCAGTTGATCAATGATTCTTTCTCATCATTGATTCCCTGTCACTTCCGCTCTGAAATCAATAAAAATAAATTTTTTAAAGAGTCTACTATACAATCCATTTATGCATTATTAAAATAGTTGGTATTGTAGAAAAAAATACTTTGAAACCAGAACATATCTATGTACATTTACCAAGAACATCAAAATGATACCATAAATATGACAAGCTTTTGTAAAATGCATTACTAACCAGAGGTAAGTTCCTTAAACAATTATTGGCAACAGCGAACTACGAAAAATGAAATTAGTCTACTTGATTCACTTTGTAATTCTCTCAACTCTAACACTTACATTCAAAGTTCAGGATCCAGCATCCATTGAGAATCCCAAGCATACATTTCAGGGTACTTTGAACTGTATCACCAGAAATAATGACATGAGTCACTAGAACACAAAAAAAGCAGTAAGAGAAACAGATACAGAAACCAAAATAATTATTTAAACAGTTTGTATTTTATAACTAGTCTACAGTTTATATGCTTCTATCTGAATTTTCTTCAAAAACAATTTTTATATTTAGAAGCCTTCTTTGATCATCATTCTGTAGTTGGGCCACCAACATGAAAAATCATTTCATACAGCAAATATCTTAAAGTCACACTAGCATATACCATATTTTTTCCTTTATTGTCAAATCAAAACTGAGGATTTAAAGCATTACATGCACTACAATTTATTTGTCATTAGCAAACTCAAAAGTTTGCTTTTCTGATATATTGTTCTGTACTAAACTAAGAGCAAAGCTTTAAACTTTACATTTCCTCACCAAATTAAGCCTATAAGTAGTTTATAACTATAGGAAGATTTTAAATTTATTACAAGATGAAAAGTATATAGTGATACCCAATGGAGTTCTACAAAGGATTAACCTATTTTAAATTTTTTCTACCAAAAATGAATAAAGAATCCTCACCTGTACTGTCAAACTCAGCACATTTTTTAGCCTTAAGAATCGCTGCAAGCTCACTGAGCAATTTCTGTTGTTCTGAAGAAAGCCCACTGCCTATGAGTACAAGAGGTCCATCCCTACGCTGAGCAGCATGCATCTGTGAATAAAAAAAGAGATGCCACAGTGTTAAAAACATTTAAGGACTAGAGAAAGATAATAAGCTGACCTTCACTTGATGTAAGCTTGAATTTCATTACTTAGCTTACTCTATCTACTAATTCCTAATAATTTCCATTCATTCATCACTCAAAACCTTAATGCTCAATTAATTGAAGTAACTGCCCTTCTCCCCTCCCCATTTAAAAAGTTACTTGGGATAGCTCTTTACACTCAGGGCATCTTGTTTCCTTGATTCTAAATTGGATCTCTTTAGGGTTTTACAACTTCATTCTGTCACCAATAAGCTTTTTTTTTTTTTTTAAAAAAAAAAAAGTAACTGCAAATACCCATTTAAAATGATCAATTCGCTGTCTCTGCTCCACTAACTTATTCTAATAGAGTTGAACTCAAACTTGGTCTATTTAAAGTTAGATTATGTGAAAAATAAAATTAAAAAAACACTAAGACATGTAGAACAGCAGTGATCTCAAAGATAGAAACACATTTTTATCACTGGAACAGTTACTTTTCAAAACCAAGAAAATGCCAATAGACAAGAGAATACAAAAGTTTGGCCAGATTCACCTGAGTAGTAAGTTAATGCAGCTCATGGAAAGGAAAGAAGTGCCATAGAAAGACTCAGAATTGTATTACAGGAGATTAAAAAAGACAAAAGTAAAGAGAAGTTACCAATGGATAACATTAGGGAAAAGAATTGAAAGCTTAAAAAAAAAAAAAAGTAATGCAATAGATAGTGCATTCAATAGTAGCCAACCGAAATTTAATAAATGGAATTGGAATCAGAGTTAGCTGAAAGCTACCTGATAAAAAAAAAAAAAAAGCAATGATTGAGCACTGAAGAAAACAAAAGATAAACCAACACAAATGTATTACAGGGTAAAGCAAAAAACAGTTGTGCAGTTTTCAAATATAAGACCTAGGGTTTTCCTCCATGTGAGTCTATATGTGTACTGGACATCTGGCATCTCAAAGCTCCAAAGAACATGAGTGAATCACTGACAGTATGATCACCAACACAATTCAGCAATTAGATTAGAGAAAGCTGGTGCTTATACATGCACTTCACCTATCATAGAGATCATTCATCCAGGCTGATGCCCTACAATACTACATCTACATTGTTGGCTACATCTATAAATAGACCTCAATAATTCTTTTTTTAAAATATATTTTTATTGATTTCAGAGAGGAAGGGAGAGGGAGACAGAGAGAAACATCAACAATGAGAGAGAATCATTGATAGACTGCCTCCTGCATGCCCCCTACTGGGGATCGAGCCTGAAACCGGGGCATGTGCCCTGACCCAGAATCAAATGGTGACTTCCTGATTCATGGGTTGAAGCTCAACCACTGAACCACACCAGCTGAGTGCAAAGGTACTTTTACTGGACATGCCATGTACATCATACACACATTTACACCACATTCCTGCCCATGTATCTTTCCTATTCACTAAACTATAACATGTTGCAACCATGTCTACCTTAAATACTGCAAACACTCCCTAACATGAAAATAGTTCAGTGTACTCTATGGATTGTTCAATTACTATTCAATGGTAATATTAAAAAGAACAGTTTTTCAATAATTCTTGTCAGTTATACAAATAGGTGCCATAGGATAGCTCTAAATGAAACATTTTACTTTCCAATTTATATAACTTTGCTTCAGCTAAATTAATTCTCTACACAAGAGTGAAAAGATATCAACTCCAAATATAGGACATGCAACTATTTCTACCAAGCCAAGGAAAGCACCAACGTGGGTCAAGCCTTTTCCTATCACAGTTTTTAAATTTGAATTTTTTAAAAAAAGAAACTGGCCATAATTTCTCATAGTTAAGAAATTCTATTAAAAACAAACAAAACATAAAGCAAACAGCTGCTAAAGCCACAAGCCTATATGAGACAGGGGTGAGAGGAGAGGGTAGGAGACATTTGGTTTGAATAAGCAGAGGTCTGAGAACCATGAGGTTCAAAAGACATTCAAAAAACATTCCAAGCCCGGCCGGTATGGATCAGTGGTTGAGCATTGACCTATGAACCAGGAGGTCAGGGTTTGATTCCCAGTCAGGGCACATGCCCGGGTTGTGGGTTCAATCCCCAGTGTGGGGCGTGCAGGAGGCAGCCAATTAATGATTCTCTCTCATCATTGATGTTTCCCTCTCTCTCCCCCTCTCCCTTCTTCTCCGAAATCAATAAAAATATATTTTTAAAAAAAAACACCCCAAGGGGTTCAATATCCTGATTTTATAGCGATTAGATACTATGTACACTGGCATTAAACCCTTATTTAAAGGATAGTTGGATATGGAATGTCTTCTTAGATAAATCAGTTATTCTTAAGTAATGAGTTTATCAAAAATATGGTTTAAAAACTATGAAAAGAAGGAAAAGGACATAGATGTTGCTCAAAGGGAGCATGGGCAGAGACGTCACAATATGAACCTGAAAAGCAGCTTTCTAAGTCTTTAAGCTTAAAGGCTGCTTCTCAAATTAAACATGCTTTCCAACAGCCATTAACCTTTACTTGAGACTAATAAAACTTCTAAATGGGAAGTAGAGAAATTCAACCCCCACCCACTCATCACCTCTTCTTCTTCATAAAGCTTCCTGATGCAGCTTGCAGAGTTTAGAAATCACTGATTTGAAGGATTTCAGACTCAGCAATGAAGCACTTGTGCTTGTTTCAGGGTAAAGTGTATATCATGAACAACCCTCCAGAAGTCATTCATGCAGGCAACACAAACTTAAGAGAGCACTGCTAACTGCCAGACGCTGTTCTAAGTAAACTAAAGAGCAAGTGCCTGCCCTCACACAGTTTATATTCTAACTGGGCTGGGGGTGGGGGGGTGGGGTGGGGAGGGAACCAACAAAATGATAAATAATGTCAGGTCAGGGGTAAGAAGCACTGGCAGGGTGCTAGTTAATATACTGTAATGCGGAGGTCTCTTTGGTGAGACTACAATGGAGTCCAATCTGAAGAGTAAGGAGCCATTTGATTTCTGGTCCCACATTTTTCCTGGCAGAGATAAGAGCTAGTGCTAAGGACCTAAAATGGGGTATATTTAGTGGATTCAAAAAACTGCAAGACAGCCCATGTGGCAGGAAAAGAATGAGTGCAGGGAGTCTGGTATGATTGGAGGAAGGAAGATCCCAGAACTTAGCTTTTAAGATTGCGCATAAAGAAAAATCCCTTTCAACTTAGAACTTATCATGGGTTATGGTATCTACCATTACTATCAAGTTTCTACCATTAAGACAGTAAATAAGGATAGTCACTGGCCATGTCCATGTGACACGCAGAAAGTACAGATTTAAGAAAATCTACATTTAAGAAAAACACAATAGTAATAGGATAGTTGAGTTGAGAGGAGGATAATCACATTGCTTCTTTCTGAAGGGCATTAATATCCTTGGACTCCAAGAATTTCATAAAGATAGCTTTATTTTTGACACATTTAAAATAACATTTCTCTAGCTTTTACATAAAAGGAACATTGGCAAATGACAACTTAGTTATGCTATGTCCTGCCAGAAGAGTTCAAGTTCAAATGAATAAAATAAGTGCCAATTTATAGTTGTTAAGTATGCTGAGACTGAATGAGTACTGACCTAATAATTTGTGTTCTAACTGATCCATTAAAAAAAAAAAAAATTACAGCTGATTAACCCAGGGCAAATCACAACCTTTCTAGGTCTCAACTTTCTCATTCCTAAAATGAGGAAATTGACCTGATTTCTAGGTTCTCTTCCAGTTCATTACCACTGCCCTTACAGGACAAGAAGACTTCTCTCATGGTCCTAGATGTCAACATAGCCCGTTTTCTTATTTCCCCCATCTCAGCAGTTGCTAAATATAGGGAGTCCACCATCCATCTCTCTAAAACCCTCTTCTCCTCCCCATCCCACCTCACCACCACCACCTGCAGTTCCAGTCCTGACCACTGCACACCTGGGCTCCACCACAACAGCTTCCTCACCAGTCTCTAGTCTTGTCCCACCCCCGCCTACCCTCTGCAGTCCCACTCCATTAAAAACACACTGAAGTTACCCCACTAACCAGGGAAATAAAAGTCAAAACTCCTCCTCAGGGAATTCAAGGCTTTTCACAATCTGATCCCAACCTAGCTCTTCACTGTCAATTCCTCTTTTACACACCTTATGCTCCTCTCACACTAACCTCTAGTTTCTCTGATTTCCAAGGTCTTTATGCTTCCTTGTCTCTGAGCAGCAGTTCCTTTTATTGGGACTGCCACACTCACTCTGTATAGCTGATTACAGTGGGCAATGATGGTGGATTATTTTATTTAAATTAGCTTATACATTTACAATGTTTCCTATCGCCCACTAAAATGTAAGCTCCTTGAGAATAAGAGTTATATCAGTCATATTCACTACAGATAAATGCTGCCTAAAATATAGAGGGGGGTGGGTTCAACAAATATTTGTTGATACATTTATTCCAATTATGTCTTCAAATTCACAAGAGCTAATATACAAGAAGTGCTCAATAATTGTTTTGTGAATGAAAGCAATTTGCTAACTGGAAACTTTTTAATTATGCTTCTTTCATAAACAATTTCAGTAAAAGATATAAATTTCCCAAAGCTAAATCCACACTTACTACTGAGCAATGGCGAGTGGATGATGATTCATTCTTCTCTGGCGGCAGCAATAGCGATTTCATAGTCTTACTGTCTGCATAATCCACAGGTCGCAGACCAAATATGTTACTGGTAAAATAAGTACAAGTGGATTAAGTACATAAAATATGTGATTTGATTCTTAACTAAAGGAATGCACCAGCAATATAAATTTTCAACTTCCTTAACAGTACATTATTTTTACTAAAGAAATGACTCAGAATTCACATAAACTATAAGGATCAAGTATGCACACGCAGCTGAATTCAACGGAAAAAAAGAGGTGAAACTTCAATTTGACACCAGACAATCACAGGGGGTATTTTTAGTTGAATAAATTGTTAACTTACACATGAATTTTTTTCACAGCTCTGTATTCTTGTGTTCATATTAATATTTTAAATCATTAATCACTCTGTGTAAGATGTTTTCAAATGCAAATAAAAATCATTTACTGTAGCAATTATAGGCTCTATCATCTATATAAGTAAACACAGAGATCAGAGATCAAATAAATTCACAGGATAGGACGTTGGATCCACTAGAAGGAAAACCAATGCCACATGACAAACAACCGAAAGTGGTGACTTTTTAAATTAACTGTAATAGGTAAGTTCACTACGCTCTGTAATAACCACACCATCCCAGAACACACTGCAATGGTTCAGAGAACAAGCGGACTTCTCACCACATACTCCCTAATTCACAGGTCACAGGATATCACACCGGAGGAGACTTTACACATGGTATGGCTGCTATTTCCAAGATGAGCAGACAGACAGAGGAAGGCCAATGACTTGGTTTAAGGCTGCGTTTTCCTTGTTCATTAACAGTAATATCCATTATTGCCCATTATTAGTCTTTCATTGATCAGTAAATTCTAAAAACTATACAACTCTTGTCTACTATTCCACTTCCTTACATACGATTTCAAAATTTTTTTAATACAATACACCATGGCAGAAGTTTTCTAAAATGAACATTTCTCTTATAATCTTTTATAGTTTTTTAAAATATTTTTATTGATTTTTAGAGAGAGATGAAGGGAGGAGGAAAGAAACATTGATGTCGGAGGGGAACATTGATCAGCTGCCTTCTGCACGCCCCCTACTGGGGACAAAGCCCACAACCCAGGCATGTGCCCTGACCAGGAATCAAACCTGCAACCTTTTGGTGCATGGGATGACACCAATGAGCCATACTGGCAAGGGCATAATCTTTTATGGTTTTTAAGATTATCATATATCCATATAACAGCCACTAAAGTTCACGTGAAAATGCAATGTATTAAACAGGATATAAAATTATAAACATGGTATAATACCAGATTTTACAACTGTATTGAATGTGTAGAAAAAGACCCGGAAGGAAACAGTGAAACATTAGGGAGGAGGGAGGTGGAGGGGTGTCACCTCCGATGCTGAATGGAGGGCACTTGGATGAGAGACACACAGATAAGAGACAGAAGCATCTACCGGGTTTAGAGACAAGTCATTAAAGACCTTACAGAAAGTTGTTTTGATGGCACAGAAGGGGAAAAAAAATCAAATGAATTAAGAAAAAAATGTTTCTCTAATAACTGCTATCCATGACTATTGGGTTTAGTCACTATTCCTTATTGGGACAGTGCCAGGTAAACACTGATAGATTTGTATTTTCAGAGTTCCCTTTGTGCCCAGGTTCAGGTATGTGTAACCTCTCTCTGGCAACAGTCTTCTTCCGAAGAGGTATACTACTATCAATTGCACTTCAGCTTTCTGATTTACAACAAAGTGACACACATCTCTGTCCTGAAATTTGGGTCTTCACAAATTCTCATATAGTTAGAGCAGACAATCTCAGCTCATTTCAAAAGCAGCTGATCTCATCACTACACTTGATACCTCTCAATTGCATTTCCTAAATCATTATGCCCACATGTCAACTTTCTCTTCACAGTCATACTCTATAAGTCTGACAATCAAAAAATAGAAATCAGAGTTCAAAAACCAACATTCCAGGTCTTAAATCACCAAGTGCAAAACTGAATAAAAAACAAAAAAAGTCACAGTATCTACCATCAAAAAAAATCACTGCACACATAAAGACTTTTTAACAAAGACAAATGTAGAATTTATACTTCAAAGAAATAAAATGTAAGAGCCCAATCACGTGCACTGTAATGCATAATAGCTGTAGCATACTTACTTTACATGATACAAATCAAGTCCACAGTAACAACATGAAAAAAATGTTAATGAAAGTACTTCCCAAAGTACCTGGCAATCAGCTAATGAGGGCTTTAACTCAAAAACTAGCAAATAAAACAGTGGTCTCATAAGATACTTTTACTGTCTGAAGAACTGCTTCATTAATGACTAGCAGGAGTCTAATTTATGTTTACAGTCCTTTACACAAAACTTACTATTTCATCTGGTCTTTAAAACACTGTGGTTACTCTACTTAGATTGTGATTGGTTTCTACTTATACATAATTCACTAGCCCTTTAGCCCTTCTGTATTATCAGTGAACTAGAGAATGGCACATTACAAATGCTAGTTTGAGAAATAATTGGTTAAACCTCAGCCCTGTATAATGGGAGATGGAGCCTATTAAATCCTCATGCTTCTGTGATGTTGTGATCACTGTAACTTGGAGTCAGACACAAGATTTTAAATGAAAACTTCATAAACCACTGCAAGAGAAGGTAGAACATATGTAAAATTTCTCCTTTTTATTATAGGGGCACAAAAAAGTCTTAAAACCTTTTTCCTCCATGTTGATATATTTGAATGAGCTAACACTTTGCTTACAGATTTTGAGTGAAAAATCATATTAAAATGTTCATAATTAAATTTATTCTTTTTTAAAAAATAGGTAACACAAGGAGGAAAAGTCACATGTCACACACAGGGATTACCAATGTGATTGTTTTTTAATTGAAGACAGTGATAAATCTGTTATTCTCTATTACTACACAGGGAAGATTTTTTTTTAGATCTGCCACAAAGCCATCGACTCAGACTAAACATTAATAATTTCATTAGAATGAGTTCCTAAGGGACCTTACAGAGTGAATTTTTTCAAAATGTTCTTAAATATATTTTCTATTTTCTGATATACTTTAACCTAAAGCCTAACATGTAAACTAGGTATTTTGGAGAGATACATAAGACTTAGAAAATATTGTCCTTGCCTGTAATCTTAGAAGAGATATATTCATTCAACAAATAAGTATACAACTGACAAAGTATAAATAAACCAAAGCACAAGTAATGAGGTGAAATATGAAATGCATTCCAAAGAAGGTAAAGAACACACATTAGTAAATAAAATGGCCTTAAACCCAGGACTGGAAACTGGAATTTGGTGGATGAATGTGAAGGGCGTGTGGAGGGAATAAGCACCATGACTGCTGAAATGAATGGAATTAATGGAAGAAAGCCTTCCATCAAGGCTGAAGAGTCTAATCACTGCACGCTCATGTGTAGGAGCCAAATATGATATGGAAAATTGATGAAATAATCAGGCATGAAGCAATGGGCATTAGAGACAAAGACAGCATGTAGCTGTGAAAATGGAAAGGCACAAGCGTCTACTAGTTAAGCTCTTTGGGCCAATGTAACACCAGTATAATGAAGGCTGTGCTCAGAATGTGGAAAAACATCAGCATCTCCACTGTTGATTTTACACGTAGTGCATGACAGTCTATTAACACCTGTCACATGCACCACTTCTGACAGTTCAGTTCTCTTAATGCCCTTTCAGAGGAAGCCTCTCGGAATTCAGTGAGTTCCAAATGGTTACACAGATAATATGCTTTATCTATACTAAACCCTAAAAATTGTACTTTTCTGGTTATTGAAACATTACAGGATCATTAACCAAGAAGATACCGTTTTGATTCTGATTTTTTCCTGTTCCTTCACAACATAGTACATTGGCAAATTTTACCAGTTTTTTTCCTCTAATGTGTTCTTGCTCTATTCCTTTAGCTCAGTGGTTCTGAACCTTCTGGCCCTTTAAATACAGTTCCTCATGTTGTGACTCAACCATATAATTATTTTCGTTGCTACTTCATAACTGTAATGTTGCTACTGTTATGAATCATAATGTAAATATCTGATATGCAGGATGGTCATAGGCGGCCCCTGTGAAAGGGTCGTTTGACCGCCAAACGGGTCATGACCCACAGGTTGAGAACCGCTGCTTTAGCTGTGATCATAATTTTGAACATATATTTCATATAAAACTCTTAGTGATTGAAGATTTTAAACTTAAAGTCTTTGCAGAAATCTAAGTGTTCCTAAGTTATTGCTTTTTGCCATCAAAAGCTACTAAGAAATATTGGAATATCATTGCTACTGATATAAGTTAATAGATTCGATGTAAAAACAGCTGTATATATGAATATACATACACATAACATATATATACCAGAACTAGCAATAATCATTTAATTATTATTTACTTAATATACTCAGAATGAGCACATGTATATAAACGTGGGGGTTATAAATATCATTTGGTCATCAGCTTGGCAAATATTCATTCAACAAGGAACTCTAAGAACTCTTTCAGTCACTAAAGAACCAATGAGCTTCTGTCCTCACAGAGCTCGGTGGGACAAAGCAGAGAGAAGCAAATCAGAAGGACTTAAAACTGGTAAAACTTCCTAGATGTGAAAGGAGACGGAAAAGAAGGGGATAGAGAAGTAGAATACCAGTATTCCAGGAGGAGAGGAAAGTGTGTGCAAAGGCATTGGAGAGAGCTAGTGCGGCAAATTACAACAACCAAAAAAGAAAGAGAAGAGCAAGAAGACAGAAAAAGAAAAGGGATAAAGAGAGCAAGACACACAGAGAGAGACAGAGAGACAGATAGACAGAGACAGAGAGAACACACATGGGAAAGGTGTGCTCTGGAAATGTAAGCTGTGGCCAGATTAAGTAAGAACAAAAGGGTGGTATTAGAGTTGGACTTTATCCTAAGGACAGGAAGAAACCCTGAATAGCCAGCTCTCTTAATGGTTGTAAGTAGATGGGATGGCATCATTAGAGTATGGAAGATAGAGCTGGGGTCACAGAATCAGATGGCCTGTATTTACATGCCAGCTCTGCCACTCAATAGTTGTGTGACTTTAGAAGAGTTACTTAACCTATTGTGCCTGTTTCCTCATCTGTAAAGTGGGAACAATAATACAACCTACCACTTTATAGGATTGTCCAAATGAATCCATACACCAAAAGCACACAACAGTGCCTACTAGATAGTAAAAGCTTAATAATTGCTAGCTATTAACATTAATAGATTTGCCTTTTTGGAAGACAGATACAGAATGAAGACAGGACCCTTATCTTCATTTTCCCCAACTTTATAATGCACTTCATGTGTGCTTTGTAATGATAATTTGGAGGTTTACCAAAGAAAAGTAGAGAAGCCTGTTTTCTTAATAACATGAAGTAATATAGGAATATGTATTAATTTTCCTGTACAAATCTAGAGACACACAGTATGTACTAGATTACCCTGAAAATACTTTTATTTACTAGTATTCTTTTTGATCTCTACGACTGATGAAAAAGAAATACTTATCAAATGGTTAAACCACAATGTTTAAAGGTTCACCCCAAAAGTGGTGTTCAGAACATAGTATAGTCCTGTAATGTCCTTTCCCCTCAAGAGTGATATATTAGGCACCTGCCTACAACTGTACCTGCGACGAGCTACACCACTATTAAAAGTGGGGAGGGAGAGATGGGCACATTTAAACTTGCACTTGGTACACACAAGTCACTCAATCATAAACACACATAAGCAAAAAGGCATTTTTACTGACGCTAAACCTATCACAACTGACAGGGGATAGTCCATGAATAAAATCGTTATGAAAAACTATGAAATTGCAAGCACATAGGTGTTAATTTTTCAAGTCACTTGGCTTGCTGTGAAACAGGGAAAAGCATAGAAATTCAAAACAGCAACATGTTGCTGTTTTTTTAAGCTATAAAACATAAATGTTCTGTTGTAGGAAATTATTTTTTAAAAACTTCGGTAGGGCAATCGAAAGAAGCAATGGTCCATATAATATTTTCTAATTAAGAATTCTACACCCTTCCAAAGAAAACTCTGCTAATGGCAGGTCAAGTTCCAAATCCTAAACTACATTTCTATAAAAAAGAAAAAAAGCATCTGATATTCTCCATGCACTCGCCTGACGAGCTCTTGTCTGAGGCTCCCACCAGGGACGCAGTGTAAAGAAGGCAGTGGGGAGGAAGGACCGTCAGGGAAGTTCTGAACAGTTACCCACAGAAATATTCTCAGGCAACAAAGAAGTACAGAAGATATGAACCTTTTTCTCATTATCTGAGGTCAAAATAGAATTCATTTTCCCTCTTGAAAAATGGACTCTTATTTTAGCTCACTAGAGGTAAATCTGTCATGAAAACAGAAGTTCAGAGTTAAAGAAATTAAAACTAAATTCAAATGCAAGATGCACTTAAAAAAAAAACCAAAGTTTGCACAGCAAAAGTTCAAAGCACATAATAAAGTATTCTGAGTAAAATGGAACTTTAAAAAAATCAGTAAAGTTTTAGAATATTAAAATTAAATCAAAGCAAAAGATAAAGTCTCAAGTCGATATATGGCCTTCTATTGTGTGTGTGTGTGTGTGTATTTCCTCCATAATCATAATAATTTAAAAGATCAATTAAATCATGAAGATGGCAAATAAATTGTCAGTATTTTAAATTAACACTGTATATGGTTAATTCCTAGGTATCATGCCTTGCCTTATAAGGTTTCAAGATTTCCCTCCACTGGTATTCAATAAGATGCTTTCCGATTCACTTGGCTTTGAGGTAATGTTCCATTCTTCCTTTCCCTCGGCCTGGCCTCCCATAATCATTCAATGCCTAACTATATTAACTGAATTGTTGACTCTCCCCACTTCCTGGGCCACAAAAAGGCTCTCAATAATCTTTACATTTTATAAATTACTACTGAGAAGCTAGTTCTTGAGTCTTCCTCCAATATTTAAAGTCATGTGGTTTTAGCATCATTCATGCAATTTAACAACAAAACGTTAACAGATACAGAACTTTCTAACGTGGGCCCTTTAGCCCTTTCTCTCTTCTGAACACATTGAAGAAAAACTCTAAGACTTGAGTTTGTCTTGGTGTTCTTTACTCACCCAAGGCTAAGCTACAAAAATCTTTACTCCTCTCTATAAGTTTGCTTTATCCCCAATTAAAATAATTCAAATAAAATTCTACAGTAACAGAAAGGTGTAAAGTCAATCAAAATATACCCAATGTTGAGTAAGAAGAATGAATCTAAAGCTGGTGTGAGGACATAGGTCTTTTATCAAACATGCTCTCACAGGAAATCCATCAACCATCACTTCCTTGTGTCTATAGAGCAGTGGGAATCAATGGACATGATGCTGGCCCAGGGGCCTACTTTAGCTCATAGGGCCCTGAAATATGTAGAAATGAAGTTCTTTTTAGCATTCAATACACAGAAACTATCACAACATTTGCCTAAAAAATATATACAGGAAGGCTTGAAGCTTTATGGGTTTGAATGCTCATACACCTGTGGGAAATAGACTAGGGACACTGCTTCCTCGCAGACCCTGTCTCACTGCTGTGCCCTCTGCTTAAACATCAGTGAAAGGAAGTTCCTGGGCATCCTCCTGAAAAACACAGCCTCAGGTTAAACTGAAAAATGGATAAATTTTGTTTTTATAGTCTACAGGGACCATTTAAGAAAAAATTTAATAGAATAACAAAAAATACACCTGGTCTTTAGTATCTGTGGTCTACTATTAATACATTAGCAGTTCACAATGATAATAAGTACTAGTAACAAAATTGGAGCACTCCCCAAATATTCTATAACTAGAGGCCCGGTGCACAAAATTTGTGCGGGGGGGGGGGGTGCGAGTGCGGGGGATGTCCTTCAGCCCAGCCTGCACTCTCTCCAATCTGGGACACCTCGAGGGATGTCCACCTGCCCGTTTACCACAGTTCTACCACCTTAGCAAAGGTGCTGCCGAAAGAAACTTGGTTTTAGATATTCTCTTCACATTTACAGTGAAACTGGGAGAAGAAAAAGACAAATCCTATTTTGATCTCATCTGACCCTTTATAAGACAGGACAAAATATATCATCTTTTTATGCATTCACACACCTACTAATTCACTCCAAATACATGTGGGTACAGACTACATTAGGCAATTGGCAGGGCCTGGGACAGCAGGCATGATACCTCAGACAGAGACTGTACAAACTAATCTAGGGTGCATATATAAAAGCGTAATATGCAACAGCGGAATGACAGGTCGCTATGACATCACTGACCACCAGGGGGCAGATGCTCAACAAAGAAGCTGCCTCCAGCCTCCTCTCGGTCCCTCCCCACTGGCCAGCAGGCTCTGATCGCCCGATGGGGAATGAGGAACGGGAGGGAGGTGGGTGGCGACGGACACGGGCAGCACAAGGCCAAGGTGGGTACAAGCGAGTGGGCCCTTATCGCCCCGCAGGTCGCCCTACACACACAGGGTGACTGGCGGTGGGGGGCGGGGCCGGCGAGCGGGCAGGAACAGCCAACCTCTTGGTCCCTACCCGCAGCTGGCAGGCTCCAACTGCCTGATGGGGAATGAAGAACCAGAGGTGGGTGGCAGTGGAGAGGGGCGGTGGGGGGCGGGGCTGGCTGCTGGCAGCCAGGGAAGATTGCCCCTGATCACAGGCTAGGCCTAAGGACCCTACCTGTTCACGAATTTCATGCGCCGGGCCTCTACTAAGAATATACTATGAAGCAAAGATACTATTACTACGTTCTATGACTGGAAGGAAACACCATATATAGACAAAGGAATCAAGAGGCACGCAATAGGAAATGCTTACTGAGATGAGGAATTAGCCACCAAAAATGGGCAAAGGGAAAGTCTATTGAAAGGCTGGAAGACAAAACAGTCTAGCACATTTTAAGGAAATAAAAAAGTTTTAAAAGGTCACTGCAAAAAAATGTGTGAAGGAGGAAGTGTAGAAAGACAAGGCTGAAGGGGTAAATAGCGTCAGACTGTCCAGGGACTTAGAAACCATGTTTTGAAGTTTGACTTTTATTTTAAAAACATTAAGAGGAGCCAGTGAAGTGTTTTAAGCAAATAAGTAATTTGGCCAAACTTTTATTTTTGGAAAGCTCTTGGGCTGTAAAACAAAAAGTAATCTGAAAAGAAAAAGGCCAGAAAATAGTGAAGCCAAATAGGTGAACAACAACTACTATGAAATAAAACAGAAAGAAGAAAATACTTAAGTGTGATAACTAACAGTCTGGAACAGAAGGATCAATAACATTTAGAAACAGCTACCACACTACTAAACCCTAGACTAAATCAACCTCTGCATTTGCCCTATAATTAATTGTCTTACTACCCTTTATCCAACATCATTCCCAACCTCGCATACCAAATAAACCCTTCTTCCCACTATCCTAACTGTACCAACCAACTGTCCAACACGGTGGTCATTTGGCACAAATGGCTATTTAAATTAATTAAAATAAAATTCATGTTAAAAGTTAGTTCCACAGTAGCAATAGCCACATTTCAAATGTTCAATAGCAACAGATGGCTAGTGACTACCGAGTACCCTGGCAAGCTATAGAGCATTTCCCGCATTGCAAAACGGTCTATTGACAGTGCTGCACTTTAGATATACCTAAGTCTGCCACTTTACCAGGTAAATGTCTACCTGAGAAGGCACCTGTGAAGACAGATTCACTCACTGTCTCATGCCCACACCTTGTATGTTAATAAGCTTCACAGTGCAGAGAAGACTCGTGGTGTATGAGCCACAAGACAGGCTATGTGTTTGGGCTCATTAATCCTCACTATGCTCTGAAGAAATAGAAAAGTAACAGGCATCACCCATGTTTTATAGGTGAGAACACACGGCACAGAAATTAACCTGCCTGAGGCTATAAAGTCAATAATGGAGTCACAAACAGAACCTGGATTGCCTAACGCCCTGACCAGTACCCCATTCATTAAAGTAGTCATGGCTGATTTAAGAAGCCAAGGATAGAAACTATTCTATTTCACCTGACCCAAGCAACCATTTGCTTCATCAAATGGCTTGTTACATCCACAGGAGGGTCATACCTGTTAGGTCCATATCTCATGTCTATATATGGACCTAACGTAAAGTGTGTGTGTATATGTGTGTGTAAAGCAAAAAAAAAAAATATAAGAAAGAATATTCATCCCTTGAGATTGCCGCAAGTATTTTATCACATCTGATGGGAAAGAATATTAGACACACTTACTGAAACTAAAAGCTCCAAGGTACTCTTGTATTAGTAATCTGTGTCATTTGGTTACCTATAAAAATTATCACCTATTAGCTCTGCATTTTGTAATTCTTATTTGCCTCTGTAACCTGAGTAAGTCTGACCTTTGTGTGTTCCTTCCAGACCTACAGAGGCAATGGGGACACAGAGAGATAATTCTTGCATTTCCATTTCAACTACCTCATTAACTGAAAAGAGTAAAATAATATGTATGGAGACATGAACCAAGTTATAGATTAAAGATATAAAATCCACACACAGCATTTGCTGGAGTCTTTACAATGACAATTCTAAATGTAGCAGCCAGCGCTCACTAAGGCATCCCTGACCTGATCCTGCAAAACAATTTACCCAGAGCTTCATCTGAATGATGTGAAAAATCTAAGAAATAGTATGACAGCCCTTGCCTAACATCTGAATTCTTACATTTTAGCTGTTGTTATATTAAATATGCAGGGGAAAAAAACAACAACAGGAAAGGAATAGAATATTTAAAACAATTTGAAAATACTGGTAAGCATATAGTTATTCCTATGCTTCTAATTCTTTTCCTAATAATAAGTATTAATCAATCCAAAGAATATAAACACCAACTGAATTTGTACAGGAAGTCACAGCTTCCAAAATAAATTGGACTGAATTAAAAGAGCATATCTCCCTCAAATATGTCTCACAAAGGAAAAGGGCAAGAATGATGATTTTAAATCCAGAATTTAATGGTCACATCTAACTCTAACTGTGAAAGAGAACAGAGCCATCAACTGGATTAAAAAGACTGCTTCATGATAGACCTTGATTTAGGAATACAAGTCAATGAAAAAAAGTCTGCATATTGAACTACTTACACAGCATTCCTGGACGCTCCATGGGACAGTAACAGTTCGACTATGTCCACATGCCCATTCTTAGCCGCATCGTGGAGTGGTGAGTCGTTCTGATACCCAGGGGTGTTCACCAAAGCCTTGTGCTGGAGTAACAATTCCACTACCTGCAGGTGCCCATGACTACAGGCTTCATGCTGATTTTGAAAAAAGAAAAGGAGAAGAGTGATGAGGAAGAGCAATACCATAATAAAACCACACTTTAGAAAAGTAAATATGAACCTAGTCAGCAAACTGATTCTTACCTAAACACTCATACAACAGGCCATAATTTGTTGACAGAGTAAAAGCCACTATTCATAATCTTTGTGATAAGATACATGGTGATCAAGATCTGTGCAATTCATGAAAGAAGATGTTTTTCATGAGTCTGAGGTCAAGAGCTCTTATTTTAAAAGAAAATGTAGCTTTAAACCGATTATAGCTCCTAAAAAATTATTCTACAATAAGAAATTTAAAATAAGAAAAAAAACTTAGAAAGTATTTAACAACCAAATCATGCATAATATTTGAAATTCTCCAAGGCTGAATAGAATTCATTAAATCAGATGCTTAGCCATAAGCTAAGTGGTGTACCCACACACATATATATAACCACCCAATAAGGTGAATGAGTATAAGATAAGCTTCTCTTATTTGCTGAAGCTACAAATGACTGTACATCTAGCATCAATGATAACAGAAATGACATGGAGTAGATGCTCAAAAAGAGCTTACTAAATGAATGACATAACTGGTAACAATGGAATGTTCAAAGGTATCTCACATGCAAATCTTTCCTTATGTCTCATGAACTGCTAACAATGCCATTCTGTTGTAATCTAATAAATTTCTGGCATAGTGTGCTATTCAATTCATAATAATTAGTACATACTAAACATCTGTAGGTTTATTTCTAGGATAAAGGAATCCAAATGAAGCATCAGGTCCTCTAAATCACTCACCAAGTTTTACTACAAACCCACAGAATGCAAAAACAAGCACTTTGATCCTGACTAAACCTTCCTACCTTAAATTTGGCAAAGAGAAGCCATTATAACATTCTAATCTAATAAGAATTTCCCAATTTTTGTGAATCTCCAGTTCCCAAGATAAGGCCATCCACCTCATCTGTTGACACAGCTATGGGTATATTCCAATCACATACTTACTGTCCTAATATAATTAACCCAGATAGCACTTGTTCCATGTATTTGTGTCATTCTTTTCTGAGACTACTCTTCACACTATATTTTAACGGTAGTTAGCAGAGAGTTTAAAAATGATAATGAAGCAAAGTTTTACTGCCTCTGTATATTTAGAATTGGGTAGGATATATACGTGAGGCCGAAGTAGATCCTCAGTAAGAATCACTGTTAGTGATACCTTCCTAAAGCACCCATTTCCTCTGGCCTCTCTTTGCTCCACAAAATGCTTCCAATTGCATGCAAAGCTGCAGAATGGAACCTGATGTTGGCTCTCCACACATTTGCTGCTAAGTTCAGCAACATGGTGTAACTGGTCTCTTAAATCTAAAGGTAGCTCATTTGGTGCCTATCACAATTGAAGAGCTAGTGTCAAATAATCATTTTCTCTTACTTGTTGAAAATATGTCTTCTGATTCAAAAAGGGTGTATATATGGCAAAGAATGATATAGAAACAACTACATAACTATAAACTATTAATAACTAGGAAATATAAACAGAATGGGAATAAAAAAACAAAACAAATAGAAAACTACCAATGGTGTCCAGCCAGCATGGTCTTTAACGTTTGGGTCGCTTCCGTTTTGTAAGAGGTATGCAACAGAAGGTATGTCGCCCTAGTATAAGACAAAGAAAACAAAAAGAAATTAAAAATCATCAAGGAAAAAAATAAGATATTGAGTTTTGTTGTTTTTTTTTAAAGATTCTGCGCCTTTAAAGATAAAATGAAACAAATATCTCCCTTATGCATATTGCTCATAAGTTAATAAAGAATAAGGTTTGTATGTATGAGCTATTCTGAGGTATCAAGTCCTGGAATTCATATGGTACGTACATCCTTAAATACAGAGTACAAAATCTCTGCTATAAGCAACCCATACTGAAATTCATTTCAAAATACCAAATAAAGGACACTAGCCACAGATCATTTATCTGATCATAATAAAGGTTTTAAAGTCATTTCATTTGTGAAAAACATTCTTTTGAGCACTTATAAAAATGGTTCCTGAGTATTGTTTAAAACAAAATTAAAGCCAGAAAGACTGCTCAGTAAAACCAATGGTAAGACTGCCAAAAACTGTCTTACGGGCAGTCACTCTAACCTTAATACATTAACTTAGCTTATATTCACCTTATTTGCTCAAAGATATTTTTATAGGCAGAAGCAAGGCTTATTTTTTCCAAAAATAACTAACAGAGCTTTCTCTGAAAAATAAATTTAAAAATTACATTTGACAAGTTACTTATGACACTGTTGTTTTGTGAAGCTCCTCTTTAGGGAGAACCAATCTGTCTCCTCCCACTCCCAGCCCCTATACTCTTCAGAAATAACTTTTCAGCCTCTATAGGCTGATAACATAGAAGTCATTAAGACCCCTTAATACAGTAACATTTGCTTTTATTTCATTGTTTTGGGCCACCATTCAAATGCAGCATATCTTAAGATGGTAACTTACTTAGTTTTCTGAAAAGCAAATCCGCATGCAACATATATATTTTTATGTTCCTAAATTAACAAAACGACCTTAAATATTCAACGCACCTAAAAAATAAGCATGCTATGTGTTTCAAATCAAATGCTCCAGTTCATATAAAAACCATTTTTCCATAGTTCCTGAGTGGTATACACTCTATATCTCCAATGCAAGGCAGCATGTACTTAGCAAATGTTGCTCTATATTCAAGTCAGTTCCAAATGAGTTCAGGAAAATCTGACAAAATACAAATACGAATTTTCTAAAATAATTTGGGGCAGATGAACTACCACAACCACACCCATTCCCAACCTTCAACATGAAAGTAAACACAAGAAGTAGACGAAAGACTTTCTCAAAAATTTCCTCATTCTAACTCTGCATGGTAATCACAAAACCATATTCACCTAAAGAAGCCCGAAAAATAACGTAAGCACAAGTGTGGAATGGAGGAGTCACATGGGAATAGTCATGTAGGAATGAGTGATAATTTAGAGACTAAAGCCAGAATCTCCTGTAAGGCTGTTGGACAAGTGGTGTTTTTCTTTCATGTCACCTCTTCATATCATCAAAGACGTCTTTTGTTACAACTGCACCCCTAGACTTTCCTCAACTGTATAGCTGATTTACAAACTGCTTATTTTTGTTCCTTTATTTTCTTTTTTCCATCACCATTTATTCCTCTATACCCTCTTTCAACCTCCGCCCACTCCTCACCCCCACAATCACCACTGTTGGCAAATTGCCTGCTTTTAATACCCAACCTGCTTTCTCTCCCCAACTACTTAAAAGTCTGTCATATTTTCATCCTTCTCCTTTATGTAAATTTAATGTAATGCACAGAAATAAAATTATGATAATTAGATAGGATCCACAGTAACTGGGTAAGCTTGAACCAATATGAAGTTTCCAAGAAATAAATTAATTTCTGCTCCTGATTTCCTTAAATTGCTTTCTTCTGTAATAGAATATTTTCTGACTAATAAGCACTCACTTTTAGGCTCCTCACAACTTACAAAAATAATTGACTTTTTTTTATTAACCACAGCAAGAAAAAAAAAATCATCTGAGGAAAGTATTTACCAAGGCTTATAAGAAATTTTAAATGGATTTGATATTTTTAAGTAATATCTTCAAAGCTGAAAATAAGGAAGCATGCATGCCACAATTTTCTTATTGCTAACCTTTCATTCAAAGGACTCTTCACACATTCATGCATACTTTAGCAATATAAATTAACTTTCCAAAAACAAACACACACACACACAAACAGAACTTCTTCCTTGATATACAGATTTACATTTCCAAGATACTGTTAATAAACATCTTTATAAAAATAGTATGGGACATTACAATTAAGTGCAATAATCACAAGTTACTCCAAATAGTTAAGCTTCCCACATAGATGAACTGACCAAGTACCTAAAGTTTCTTTCAGCAACCAGATGTCGTTTTTTTTTTAAAAAATTAGCCATCTGGAACGGAGCTCTCAAAAATATTAAAGATTTTTGAGCCAGAGTTTACTATTTGAATAAAATAATTTCACAGATGATTCTGACAATCTAGTCATCGTGACATAAGTTACTGGTATTACAAAGGTGGTGGGTGACAGACAGAGGGAAAATGAATATGGATTCCAAGGGATGTTCTGGAAATTAAAATCTTAAAATGTCACAGATGTCAGTGTGCTTTTGAGTCCTTTGCTACTTTCTCGAGAAGCCAGTAAGAAGGATCGTGTAATAATGTGACTCTACACACAGTATAACATGAATTACAAAGTCAAAGCCTGAAGGAGGCTTCTCACCAGGGATTTTCTCTCTTCCCAAGAAATCCTCATCACCTTTTTTATGTTAAGCACATCATGCCTTGTAAGTTGCCTTCAAAATAGTACCTATTATGTTTGTATGACAAATATATCATATGACATGCCAACTTCAAGCCATTCTTATATTTCACAATCTATTCACTGCTGTGGCATGAATTATGAGCAATCATTACCATTTTAAAGATCGGTACTAGAGAACTTTGGGGAGGTTTTTCCCAGCACCTCCAGCAAAGCTGACATAATAGAGTAACAAATCAAAATCTTTTCTATTTCTAGAAAAAAGTCAAATACTCAGGTGTTTTTTTCATTAACTTAGAAGAATAAACAACATAACTGTTTATCTTATAATATCAGGAATAGGAAGAAAGACATATAAGCTAAGGGTATGGCTAAAACTGCTGTTTTAGAGAAGTTAGGAAAAGTCTTTCTGAAGAGGTGGCATTTGAGCAGAAGCCTGAAGAAGGGATCGCACAGGGCTATGTAGGCATGGAAGACTTTAGATTTTGTTTTAAGTGGGCCAGGGAATTATTGGTAGGGGAGTAGAGAAATGACAAGTTCTGACTTAGGTCAGATTACTATGGTTGTCATATAGAGAACTGAATGCAGAAAAGCAGAGCAAAAAATGAGACGCTACTTCATGGTGTGGTTGGAATACTGACCCCCCCCCCCCAAAAAAAAAACTGTCTGTGTCCTAATCACCAGAACTTGTATGTTACCTTACATGACAAAAGGGACCTTGTAATATATTTAGGGTACAGATCTAGATGTGAGAGATTACCCTGCACTCTCAGGATGGCCCTGGGGTGTAGCCATGTGAGCCTCTACTGCAGTGGTTCTCAACCTTCCTAATGCCGCAACCTTTTATTTAATACAGTTCCTCATGTTGTGCTGACCCCCAATTTCATTGTTACAAATTGAACATAATTAAAGCATAGTGATTAATCACAAAAACAATACGTCATTATATATTTGTTTTCCGATGGGTAACTCTAAAGGGGTCGCGACCCACAGGTTGAGAACCGCTGCTCTACAGGACGGGAGCCTTCCTGGCCAGGTCAGAAAGATGATGCAAGGACTCCACCCTCTGTTGCACAGCCAGCAAGAAAACGGGATCTCAGTCTGACAACCACAAGAAACATGCAGTTCCTTGAAACAACCCAAGTAATCAAGGAAATGGGTTCTCTCTTGGAGCCTCCAGAAAGTAACCTAGCTGACATGCTGATTTTAGTCTGGTGACAGCCACACCAGACTTCTGACCTAAGAAAATAAATCTGCCTTGTTTTTAGTCACAAAATTGTAGGAATTTGCAGTGACAGCAACAGGGCACTAACACAAGTGGACAGGGCAACAAGAAAAGACAAGTAGCTTCCACTAGGGTCGTAGCTATGAAAAGGTTATGGTCAACAGAGATGCCCAGAGGAAGGTCTGGAGCAGGATATTAAAGAATTTTGTTAATAATGTTACCAGATTCAGAGATCATTCTGTAAAGCCATCACTGCAGCAAGGGAAGCTAGCCAGCCGAGAACATTCAAACTACCAGGGGTCCTCTGCCCTCAGTGCATACACCAAGAAGAAGGCATCACACAACCACAACTCCTCTAACCTGAGGGGCAATGGAAACATGGGAAATGCAAGTCTACCAAGACACTTTATGGAAAAATAACAAGTACGACGACGACAACTAAAATCCATCTCTTGACAACATAAAACCTGATACTTCCCCTTATTTGCTCTGGCTGTCTGAAAGGTCATCAAATCCATATTCATTATTCAGCCTTTTCCTCTTTTCTGTGCCTTGTTCATTTTATAGTAGTTTAAACTTTGGAGCCCCCTCTAATCCTTTTCTCAAGTAGGTGGATACAAAACACAAATTAAGACAGCAGAATGGCAATATTTGGTTTTCTAGCACACACAGATTATTTCGTTTTCAGCTGCAAATGAAAAAAATTAGGGTAAAAAACTAAAACGAATATTATTTATAATACACAGATGCACACATACAAACAAATCCACCAAGTTTCTTTCAAGTATTTGTTCTATTACCATCAAGCTGGGTAGGGATTAATTTTAATAACATTTTTAAAGAGACACTATTGTTAAATAGTGATTTAAAAAACAATAAAAATCCATTAGCTTTGCACAAGTGTACTGCATCAGAACCTGCCAACTAATGACAATAACAATATTTGATAAGTTCAAAAGAATCAAAATGGGTAACTCTAATGCTGGCAAGACTCTCAGTAAACTGACAATCTCACAGAACTAGTGTGAAACAATCTTCAATGGAGAAAATTCACAAGGCAGCTCATGCCACCATGTTTTCCTGTCTGATGATTCTACTGCGGCTTTTTCCCATGGCCTAGGCTAGGCCAAGGGTCGGCAAACTATGGCCTGTGGGCCAGATATCTATCTGCTTGTGGATGTGAAGTTTTATTGGCTTACATATTGTCTATGGCTGCTTTTGCACTACCAAGACAGAGTTGAGTAGTTGTTACAGAAACTATTTGACCTGCAAAGTTAAAATTATTTACTCTAACAGCCCTTTAAAAAAGCATTTACCAAACCACGGCCTAGATTCTAAGTCCTAGAGATCCTCATTAATAAAGATAAATAATTCTTCTTGTTAAAAAGAAAAATTATCATCCTAGCTGGTTTGGCTTAGTGGATAGAGTGTTGGCCTGCGGACTGAAAGATCCCAGGTTCAATTCCTGTCAAGGGCACATGTCCGGGTTGCGGGCTCGATCTCCAGTGTGGGGCATGCAAGAGGCAGCCGATCAATGATTCTCTCTCATCATTGATGTTTCTATCTCTCTCTCCCTCTTCATCCCTCTCTGAAATCAATAAAAATATATTTTAAAAAATAAAAAAAGAAATTATCTACCAATATAAGTGGATGCTTACCTGGTGGTCTGAAAATAATTCCCAGAAAGCAAAATGTAGACATTAAAGTAGCCACATTTTTATGTACTATTCAGAAAAGTGAACAAAAATAATTATTATGTTAGCTACTTATGTCTATGAAGCATTAATAATATTATGTTAAGATGTTTAATAGCTTATGTGCATATGTATTATGTATATATGTATATACATTATATATAACAAGGAAGACAAAAAAATAGTATGGTTTTTAAAATTATGCTTTGCAAAAATCAAACTAGAGCTAATTCTAAAAATTCAAGTTGGTCAAAGGATATGTAATCCTGAGTATGTAGTCATATTCAGGTTCTCCCTCCCAAACTGCATTAGATATAGAAAGATAAAGCAATGAAAAAATAAAACACTAACAATTGGAAAAGACTCATTTTTGTGCTTTTCCCTTTCTCCACACAAAAAAATACAGGGGTCCCTGACTCAATGTCTACCCCATGTTGTTCCCAGATGTTTTATGTCACCAACCTCATGAAGGGGTTCCTTCCAAACCTCCCAAAGTTCTCTATCCATACAAAGGACCCAAGGATTTCCCAGAGAATTTACTGGAATACCCTAAAACCTATCTTAATTTAGTATTAATCTCTCCCATGTCATATTTTCCATTTCAAAGATTAACCACCTCATGCTCTATAAACCAGCCAGGTTCCAAAACAAACACTGTCACACCCCAGGTGTTGAGGCAATAAATAAAGAGAATTAACTTCAATGAACAGACTAGCGAAAGGAATGGCTGGCAGTAGGGCACAGAACAGCTCCTTTGTGGTGAACCACGGGAGCCACTCTCACGGTCGAATTTCCTGATCATTGGAGAAACGTACAGATCACATCTTTCAACCTTCCAAATTCTAGCTGTGCCCTCTAGGAGCTTGCCACCTCTCACAGTGGCCCTAGCTCTATTGCTTAGAAGGACATGTTGCCAGCAGTAACTTGGCAATTATCTTTATTCATAAAGCATGAGAAGGATGGGTAAACAAAATGGTGAAAATGGAACAAACTATTATGGAATAGAAAAGAAACAAAAGCACCTGCCCAAAGAGAAGCTAAAATATTGAAACACTGATTTTCTCCTAAAGATCATGTTCCTCAGGCCTGGGGACCTAACTGAGATGGGCTTTAGTCCCTATGAATTCTATTTCTCTGGTTCAACCTTTAAGTATCACAACTGTGGGAGTTAAATCAGTCTCGTCGTCTTTCCTCATTTTTCACAAACTCCAAAGAAACTGTTCTATATAGTTGGTCTCATTCTGAAATTGTTATTTCAAAGTAAGTTTCGTACCTTAATTGAAGCAATATGGAGCAAAGTCTCGCCCTTATGATTTCTTTTCACAGTCGTATGGTTACCGGGTGTCAGTTTCATTGCTGAGGGGCTGGACAGCATTCGGCCGTAATTTGTACTATTCAGTGTAGAGGGTGGTGTGCTAGTCAGTGTAGAGAGTGAGGAGCTCATGGATTCATCTAATATAGTTCTGCTTTTCCTCCTTACTCTGTCTCCAACTTTAAGTTTGGTTGAAGGCTGCAAAGAAGAGCCAGGCAATGGGATGTTTGCTGAGAGCCCTGTTTGCTTAACCAAATTTTCACTGGTGCTGGCAATGCTGTTTCTACATCTCTTAGAAACGGGACTGGAAAGTCTCCTGTGACGCCCACGTTTTCCATTCTTAGACGGAAGATCATTTTCACAGAGATTCTTCTCAGGAGTCATGACTTCATTCCTGCTCTCAATTTCTGGAGACTCTATTCGCTCAGCCAATGGTAAAGAGACTTCGGTTAAGTTTCCAAAACATTCATCTTCTGCCACAGAGCCGCTTGCTAATAAATCTATTTCACCATTTCTCTGAGGACTGGCATTAACAGATGGTTGGACAGAGACAGATACCAGCTTTTCCTTAAATTTCTCTTTGGAGTCAAGTTGACCATCTTTTTTGCCTGCCTCTAAATTCCACATTCGGTTGATTTTAGTGAAAGTTTTCTTCTTCTGTTTTTTTCCAGATCTTGTAGAAGCCTTTTTAGCCCTCGCAGAAGAGTCTACTGGAGGACTCGCAGAAGAATACTCATACGTCGAGGCCTGCTGAGCATTTTCATCATTTATCACTTGAGGCTGAGTTTGTACTGAAACTTTACTTACAACATATCTGACCTTCTTACTTCGAGGACTAAACCACATTTTTATTGAATTCTTCTTACTTTCTGCATGATTAAATAAATTTTTCCTGCATGTTTCTTCTTTTAAATCTGATAGAAAAAAGGAAGAGAAATCTGTCAGATGAACTTAATCTCTCCCAGCTTGAGCTCCCACAGAATTTTGTTTATGGTTTTCCTAAAGTGTATCACCTTTAATTTATGTACCTCTTTCTTCTGTCCTAGACTATGAACTCCATAAGCAGAGATATTTGGACATTCAAACAAATGTTTACAGAATCCTACATTAGTCCTGACAGTGTTCTAGGGACTGGAGAAGAAAAAAAGGAATTTATATTCCACTGGGGATGACCAGAAAATATGAATAAATAAGTAGTGCATACAGTATACTGGTGGTTATAACAGCCATGGAGAAAAGATATATTAAATAAATAAATAATCTAAAGAAAAATTTTCATGAACCAAGGTCTAAAATTAAATTACTTTAAGAGGAAAGCCAATGATATCCTACTACTAAGGACTGGTAACATCCACTGTATAGGAAATAAACATGTCATTTTACTAAGGTGTTACATAAATTTGTCAAGTGTGCTTATTCTTGATTTCTTTTCAACATTCTCATGTCTTAAAATATTAGCGAGAAAAAGGAAATTATAAAATATTTTTAATTCCTTTTAGACATTTTTTCTTCACACAGAACACTTACTATTTCATCAGTTCAAAATTAATAATACATTATAAAATTAGTAAATTAAAATCTAAAGTTTAAAATTAATTCTATTTTTTACCTCATGTTTCTTGAGTATAAAACTACTATCTTTACAAATAGATCTGCCAAAAACAGGTTTATAAAAAAGAAAGAAAAAAGGTGGATTATGAAAAACAAATACTTAGTGCATATCTCAGTAGAAATTACAAAGATATGATCCCTGCCTAGCAAAGGAATTCTATCAAACTCTACTCCACTCCAAAGAAGCCATGCCTTCCTCCGGGTGGAAAAATGGCAGAACTGGAAAGACTAATTGATAAACCCCGCTGAAGCAAGAGTGTGTATGTGAATAAGGGCAGACCCTCCTACATCCTTCTAATGTCCTAGCTGAACGGCACCTGGTCCACCAAGTGTTATTAGGACAGGATCTTGGAAATCAAAATAGAAGAATGAAGCATCCATTCATGTTGGAGGCTAAGTCCAGCAGGTCATAATAAATGTGAGAAGTCCTCAAAAGATTGAATGGACTCTTCAGCAGGGCTAAAATCTGCATGTTATTACCTGCTGCTGGAACAGCCAAAGGCAATTCCCCCAACCTGATAATCCTTTACTGTTTACCAAACCTTACCTTTGATATGTATATCTGCTTTGCTATAGGGCAAAATGTGGGAATAAGAAGCCCTGGGTCCGGAAGCTTAGTCACTAGAGCTAAGCCTCCCCTGGCTCCCCCATACCTCCCAAATTTATATTTCATGTCTGGTTTATTTAATTTACATTGCGGCCCCTTCTCCAGATTCCTGAACCTTTGCAGATGCGGATAAAACCCCAGCACATTCACACAGAGACTTAATTTCTAAATTCAACAAGGTCTTTCCTCTGCAGTGATAAGTAGATTTCAAACTAAGTCACTTCTGATACAATCTCAAGTCTAGAGGAAAGGTCAAAAGGAAATGTTACCAGGATTACTTTTTAAGAAAGACTCAGGATTACAAAGACTAAATAAAGGTTAATCCACTGGTAGTCTGTAATAACTTGTATTTAATTTTTTAAAATTTATTTTAAACTTACATAATGACATTTTCAATTAAAAAGTCAAATCCTAAAGTCTCAATGCTTATAAAACTTAGTGTAGAATTAGACATTTAATAAAAAATTAAGGCTTGTAAGTAGTAGCAACATACCCAATTGTCTAAAAAATCTAAATCTAAAAAGACAACAAATTTCACTCAGGTATACATATTTCTTACCTTATCCTATATAATAAAAGGCTAATATGCAAATTGTCCCCTTGGGAGTTCGACCAGGAGACCAGGAGTTCGATTGCTCGCTATGATGTGCGCTGGCCACCAGGGGTGGCATAGAACTAATGTGGGCAACCGACCAGCAGCGGTTCATGGGTGGTGAGGGAAGGAGAAGGCAGGGAGGCAGGGAACCTGATTGGCCTGGATCGCTGGCCAGGCCTAGGGACCCTACCCATGCACGAATTTCGTGCACCAGGTTTCTAATAAAGCATTAAGTGAAAACACCATGTATTCATGTAATTTATAGGCACACGATTTCACTCGTCATCCAGTAGTAATACATTTACTCAGAATTATTTTAATTGTTTATCTTGTCCTACCTAAGCAAAGACCACAACAAGTATGTTGTAAATTCTGGGCTTAACACAGCATATCACAGTTAAAACAATAAAAGGCAAAACCCCCACCACTACTAAACATCAACCACACTATTGACAGCTACAACAGCTCATATGGGTTAATGCTTCTAAGCATGAAAAATTATTATATTCATTTCACGAAAAAGCACATAGTCCTTCCTCTTCATAGTAAACCTCATAATGATGACATGTAAAATTCTATTCTCTGAATTTAAACATTTCTGAGTACTCCTAACTTTCCAGGAACAGAGATGCATTTGTGGCCAAGGAGCTGCTCAGCCAAGTTTATTCTTAAAATTTAATAATAAACTATAGAAAAGGCAAGAAATTAGCAAATGTGATTCAGCTATCATTAATCTACATCAAAGGATTATAATGATGAACACTGTGTGCCTTTCAAATGATCCTATTATAGGTTTCGCAATAGAAGCTAAGAAATCTCGTTGACAAACTAGCCCCTTATTAAAAATCAAAGGAAAGTACTTTGCTACCATCTGTGCAACATTAACGCCTTCACTGAAGAATGATTATTTTGTAAGTTAAGAAGTATTCAGTTCTACCTACAAAATAAAAACACAGTTATTCAAATGCTCATCTTCATCTATTATAAAAAAGTCACAGCATAATGAAACACTATGTAATTCGCCACAGAGAGACCAGCCTCTCTCCTGAAACCAGAAAATAAAGTTGTGATCCTATGAAAGCATAATCACAATTTTTTTTAATGTCACCAACACCAACATATATTTCACAGAACCTGACCAGCACCTGCAAGGTCTGATTTAATATGACAGGGCCAAGAAAGAATAAAAACTTGTAAATTTAACTCCATTAGTAGAAAGCAGATTATGTTATAAAGAATAAGATAAAATTATCCATAAATGCTTGTCAGAAAAATTTATGACAGTCTCTTCGCTTTGAAATACACTGAACCGAGAAAAATTTATTCAACTATTTAGAAGCTGATTTTAGAGAGTATTACTGTAAATCTGGCTGCTTTATCTTCAGTGTATACCATATACTATGTCCCTGACTTGACAGGTTCTTCCTAATTATCCACCTTAATTACAGTGATTATATATTTTATAGTAAGTGCAAATAACAAGGTTCATTTGGAAGATAAATTGTGAACTACAGGTTAAAAAAATAGAGAAAATGTGGAAGGTGTCCAACCATTCCACCTAATTCACCTTCAACACTAGACCAGTTATCCCTATGATTTGGGAGCTAGACCTTAGGAATCATTTAATCTAATACCCTTCTTTTATGAGGAGATCATTTCCAATATCCTCATTATTTGATCCAACTATTATTTCTCTCTACCTACTCACCTCACTCACCTTACACCACTTTAAGCACTTGCTAGACAAACTAACATAAAGGTACTACATAAAATATATTGAATAGATAAACTATAAATAAACACTCTCAAATGCCCTTTCAAGGCTAGTTTGTTTTAAGGGACATGGAGAGGAAAGGTTGATGACAATTTAATTTACAGTAAGTAGAAAAAGCTTCCTCATGGAAATAAGAACTGGATTAGAAATTTATATTTTAGATAGCATTTATATTTCAGATAGAATTTATATTTATCATCTTCTATAAAACTAGCAAAGAAGAATGTTAGCACTATAAATTGAATTGTTGAAGGCACAACCTAAGAATTTGTTTTAAACTTGTTTTGTTTTGATTAAGTTTAGTCTCTGGGATATGAGTAAAGTCTTAACACTGCCAATTTTTCTCCAACCCAATCAACAAACATAATGGACACCTATACTTCTAACAAAAGCAATGTGCTAAAGAACAAAACAAACAGCAAGAAACTTACAATCTGACTGCCTGGCTTAACCTAGGTCCTCAATTTCCTCATCTGCAGAATAAAGGGATTAAAGATAACCTTCTAGCTCCTAAAATTCTGCTTATATATTACGCAAACTGTGAAATTCCAATTCATGGTAAAGTAAGTAATGTTAAAGCCAGCACTACTAAAGTCTGGTAAGGACTGAAGTAATTATTCATTATATTAAAAGGAAAACAAACACAAAATGGCCTTCAGAAAACTAATCACCCTAATTTTTCCCCCAAGTTCCACCTCTACTCTCAGATGAGAAAGATGGCATTCTGAATGGCCTCAGATCCCACACAAAAACTTGTTCTAAACTCAATAATTTTCCTAAATATCTTTTAAAATGATGAAAAATTAAGCCATTTCACAATCATGGTCCACAAAAGATGAAAACCATACTGATGATTCAAACATCACTAACCAAGGTAAAATTTCTGAAGAAGTCCTCTATCGTACTTTTCTTTGCACCCATGGTGCCCCAGGGTTACTCTGTCACCATTAAAAATGTCACATTGCTGTTACGGGTTAAATTGTGTCCCTCCTAAAATTCATATAAAGAAATCCGACCCACAGCAACTCCGGATGTGATCTTATTTGGAAACAGGGTCATTACAGATGTAATTAGCGGTAATTCGCAGGGTGGGACTCGAATGCAGTATGACTGGTGTCCTTTTTAAAAGGGGAAATCTGACCCAAACTTGCGAGAACAACATGTGAATATGAAGACCACCATCTGCAAACCAAGGAGAAAGGCCTGGAACACATCCTGCCCTCACAGACCCTGAAGGAACCAATCTTACCTACATCTTGATTTTGGACTAGCCTGCAGACCTGGGAGATAAGGACTTCCTGTCGCTTCAACGCCCCCATGTGTGGTCTGCTCCTTCCTATGGCAGCCCCAGCAAGCTAGTATCACTATAGTAGCACTAATAATCACTGCACAGCAACCGGGGAAAAATCAAATCAAATCATCGTGACAGACACAAATCTCGGAGCAGCACCCCAAACTTCCATGCTTGGCCAATATTCCTAACAGACCACACATCTTTAAGAATCTCATGCAAACCACTTTCACAGAGACATGAACATTTTTCACATTGTATAATTAACTCAAGAGGCTCACTAATCCTTCCCCCTACCCCCATCACTGCCAAAGATGCGCAGACTCTTGATTAAGGACTCCTGCTTTAATCAATGTTGGGGAGGGGGGATACCAGATCAAACACTAATCTCTCTAATCAGAAAATAAACACTATTAGCACTGTCTCTGAATAAAAAGGAAAAGAATACAGATGAACTTAATAATAAAACTTTTCCTCATTGTGCTCTTAAGAGATTTATAACAGCATTTTTTCAAAAAGTAAGTACTTTTAAAAATGTGTATATGTATAATTACATCTGAAAGTCAGTAAAATGTTATACCTATAGCACATTTTATCATAAAAGAAGAGAGAGTAATATAATAATAATCAGATAACTATAAGAAAACTTTTTGTAGGTAACTATGATTTTTTAAAATATATTTTTATTGATTTTTTTACAGAGAGGAGGGGAGAGGGATAGAGTTAGAAACATCGATGAGAGATAAACATCAATCAGCTGCCTCCTGCACGCCCCCTACTGGGGATGTGCCCCACAACCAAGGTACATGCCCTTTACCAGAATCGAACCGGAGACCCTTGGGTCCACAGGCTGATGCTCTATCCACTGAGCCAAACCGTTTAGGGTGGTAACTATGATTTTAATTCTTAAAAATATGGACCTAGTCAATAAGACTCAGTATTTGCCTCATTTATTTATTTTGCCAAATCACTTCACCATTAATAGTTGACAGTGACACATCATGTCGGAAAATTAAGATAAAAAGATTTTAAAACAGAAATCCAGCCCTTTCATATGCACATTATCAATCATGGCATTCTGCCAGTCAAGAATAGGTTCTCCTATAAAGGAACACAAGCTAAAAGGAAGTGATCGGGTCAATAAAAGGACAATTCCCATATCTAACTATGAAGATTCAAAACACTACTCTCTTTCCACAGCTAATTAGTTCTCAGCAGAGAGCACAATGGGAAGATACATAGTTAATACACAGAGTCTAAGAACAATTTAAAAAACATTAACCCCCATTTATATAGAAAAAAAAGTGAATATTAGATTTTTGCTCTTTAAAAATGTGCTCATTTAATAAATTCAATCTAGAAAAAGGATCCATGGAAGGAGATTGTAGTCTATCTTGTAAAAAAGTATATTTAAGTGCGTTTAAGGATATAATCACTATTCTACACATATGACACAGACATGATCATAACTGAAAAAGCAGGCAGTGGAAGTAGTAAAAGAAAGTCTGGACTGACAATCAGAAGAAATGGACTGTTCCTCTTGCTTTTGTCACTCACTACGTGTGTGACTTTACACAAGACCATTTAACCTCTGAGGCCCTTGGTTTCTCATCTATAAAAAAGGAGTGAGACTTAATTACCTCTAAGGTATCTGTCACTCAAAATAATTCCAAACACTATAAATCTTAAATCTGAAACACACCATTCAGAGTTCCTGATAGCCCTTTTACACACTTCATGTGATCGACAGTTCATCGGTTACCTAAATAAGGGAGACAGTGCCAGTGCTCACCTGAAAGCTCGTTCTCATGCAGCAAATTATGAAGCTTACTGCAAAGCTGGATCATGCTGTCCAACTGCCTGTTTATCTTCACGTCTTGTATCCAGGCTGGGGTATTACACACTGGACATTCGGCTCCAAGGCAGTCACTTACACAGTTACTGAAAAAGAATTTTAAAAATATATGTAATTATCAACACACTCAGCAGAATCTGAATTCCAATAAATAACGGCTGTTTACATTTTTTAATTTGACAATCTAAGGCAGCAGTTCTCCTCAACCTGTGGGTCGCGACCCCTTTGGCAGTCGAACGACCCTTTCACAGGGGTCGCCTAAGACCATCCTGCATATCAGATATTTACATTATGATTCATAACAGTAGCAACATTACAGTTATGAAGTAGCAACGAAAATAATTTTACGGTTGGGTCACAACATGAGGAACTGTATTTAAAGGGCCCGAAGGTTGAGAACCACTGATTTAAGGGAAAAGTGGGCAGTGCCCCTAACTGAAAGTCAGGTATTGCATGTTTTAAAATTCCTGCAGTACACTGGTTAAAAATTGCTGGGATATATCAAAACCAACTTTTATTTATTTTTTATTTTTACTTTTTAAAAATTTATCTTTATTGTTGTAAGTATTACAGATGTCCCCTTTGTTTTTTTTTTTGTTTTCCCACTGACCCCTCCACTCGGCACCCATTTGCAAATTAATTACACGTACTGGAGGTAAAACCAAGGAGAAAGGCCTTCACCACTCTATTGTCTGTGTATCGAAACCATCTTTGTGGCATTGGACAGCACTTACAAAACTCCAGATCTGCAAAGAATAGAAACAGCTACCCTAATTGTGGGCACCATAGACTCCAAATGAACCAAAACTGTTCTGAATTGTTTCTTTCCTATGTTTATGTCATTTAAAGATGACATTTTCTTTAAGATGTTCTCATGCCTCTCTTAATCTTTCATTGGCTATTTTAAGTCACTTCTTCTCTGTAGAAAATCAATAAAATATATTTAATAAATAAATAAATAAATAAATAAATCATAGTTACCTACAAAAAGTTTTCTTCTAGTTATCTGATTATTATATTACTCTCTCTTCTTTTATGATAAAATGTGGCATGCACTAAAGTGTAAACAGTAGTAAATACGGAAAAAAGTGAAAAAATTCAAGATTCAGGGCACATTTTGAGATGAAACTGACAGAACTTAATGATGTGGCATAAGGAAGAAAAACAGCAATCAGGTATGACTTATGGTTTCTGCCTTGAGCAACTGTGCAGTCAGTAGTATCACCTATTTCTATGAAGATCACCAAGGCAGGAACAGGTTGAAGGGGATGATGGTCCACAGATCTGCTCTGAAAATATCAAATCTGAAATCCCTTTCATCCTCCAAATGGAGATATCAGGTAGGTGATAGGTACTACTTCCTTCCCCATCACCTGCCACCAATGCCCACATAACAGATCCATGTTTCTAGCAACAAAATCGGGACCCCAGGCATAGCTGCTTCCCACACATCCCCAGCCCACTGAAATCACAAAGCAAATTATTTTCCTATGTGCTTAAACTTCACACTGCAGTTTTCTCAGACCAGACAGTTCCATAGTCATAACTCAAAATAATTAAAAGATTGATTCAAAGGAGGCTATATAAACCCTGCTCAAAGACATTCAGTCCTTAAATTGATTTCTTCTGAATAAGAAACAGGATGAGATGAAAATCTGGTATTGTATAAGCCAGGGCTGTCATATTATAACATGGATATAATTTCACCATAACTATTACAGCTTGAATTGTGTCCCCAAAAAAGTTTTACCTCCAGTACGCGTAAATGTGATCTTATTTGAAAATAGGGTTTTTGCAGATAATCATGTTAAGATGAGATCACTAGGGTGAGCCCTAATACAATGACAGGTGACTTATAAAAGGAGAGATTTGGACATAAGAAACAAACATGCCCACCATGTAAACATGAAAGCTAAGACCAGAGTGATGTATCCACAAGCCAAGGGATGCCAAGGACTGCCGGATGCTGAAGTTTCTCCACCAGAATGCAGGAAAGAAGGGTGGGACAGAGTCTCCCTCACAGACCTCCGAAGAACCAACCCTGCTGACACCTTGCTCTTGGACTTCTGGCCTCCAGAAGGGAGAGACAATACATTTCTGTTGTTCTAAGCCACCCAGTTTTGGTGCTTTGTTATGGCAGCCCTAGGAAACTAACACAATTACTATAAGAACTAGACTTTTATAGTTTAGAAAGTCTAGATTCAAAACTAACTGGAAGAAAAAAAAAAGACATATTTGAATTATATAATAGATATTAATTTCCCCCCAAATATAGCAAAGCTGCCTATTAAACTTTGTAACTTTGATCAAGTCATCCTCTTAAAGCTTTAATTTCTTTCTTATAAATTAAGGTATTTATAAGGGTCAAAATGAGATAATATAGATGTAAGTTGCCTTGCAGTATAAGACAGCTACACAAACATAAAAAAATTATCATCACTATGAATACATGACTATTACTAGTAAAAAGCATAGTTGCTACATAGGTATGTATTAATTATATATACAATATATAATCTATCAAGCCATAACTACTTACCTACAGAATATGTGCTCACATCTTCCTAAACACACAGGCTCTTTCAGAATATTAGTGCTGTTTGAAGAAAGGAAAACAATCAAGACTTAGTCACTTATAGAAAAACATTTTATACCCAACATTTCATAAATCCAAGGCCCAACACTATTATATTTCTTTCTTTTCTTAAAGCAGATGTTAAGGATGTGGTCATCCTGGTTAAATATTTTATCATAACACATTTGTGCACTTTGGGGGAGAGGGGTTCCCTCAGCCCGGCCTGCACCCTCTTGCAGGCACCCTCTTGCAGTCCGGGACCCCTCGGGGGATGTCCGACTGCCAGCTTAGGCCTGCTCCCCAGTTCACTGCTCCTTAGCACTGCCTTGAGGGCAGCTCCTGCGTTCAGCATCTGCCCCCTGGTGGCCAGTTCATGCCATAGCAACTGGTCACTACCCTGTTTGGTCGATTTGCATATTAGGGTTTTATTATATAGGATACCTGCTGAATTCAAATAACAACTACCAAATTTGGTACAAATTGTAACTTTTTTTTATAACATATACTGGGAAGTCATAGAAAGGAGTAATTTTGTTCGGGCATCTCTAAACACTCTTAGACACTCAGGCATACAAATCTATAATGCCAGATAGGCCCCACAGTCCACTGCTTCCTCACCAGCTCTCAGGCTAGGAGTAACCATCATAAAAAGACAGAATGATGTACAAATATATCTCTATAAATTTATGTGGTAGCTTCTTTATCTCTATGCTGCTATCAAAGTGATGTATTAGATGTTGTGAGTAAACAAACAAATAATCCCCATGCTCCTCAATCCCATTAACCTTACTGCAGCCAAATGCTGTGAGCTTTTCACCACCTAGACTCATTCCTACCTCTTCACCCATAAGCTTACCCTCCCCTTCCACACACAGATGAAAAGATCTCTCTCAGTCATTTTCCTTCTTAACATGTCTACCATATTAGTCCCTAAATCCCGCATTTTCTCTGGCTCCTAAAGTATTCTATTCTCATCATCATCACCTTCTCCCATCACATATAAACATGCACAGATAATCTCTCCTTCAACCTAAAAGAAAAAAATGCTTTCTTTAGATCATGCCGCCTACTCTACTTTTTGAGCAGCTCTCCCCTTCCTAAGTTCTTTAAAGTGTTCTATCCAGCTAAATCCATCTCCTTACCTTGCTAGCTCTAACTCCCCACTGCTGAAACTACTCTCCAAAGCATTGTTGGTCCTCATTCTCCATGACCTCTCTGTAAAATAACATTTACGTCACCCTCTTTCCTGAAACCTTTCCTCCCATTGAGCTTTAATTTTTTTTATTTATCTGCCTATTTCAGCACTTCTTAAGCTGCTGCTTCGCCTATCTATCAATGTAGGCCGACCCCAGGATGCAGTCCCCAGCATTCTAGCTTTCTCTGAGAATACTTGACTCAATGCCTTAATTCTTCTGTTTCTAACCTTAAATTTCCTTTCTAAGATGACTGTGAACACTTTACCTATATATTACTGTCATAATTAGCTAATTTATTAATATTAATAATAGAGAACAAAGGGGAGACCAGACACTATAAACATGGTCATCTGGACAGCTTCACCAGGAAGCTACAACTTCACGCTCCCCAGGAAATCACCAGTCCATTCCCTGCAGATCGCTGGGGGAAGGAATGGCACCAAGAGGGAGATCCATACATGCACAGTGAAGTCAGCGTGGCAAAGGAGAGGTGCTTGTGTGTCAATCCAGCCTGGGAGAAAAATCAGTCTAGATGGGTGAAGCCACCCTGCAAGAGAGCAAAATCTTGGAAGGTTAAAAATCCCCAAAGAGTTTCCTCTCCCTTGCCTTCTGCTTCTCCCTTACCTTCACTTGCTCCTTGCTTGACCCCCACTCGCTGGCCATGTGGCCTTAAACAGCCACATGACCCAGGGACACGTGGACCCTGTGTGCAAAGAAGTGTGGCTGGGAACACAAGCTAAGCTAGCCAGATGCTGGACTGGTCTACACTTTAATATAGAACAAAAACTCTGGGCAATGGCCTTAACCCTGGCACAAGAAATAATTTTTCTCCCCTCTTCTAAGCTCTTCTAGGTAACAATCAAACTAACATGAGACAGATTAATAGGAGAAAATGTTGGAAGTTTATTACAGATGTACATGCAGGGGTGTCAATGACATAAGATCCAGAAAAAAAGACACTGAGCAGCTGAGGTTTATGTGCCATTTTGGACAAAGGAGAAAGGGATAGGGGTCTAGGACTTCCCAGGGGAAGTAGGCAATTCCCGAGTCCCTTGTTTCTTAATAAGCAGTCTTGAATCAATGTCCCGAAGGACAGACTTAAGGGTGGCAAAACTCTGGTCCCCAGCACAACCTTTTCTCTCTCTGCTCACCAAAAACTCCGTGCTCTCCTGAAGCCAATCTCTGTAACATTTCTCAAATACCCTGGCCCAACACCAAGCCCACAACTGCTCAGACTGTTCTCCCCAACCTAGAACACCCGTCCGCCGCCCCCAAAACTATTCAGGCCCTCCGCATTACCCAAATACTACCCAGGATGATAAAAATGTCACTACACAAAGCAGCCCAAGAATTCCTGCGTGTTAGTTTCCATGCTATCACTTTTGCTAAATCTGTGCCCTGCACCAGAAATGTAAAGCACATGTAAACAAAAATCTTAACTTCCACAGCTGAAAAGGCTTTTAAAAGAAAGAGTTTATTAGGCCATTGCTAGCAAAAAATACAGAAAGACAGGTCTGAGGACATGGAGACAGATATGTCCACCATCTAGCGTTTTACAAGTATTTTTTAAACATCAAGTAGGCAAGAGACAGCATTTACTTTAGCTATAGACGTGAGAAGGTGAAGCAGGGCTAGTTCTGGGATAGGTCAGCAGAGTCCTAGCTATTCTCTTTTTGGATAATCTTGGATATAGCCACCTGGAAATTAATTAGATGATTCCAACATACACCAGGGAGTGTGAGCAGTCTTTTGTTGGTTTTGCACTGCAGTTAACTGATGAACCCCTTTTTGTCTCTCCCTTCTATTCTCTGACCTGTTGTAATTTAACTTAAGACATCTCAGGTTTTTCTCCTTGTAGGCACAAAGTTGAATGTGTTACACTCTTTCCTAAGGGGTAGTTTTATAAGCCAAGTTACTATATATATGACTTTAGAGATTACAAAATGTTCCGACGTTCCAGAGAGATGGTATCTAGTTGAAAACAAAATATTTTGTATTTTATCTGCCTGATTCTGTTTTTTGTTTGTTCGTTTTTCTTGTTTGTTTCAAAATAGATTGTAGCCCTACAGACAAGAGATCTTGACTTTCATTTTTTTTCTGAGCTTCCCAGCACATTATTACCTACCAACGTGGTGCTATAAGCACAGCAAGATTTCAATAAATCCTTAGTGAAAGAACCAAATGGAAGACTCTACACAAAAATGCAGGCATAGTAACAATCCTATTTGGTCCTTCCCTTATTTTCTGTTTAATATACATATATATATTAGAAAGAAAACATCTAAAAGAATAAGAAAAGGCATCTGCAGGGTAACGGAATTTCTATGCATTGAAAATTCTCACTGCAGTAGCACTTCTGTTACTTTACCTGTACTGGGTTTGGAAAGATCAGTGTAGTCACAGGGTCATAACTTAGGGAAGAACTAACTAGTAAGAACAAGCTATTAAAAAAAAAAAGTCCTATTGATATAAAATTTTCTTTGGTATTATCAGGCAGACCTATTTCTTAACTGAATGGCTCCCAAAGCTTCCATAATATATCAATTGCTATTTATTATTAGACAAGATAGCTACCACAGTACTCTTACATTTTAGAAAATCTGCAAGGTATTTTTAAATGTGAAACAACATATTTAACACCAAAATGCACAGGCCTCCAAGCCAATTAAACAATTTGCTGTATTCATCTTTACAAGAATAAACAAATCTGTTAACAAGTAAGGGATACGGATAATGGCATGGAAGCATTCTTATTTTATATGCCACATTCAAGCAAATCACATGGGAAAAATAAGAAAGCGTATCTAATTGTTCAGTGTCAATAACTACTGAATAAATCAGAGTCAAATATCCCAAAAGTCAAATGGACAATAGAATTCTATTATCAATGACTAATTATAATAGAACCTACCATATGAGATGAGACGGACAGAAAAGCCACAGAGATTTTATATATATATATATATACCCAATTCCAATAATTTTGGTTATTCTCTCTTCAATTCCCTTTTCTCCAAAGCAAAGCAGTATCTAAGTAACTGCTGGTCTTCACCTCTACTACCTGATGTTCAAATGTTAAGTTTCAAAGCTCAGGCCTAGGCAATCATCTTTATACTCTCTTCCCTGCTCACTCCCCAAAAAATGCCTTCGATTACCATCTCTATGCAGATTTGTACTTCCAGACTAATAGCTCTCCTCTGAGCTTCAGATCTGCTGACCAATAACTTCATTTGTAAGACCACCCCCTATGCTATGGGGGACAGTATTAAAGGGTGCTCAGTGTGTCTGGCAGTTTCAAAGGCCATCACAAGCCCTATATAACACCAGGTACGTGTAGTACCGTAATAGGACTGTTCATGTTGTGGTTCTAGCTGCAATCCCAGGGGTAAAGACCTGTACCTTCTATACCTGCCCTGCCCTTAGTCATGTTTACTATGAGTAATTAACCCCAGGAACTTAGGGGGGCATTCATGGTAAGTCAAGTGAATTAACCAGGTCCTTCTAGTATTTCCAATTTCAAAGCTTTTATGCATTAATTTAACAAACACTAAGAAACTATGTGTCTAGCACTGTGGCTCTAAATCTGAACCTGTTCTTATGAAATGTGTAGTATAACTGAAGACAGGCATCAATCAAAGAATTAAAATACAACATCCTACATAATAAAGAGGTAATATGCAAATTAACCCTCACGCCCTCACAAGATGGCTGCCTACAACCAGGCCGGCAGGGGGGTTAGTGAGGGATGACCAAACGACTGAACAGCAGGCTGCGTGAGGCGACCAGGCTGGCGGGGGGTTGTGAGTGGTGACCAGGCCAGCGGTGGGGGGAGGGGGCAGTTGGGGGCGACCAGGCTGCCAGGGGAGGCAGTTGGGAGCGACCAGGCCAGCAGAGGGGGGAAGTTGGTGGCGACCAGGCTGGCGGGGGGGGGGGGGGGAGGGGGGGGCGGGGGAGGGCAGTGAGAGGCGACCAGGCCAGTGGGGGGGGGGTACAGTTGGGTGTGATTAGGCTGGCAGGGGGCGGCAGTGAGGGGTGACTAGGTTGGCAGGGGGAGGGCAGTTGGGGGCAACCAGGCCGGCAGAGGGGGACAGTGGGGATGACCTGGCCGGCAATGGGGGGCAGTTAGGGGCAACCAGCCTGGTGGGGGGGGGGCCGTTAGGGGCGATCAGGTCAGCACGCAGAGGCAGTAAGGGGTGATCAGGCTGGCAGGTGGGGTGCAGTTAGGGGCGATCGGGCAGGCAGGCAGGTGAGTGGTTAGGAGCCAGTGGTCCCAGGTTGCGAGAGGTTATGTCCGACTGCCACCGAGGGGTCTTGGATTAGAGAGGGTGCAGGCTGGGCTGAGGGGACCCCTTCCCATGCACGAATTTCATGCATCAGGCCTCTAGTAAGTAAATAAAATCCACAATATGGAGAGCTATATGATACATACTGAACACCAATGATATGTGCCCTTTTCTGTATGTATGTTAAACTTCAATGAAAAGTTTTAAAACTTTTTAAATAACATTCAATGGACACTAATAATTATGGAATCTGCAAACTGGAGGGAACCTTAAATATCAATTGCTCCACTTTCCTCATTTTATCGATGAGGACACTAGTCTCAGGAAAGCTACACGAATTGCTCTCCTTGGAAGTAAATAACTCTATCCCTATCTCAAAGATATTGTAGGTTTGGTTCCAGACCACTGCAATAAACCCAGTGTCGCAATAAACCAAGTCCTAAGCTTTTGCTGGTAGGGGGTCCTGCCTTCAATTTGTAAAAACAAAATAAAACAAAACAAAAATGAATATCTGTATCTGTGAAGCACAATAAAGCCAGGTATGCCTCCATCTGAACCAACTGAATAGTCTGTTAGGCTACTAATCACTCTATGATTTGACCCTGCCTTAATTCTCTGCCAACCTGACTCGCTCTCCCTTTATTCTATAATAATTTTTAGCATATTATTTGCTAATGATCCCCCACCTGGCTCCATTTATAAAAATCTACCCAAGGCCTAGTTCAAAAGCCCATGAAGCTTTCCTCCACTAGCTCCCCTTGGCCTTCATCATAATTATCATAATTTACCCTGAGTGGGTACACATTCCATCCCTTAGAATTAAGCATATGCTCCTTAAGGGAAATGTCTCACCATAGCCCCACTAACACAGTGCCTCAGGGATTGTTTGTTGCCCTAATGAAAAACCAGCGCCAGAGCAAACCAAAAGGAGTGAGCCTCTCAATGAAGGGTCATTGGCCTTTGTGAATGCCTCCAAACACTGGAAACTCCCAAAGGAAGGCAAGAGCTGACTGCTGGAGTCGGGAAGTCTATCCTTTACTTTACCAAACACTCATGTAGCACTTAGACCCTAACCGGCACTGTTCGAAGTAGCTCATAAATATTAACTCATTTAATTCCCACAACAACCTTATACAGTACAAACTACTACTAATTCATTTTACAATGAAAAAAAAAAGAAGCAAACAAATATGAATTAATTGGCCCAAAATCACTGAGTAAGGATTGGAAGCCAGGGTCCAAAATCCATGCTCTTAACCACTGAGCATACTGCCTCAAAACCCGATCGCCTGTAGAGGACAAGAGATAATTCAGAAAAATAAAATCGCCTCTTCTGAAAACTGCAAAATTACTTTTGACTTGTTTCCTAAAAGTTGATTTAAAAGGTGCTAGAACTCCAAGTTATAATTCTCTTGGACACCAACTCCACACCCCCCCTCTCCCCCAATAAAATGTCCAGGTACCCAATTGTTTTAACTCACAAAATAGTATCATCTGATACCCGGGCTTCACACTGCAGCACCTATGATCATTTCCTGCTTCCTTTAGGAACACAGTGTTACTATGCTTTCTGCCAGCCTCTCAAATGATATGCTCTTCCTAGCTCATATTTCTAAATTTTTAAATAGCTTCTATCTGGTTGAGGCTTAGACCTAACACAAATGTCACATCTGGCCTCTTGAATAATTTCATCAGTTCACCTTGCAGCCATACTGATGCTAAAGGTCAAGAAAGGATGCCCTATTGTAGCCAATCTGTCCCCACCCGCAAGTAATGCTTGCTGCAAAATAGATTCAGCTGCACGCTGAATGTGAGGGGAATGGGGCAATCACTAGCCCTCCGGGTAGAGCTTTGACACTCTGTAAAAGGACATTCGTACTGACACAGTTTCTAAAACATGACATCGCTTTGAATGGCAGGCCGTCCTGAGTTGCTCCTTTCGAGCAATGATGCCCGGTAGCTACTAGGCAAAGGCAGAGGTGAAAAGAATGTTCTGCCCCACTATGGGTGAGGAGCACCTGCCATGCTGTATTCACTACAGGCAGTGCCAAACCTGCAGACACCAGGAGAGGAATGCAAAATCATCTCTTAATACTAAACCCGGGTGATATAAAATTTCACACCAAAAAGGGATTTTTAAACTTAAGACATTTTACCTGTCAAAACCAAGCTTGGCAAACCATTGCCTACATGCCAAATCAAGCCAGAAGGCGGTTTTTGTACAGCCCTTGAGCTACAAATGTTGCTTTTTAGGTTCAGAGCTGTAAAAGCACAAAAATACTGAGATTGTGCCAGCAAAGCCTAGCATATTTACTGTTTGACCTTTACAGAAAAAGTTTGCAGAGCCCTATGTTAAAATATACATTCAAAGAAACAGTTGCGATTTAGTTACTAATCTTTCAGTGGTTCACATATTAATTTTTTTTTTAAGTCACTGGGGTTCAACATCATTCTCCAGTCAAGGAGGAGTTGTACTGAAAGTCCAGACCTAGCTACTTGATGCGGCTCTTATTGTCTGCTCAGTTAGAAACTGGAAAAGTATTTGCTAGGGGATAAAAAAATGAAACTGGCTTTATTAAATTTCAGGACAGCCTAGAGATTATTCATATAAATCACCTATTTTGTTTCTTTCTCCCAAACCATTCAGCAAACAGACTATGCTCTTTTATATTTTTATAAGACACCTATTATCACTTATTCTATGACAACTACCGCACTTGGCACTTTCTTTACATGTGTAATTTCTTTTTTTAAAAAAATATATTTTTATTGATTTCAGAGAGGAAGGGAGAAGGGGAGAGAGTTAGAAACATCAATGATGAGAGAGAATCATTGATTGGCTGCCTCCTACATGCCCCACACTGGGGATCGAACCCGCAACCCAGGCATGTGTCCTTAGCCTGAATCGAACCTGGGACCCTTCAGTTGCAGGCTGACGCTCTATCCACTGAGCCAAGCCAGCTAGGGCTACATGTGAAATTTTATTTAGGCTCTTCACTCCCATAGAATTTTACCTTCGTAAGGGTTGGAGTTTTTTTCCTCACTTTGTTCATTAATGAACCCCAAATGACTAGAACAGTGTCTGACACTTTGTAGGGGCTTAGTAAATTTTTAAATTATTATTAATGAGCACTATTATTACTTAGATGGGGAAACTGAGGCACAAAGAGGTTGAATGACTTGGGCAAATTCAATAGTATCAAAGCTGGAACCTGAAATCAGGCAGCTGACTGTGCAGTCCGAGTGAAGCCCTATGTGGCTGCCCCAGACCCTTCCACACAGAAACGTCCCTTCTGAACATCTAACTTCCCTTGAACTGACTATCCGGGCATGTCTACAACTGCTCCTATCACAGCAACTAGCAGAGCCAGTTCTAAATCTGATTCTCAGGTGGATGGCCCCTGTGCCATGAGAAAGCACACACAATGCACTCAGAATGTCTTCAGGCACTCATTCTAGCAAAAGTGCCACTTTTTAAGTTTTAAAGTTGTTGTGAACATGTAAGTGCAAAACTTGTGACAATTAAGTCCTTTTCATCCTTAAAGGGAGAGCTGCTATGTGACTTACACTTTATGTGTAACTAAGTTCTGCAAGCTGGAAATCAGAGGGGGAAAAAATCAAAACAGTCCAAAAAGGAAATATGGCCGGGACAACTACAAAGAGAAAAAACCCGACAGAGTGACAGTGATGCAGAAATCCTAACCTGTGCACCTAACAGGAGCTCAATAAAAGCTTGAGAAGAAATGAAAAGTGAGACAAGCCCTTCTTGGGTTGTATAAGCCATCTTGCTTTCTATACCAAGAAGAGCTCATGGAAAAGAAGCAAGGAGCACAAGTCATAAAAACGATGTCTTTAGACGGGATGAAAACTTTAGACTCAGGACTCACATGGTGTAACAACATGAAGGAAAATAAGCAACCTAGGTCAGGGCACACGCGGGGGTTGCGGGCTCCATCCCCAGTAGGGGGCGTGCAGGCGGCAGCCGATCCATGATTTTCTCTCCTCATTGATGTTTCTAACTCTCTCTCCCTCTCCCTTCCTCTCTGAAATCAATAAAAATATATTTAAAGTTAAAAAAAAAAGAAGCAAAACACAAAACAAAACACAAAGTAGCATCTCTAAAGAGGAAACCCCAATCCCGACTCCTTGACCAAACCAAAGAAACCTCCCAAACTCTCTCCTTCCCCCCCAAAAAGTTGCTACGGAGAAAAGGTCAGAGTCCAGCTCAGCAAAGAGTGACAGCTGCTTCCAATTCAGCGTCGGATTCTGGAAAGAGCTTGTCACGAGGATCCGGGGCCCCGCAAACAGTGCCCCTGCCTGAGCCCCGCCCCAGCCCGGAGGTTCAAACTCTGGCGGCGGGCGGGGACCCGCAAGCATTTTAACCGCACCTCCAGGCGATGCTCACGCCCGCTGAAGTTCCAGAACTACCACCTGAGTTGGGTTTGCTGGGGGGGGGGGGGGGGGGGAGCTAGAAAGCCACCCAGAAATGTGAATGGGGCCAGGAAGGGATCACACACCAGATCGCCGGGCAGGTACAAGGCCGCCAGCTGCGGGATCGGCATGGCAGGAGAGCCGGAGCTGGGAACAGATCCCCCGGCCCCGAGGCCGGGCGACCCTCGCCCCCGCGTGGCCCCCGCGGGGCCCCCCCGAGCGATCGTCCTCACCAGCGCGAGCAGCGCAGCAGCGTCTCCAGCCGGTTGAGCGCGGCGCGGCTGTGGGCCCAGGCGCCGCCAGCCGCCGGCTCCATGGCGGGCGCGGGACGCGGCTGGTTCCCGGAGCGGACCCTCAGGTCCCGGTTCCCCGGCATCGCCCCGCCTTCGCGTCAGAGGCTCCTCGGAGAGCGGGGGCGGGGAGGACCCGGACCCCGATTCGGACGCCGCCGGCCTGCGAGCCGACCCCGGCCCCAGCGATTCCCGGGTCGGGGCGGCGGGACGCCTGTGGGCGGGGCAGGCAGTGAAACCCGCCAAAATCCCGGCGCGCGGGATCGGGGGGCGGGGCCGGGAATGCGCGCCGAAGTTCTGTGGGCGGGGTCTCCGTGCGGAAGGGGGCGGGGACCGAGAACGCTCCGCCCCTATGGGGGCGGGGGCACTTAAGGTTAAAAAGTGGCATTGGGGTTTTGATGCGGATTGTATTAAATCTGTATGTTCCTTTGGGTAATACGGCCATTTTAACTATTTTGATTTTCTGAAAAGTTTGTTTTTAACTGATGTCTGTTGCTAAAATAACAAACCCATTAAACACATTATGCACTAAAAAAAAAAAAAAAAAAACACCAAAAAATAACAACACAGAACCAAGAAAGTCCTTGCTTTCCTGGAACAAGGATGGCACCCTCCTCTGAACTTAACCGGTGAAAAATCACACACCAAGAAGCGTTTAGTTGAGTGTTACCTACATATAAGGAGTGATGTTTCCATGACTGTTGAGCTTGGCAAAGCTTTGCTCATGACACTGAAAGTGCCACTCTCTTTACTCCTAAGAAATAACTTTTTTCTTGTCTGTTAAAGAGTGTGTCTACCCTCATGAGGATTTTTCATTGATCGCCATATTTATAGATAAGTCTGTTGAGCTCTTCTTATGCTTCTGCATCCAATTCACTACCAAAAATCTTTGCATTATTTCCCCTTACCTTACTCTAATCTACCCACTTCTCTCCATCTTCACCCTACAACAGGCCCGATTATATTATGCTCACCTGGATTGTTCCCAGAGCCTTCTAGCTGGTATCCCTGTGTCCACCCAAATTTCCTTCAAGCTCCAGGCTACACTGTAACCATCTAAAACATTTCCAAATAAGCACTTGTTTCATAAAAGAAGAATGAATCAAACTAAATAAAATTTTATAGGGTATTTTGACTGACCTATGATAGCTCCATAAACTAACCATTTTTTTTAAATATATTTTATTGATTTTTTACAGAGAGGAAGGGAGAGAGATAGAGAGTTAGAAACATCGATCAGCTGCCTCCTGCACATCCCCCACTGGGGAAGCGCCCGCAACCCAGGTACATGCCCTTGACCGGAATCAAACCTGGGACCTTTCAGTCCGCAGGCCAACGCTCTATCCACTGAGCCAAACCGGTTTCGGCGACTAACCATTTTTTTTTAACTAAGATGTAGCCAAGACGCTAATCTTTTATTATTAACCCTGTTAAGCCATTGTTTTGCAGAGCCTCGGAGATATCAAACTCTAGAAAACTTAAAATGTTAAATAAACTTGGAGATAGGCTATGGAGTGTAATGGAGTAAACTGGCGACTTCAGGAGCCAGAGTCCCACTTCTAATCCCATTTCCTCCACTAAATAATTGTGTGGTTTAAGGGTTGATGCTTGGCTTTAATGGAGATGAACTACCTTCTCCTCTCAGTTCTGAATCCTGAATTTGAAAAGCCATGTTTTTCTCCTATATCCATACATGTGTGCAAGTAAAAGACGGGCAACCTATCCAGGATGAGGCACACCAATAATGTGTAAAGTCTTAGAACTTTGGTCCCAGAGAAAAACTTCCCCAGGGAAATCCAGTCCAGCTATGGAGTCTTGGTAAAGCCTTGGCCTAGGGCAGTGGTTAGCAAACTGCAGCTCGAGAGCCGCATGTGGCTCTTTGGCCCCTTGAGTGTGGCTCTTCCTAAGCCTTAGGAGTACCCTAATTAAGTGAATAACAATGTACCTACCTATATAGTTTAAGTTTAAAAAATTTGGCTCTCAAAAGAAATTTCAATCGTTGTACTGTTGATATTTGGCTCTGTTGACTAATGAGTTTGCCGACCACTGGCCTAGGGCATTAACAATATCCTCTCTTCACTTTAAAGAGGCCTTGCCCTAGCTGGTTTGACTCAGTGGATAGAGCATCACCCTGCAGACAGAAGGGTCCTGGGTTCTGATCCTGGTCAAGGGCACATGCCCGGTTTGTGGGCTCCATCTCTAGTAGGGGGTATGCAGGTGGTAGCCAATCAATGCTTTTCTTTCATCATTGATGTTTCTATCTCCTTGTCCCTCTCCCTCTCTGAAAGCAATAAAAAAATTATTAAAATAAAAGGAGTTTAAAGGTATCTTATTTGCCATTTCCTTTCCCTGTAAGGACCTCCTGAGTTCATCAAAGTTTAACTTTGTTGCTCCATTTCACTCCTAGTCTATTCTCCCCCTTCTTCCAATTAAGCGTATTCCCCAGTACCTTAGACTCTTTCAACATTACTCATTCCACCCCAGTGTAACGCTCCAGTCCGGCAGGATTTGGAAGCAGACAAATTGGCTTGCGTTAGCCTGTTTACACAGCCTTCTCTCTCCATGCCCTCTACGTCATGCTTTGATTATAATACTCCAAAGACATCTCTGGCCTGGATCTCTTTCCTGATCTTCAGGCTCAATCTAATGGTTTGTTGAAAACAGTCTAAATGCTAATTTTTTTGTCTTCTGTTGTGAAGTGTTACATAAAGTAGTAAATCTTCCTCATATTTACTTGGATCAACATATAAAACAAGCAATGGGACACAGAATACTCAGACTTTCTTTCCTTCCGTGGAATGTGAATCTCTCTCACAAATTCAACATGTATACTGATTCTTCTCTGGCATTTAACTATGGTGTGATACAGTGGGATTGACCACTTGACTCTTGAGCACATTCTCTGTCAGATATAAATTTTGTTTACAAGGATCTCTTTCAAGAATCCTAGAGTTTTGCTTGGCCGGCATGACTCAGTGGTTGAGCGTAGACCTATGAACCAGAAGGTCACAGTTCAATTCCCGGTCAGGCACATGCCCGGGTTGTGGAATCCATCCCTAGTAGGGGACGTGCAGGAGGCACCCAATCAATGATTCTCATCATTGATCTATCTATCTATCTACCTATCTACCTATCTATCTATCTATCTCCCTCTTTTTTCCTCTCTGAAATGAATAAAAATATATTTTACAAAGAAAGAAATCTAAAGTTTCTCCCTCTACCCATGCCAAACAAAAAAATTAAAAATTCAGCTTGAGAATAAATGACAAAAAGCAATCAAATGTGTTAAGTGATGGAGTGGAACAAACCTCACAGTATCTAGCAGTGTGGTGTCTGCTCACCACGTTGACGGAGCTAGCCATCCTATGTGAAAAGGCCATTAACCAAAGTTAAAGTCATAAGCTCTGTGCTATGACTTTTTCCTGGAGTCCAGTGTGGCATCATGATTACGTGCATAGAACTCTGGAGTCAGGCAGAACTGGCTTACAAACCAAGCCTTGCGATTTCCTAGGATTGTGTCATAGGTCCATTGTTCAACCTGTCTTGGAACTTAGTTTCTTCTTTTGTAAATTTAGGGTTAATGTATACCAATCTCATACTTGTAGGGTTGTTGTGAAAGCAATTGCAAATTATGAAACTGTCGTAAACCAAGTCGTGCAGCACAACCAATGGAAAGCCCGTCACAATGGACTGTACTGAACTTGAATCCATGTATTAAAGCTTAATTCACAATAAGTACTCCATACCCTTTTCCATCTTTAGTGTTGGTTTTAGCACTGAGGTGCACTAAGCAAGCCCGTTATATTTGCTTATAATTCTTGTATGAAAGAGCACATTCTCTGAGCAAGAAGGAGCCACTTGTTCTGTGACTATTGGAGGCAGAGATACGTGCTGCAGAGATTCCTTTGCAAATATGACACAGTAACGGAAGGGAAGCTTGAATTCTGTTTAACGACCGTAATCTGTTTTAGTATCATCTCAAATAAAGTATCCACTGGGTCTCTAACACCATTTCTGGCACGATGTTAAGACCTGATAATGGAAGTCTTTATAGTTCTTATTTAATTAACTTGGGGAGTTTTTATTTACATTTTGTTCCTCCTTTAAGAGCAAATAAACAAATAACCTCAGCAATTAAAAACAGTAATTTTGTCCTGTCTGCCAGAGACAGTTTATATGAAGCAAACAAAACAGTAGAACCAAAACTAATTAGTACCCAGTACCCATGGATGCCATGATTAATATGGATCCCTCCTTGATGGGCACAGTTGTGCAAATATGTATTGATCAAGTCACTGGCTGCATTGGACTGTGCTGGAATGTTTTGACAGGCTGCAGTCTCTTTTGACTTGCAAATATAGGAATACTCTCAATGCCATGTAGACCTAGGCATCTACTGAAAACTTACCTAAGTTCTAGAAGCATCTAGATATTTTAAATGGTTTTTGTAACAACGTTAACTCCATTCTTGTGGGTACCTGCCAAATTTCTGTCACAGGACCAAAAGTAGCCAGTCTAAGGACATAGTTGCATTACTATGTTCCTATGATAGTGATTTTAAAGGTTTTGGTATCTTCTGTATTTCCTGATCATTCATCAAATTCAGTATGACACAGGGATTTCATTGGTCATTGTTTTTGTTCAGTAGAATCCAGAGTTCAGCCCATTCTGCTGCCTTTTATTGCTTGCTATTTTTAAGGAGGCACCTCCGTAGAAACCCCCTTTTTCTGTACAGTGTAATTACTGAAGCACATAAAGTGGTTATAGCAGGAATTTATCACTTTCAGGTGGAAATACTCCCAGCCAAATAAAAGATAGAGTAGGAATGCCAGAAGCAATTTATAACAGGCTCACTGACATTTTATGTTGAGAAGCTCTACCACTGAATAAGCATCAAGTCATAAATCTCTGTAAACGTGATTAAAGCAAGCAAGTTATTCTTTGAGGGGACACAGCAATAAAAGAATGCTGCGATGCAAAGCAGAAAAATTCTGTTGACAAAAATCACCAAAAACAGCTGTCAGTAAAATCCACAAACAGCTTGTTTTAAATTCTGTTGAATTCCAGCAGCTGTTTGTTTGCACATAAAATGTTCATTTAGGAAATGAGCATTGGCCCTAGTTTGAGTTCCATTGCGTTTCAAAATTCTGTAATCATTTTAATCAAAATCCATACAATAATTTAAATTTATTTTCTAAGAACAAGTGAAAGGTAACCAGTCTACAGTCATGTGCTCCACAGTGACAATTCAGTCAAGGGTGGACCATATATATATATGAAGGTGGTCCCATCCTATATAATAAAAGGGTAATATATAAATCGACCAAAGGACGGGTCGCTATGACGTGCACTGACAACCAGGAGGCAGACGCTCAACGCAGGAGCTGCCCTCTGGAGGTCAGTGCGCTCCTACACTCCTGACAGTTAGGCCCACTCTAGGCCTAAGGCGTCAGTCGGACAACCCCCAAGGTCTCCCAGACTACTAAAGGGTGCAAGCTGGGCGAGGGAAGCCCCCTCCCCCGCGAGTACATGAATGTCATGCACCGGGCCTCTAATAAGGTTATAATGGAGCTGAAACATTCCTATGGCCCAGTGATGTTGGAGCTGTTATAAAAATCATAGTGCAATGCATTACTAGCATGTTGGTGGTGATGGTTGTGCTAAACTTATTGCTCTGCCAGTCACATAAAAGTATGTCTCATACAATTATGTACAGTACATCAAACTTGATAATGACAATAAACAACTATGTTGCTGGTTTATGTATTTACTATACTATACTTTCTATCATTATTTTAGAGTGTACTTTCCTACAGATAAAAAAAATGTGCTGTAAAACAGTATGCTGTGTTATGCTGGCAACAGCCTCATACATCTTGTGTTTACTGTGTCTCTTGATTGCATCTCTTGTGCTTGATTTAACTTCACATTGTTTTATAAATGTAGTGCAGCCGAAGTGTGCAGTGTTTGTAAAGGCTGCAGTAGTGCACAGGAATGTCGTAGGCCTTCCCATTTACTTACCACTCACTTACTGAGTTACCCAGAGAAATTTCCAGTCCTGCAAGCTCCATTCATGGTAACTGCCCTCTGCATGTGTATCATTTCTTATCTTTTACACCATATTTTTACTGTACCTTTCCTATATTACATGTTTAGATATATAAATACTTGCCATTGTGGGACAACTGCCTACAGTATCGAGTAGATTAACATACTGTGTAGACTTGTAGCCTAAGAGCAATAGGTTGTACTATACAGCCTCAGTGTACAGTAGGCTATACCATCTAGGTTTGTGTCGGGAACTCTATGTTCACGCTAAGACAAAATTGCCTAACGATGCCCTTCTCAGAATGTGTTCCCATTATGAAGCAGTTCATGACTGAATTTAAGTTTGCCTCACATACCATATGTATCAATAGGGGAATCAATGAGAAAAATGTATTCCATTGGTTTTAAATTTCCAGAAAACAGTCTATCCATCCAGATTTGTCAAATAATCTTAATAAAACATGATACAGAATCATTTGTCTCTCCATTTGACAGAAGAGGAAAATGGGCATTATGTTGTTCAATAACTATCCCAAAGACACACAGCTTACAAGAGCAGAACAAAGAAATAGATCCAGTTCTGTCTGACTTCAAAGGGCAAGTTTTAAGCACCTACGTAAACCAGTTTTAAGTAAGTGTAACTTCGAAGGATATTGTTTAAGGCCAAATCATTTGTAATACCGGAGAGTATACCATTTTTCAGCACAATTATGAATTGTAAGATTACAGAAGAAGTTTAAGTTAAGGTCTCTCCCCTCAGAGGATTTACTGTCCGGTGACAGATAAGACTAATGCAAGAAATAATACAAATAATATGAGGCAAATTATAATCAAGTATTCAATTGTGTGATGCATATATAACTATCACAAAGGCCAGGGGAGAGAATGCTTAAAATTGTGTAATGAAAAATAGAGTGATCAAGGATATCTTTGTGGGAGAGTGAAAGTGGGAGTTAAGTCTTGGAAGATAAAGAGTTTTGAAGGGGGTAGGAAGACTACTTCAGATGGGCAAAATTTATTTTGACTAGACTAGTCACTAGATCAAAGACACTGAACTGAAAGTATTAGATATTAGATTGAAATCACTGCTTTTGTAGGTCAAAAGTGGCTGGATAACAGCAACTTCATCTGACTCAACCTGATACATATTAGATAGTAGTGGTTATGGATAGTAAGAGTTGAATGAAATAAGAAACTCCTAGAATTTGGGGAGGAATCAGTGAAAAGTCACTTTCTGAGAGGGAAGCTAGCAGAAATCAACAATAATGGCTGAAATGATTATCTGCTCATTTATGCACCCTAAAGGAGATTTGGAAATAAGTTGCTTAAATATTCAAAGAAAAGCCCCAGATGAATCAAATAGAGTAAAATTAAAGAACTGAAATATTTTTTTAACTTGCCCTTTCCAGGGCAATTTGAGCCTGAGCATAAAACTAAGTCACATTGTTAATAGTAACAACACATTTATATAGCTCTGGCATCTTCCAGTGATGTGTGGTACATGGCTCTGTACAAGCCATCTACTACAAGAGCCAATATTAAATTTGTAGGAATTTTATTAGATTTTTATTAAATGTAGCCATTATTAGAAACCATATTATTTAAACTTATAATTAGATAAATTATTTCTTAAAACAAAGGTAATTAATATTCAAAACTCACCACTTCCTACATATTTTACTACATTTTCTTATCTATCCTCTTCATGTGATTTACTTATTCTTTTTTTTTTTTAATTTCTACGTGGTGGAAATACTATAGTTTACGATGATGTACTTTTGAACATTTCTTTCCAAATTCATGTTCAGTAACATCATCTAGGTAGCTTGAAATCAGCCAATAAGAGTTTACACAATGGATACTGGCCAAAGCTACAAGCAAGGGCCTGATAGATTGTTTTGTTGTGGTTGGTTTTTTTTTTTTCCAGACTTAGATATTAATAACATAGATAAATATGCCATGTCTGTAGCTCTTGTATTGTGAATAAGCACAAAAAAGTTTGATGATTTATTCTTCCAGTATCCAAAACTAATTCAGCAGAAAATTCATTCATGTCATTGATAGACAAGTTTCACTTTTGTCTTACTCATTAAGGTGAGTATCAGTCAACACATATTGGAATTACACTCAGAAAGCCAGTTGCTCAACATTTATCAGCCCATCACTGCATCTACTCATTGTGTCAGATCAGGTGTCTCTCCTGCCTGCCCCATGGTGGAAATCTTCAGGCTGTATTTCACATTTACTCACAAACTCAGTGTTATCGGTGCAACATGGCATCCAAATTATCCCTCTTCTCAGGCTTGGATTCTGAGCCTCACAGTGTGTCCTACAGGCTAGGCTCAGAAGCCAGCATACCCCAAACTCGAGATCTGCACTGCTTCCGGGACCCACAACCTCTCCCATCCAAAGTTGCTTATAGCTGCTGCCTTTAGAAGGTATTCCATATCAATACTGCTCTACTCAAACAGGGAGAACTCCTTTTCTCCAAATTTGTACCTAATCAACTAGTAATTGAGTGCCTTCAGTACCTCACAGAAATGTTGTATGAAATTGACTCTTCTGGTTTTGTTGTGATTTTTACATTCACATCACAAGTCCATGAGGGACTGGTTTAGAGAAACTCTTCATATCTTACTTTACTACCTTCTTTATGTTTTTCTAGCAGGTATCACTAGCTAACACATTATATATTTAACTTTTCATCGGATTTATTAGATATATTTATGGAATGCATGCTTCAAGAGAGCAAAGATTTTTGTCTGTGATTTGCTATGTCCCCAGCACCTAGAATAGCACCAGAGGTGTGGTAGACATTCACATGAATGAGCGAATGAATGAAGACAAAGTGACAGGCATTATACTCTATAGTCAAAATCGTGTTGGCCCTTTGATGCTGGGAACATTATTTCTGGACTAAACTTGCTCTACATTCTCTTTACTTAGAGTAAGTTACTGGAGATTTGTCTAAATCATTTAGACCTTACAAGTCTTCTATGACTAAATTCTTTTCCTGGGTGGGTACTGCTTAGATTCCCCTCCTCACACCATCCCCCAAAGCTATGTAACTGAGTGTAAGTAAAGGTGATGCTCTTTCATGTCTGAACAGTTAGGTCTCTTTTGTGCAAGTGAAGCAGCTGCACACACTATTGTTTATTGATCAGGGCCAGAGTACATCATTATGTGATAAAACATAAAAAAAAAAGCTAAGGTGGGGCTGCCAGTCCAGGACCTTGAATGATTAGGAAAGTATGAAATTGTTAGCAAAGAGGGTAAGGGCTCAGATTGGTGAAAAGTCTGGTTTGAAATCTAATCTTTTGTTTGACCTCAGTAGGGCTGGGTAAGAAAAGCTTCTGGTTTTGTTTTGTTTAAATAGCAAGTATTTTCTGCCCCCAAGGAGAAACATTTTTGCTACCAGACAAGATGGACAGAGGCTGTGGTGTTAGAAGGTTTGGCAGGTTTCTATTGCCTCGCTCTCAAACTGTACAAACAGCCCATGAAACGTAGGCTTATCCTCCCAGAGGCAAGAAATGACAGTCCTTGTGGGTGAAATATATCACCTGAAACTTTTACAGATCAGATTATCTTCTCAATAGAGTTCTATTTTCACACTCAGTGACTTGATGCGAAAGATTTTCACATCTTTCTGGCTTATTGCTTTAGGTGAACATGGATGCTGGGATAGCAGTAATTACTAAAACTGAGAAAGAATAGGGAAAAGAAAAATAGCCTTTGTTTTCCAGCTATTTTTAAGGGGTAAGAGTATTTAAAACTAACAGGAGAGATATACTTTATTTGTATTAAATTTATTGGGGTGGCCTTGATTTAAATTATATAGGTTTCAGAGGTACAATTCTATAATACATCATCTGTATATTGTATTGTGTGTTCACTATCCAAGTCAAGTCTCTTTTCATCACCATTTATGAGAAATATACTTTCAATGTATACATATTTTTTAAAGAATTCATTAGCATCTATTTTTTTAAGGGATCACGGAGGGGGGAGATAGGAGGATGGACTAACTACTAATAATTAATGGGCAAAAACAACAAACCAAAAGAAAAGAGGGCAGTATTCTTGGAGCTATAAGATATATGTTCGAACCTTGGACCTCCCATTTGCTAGTTGTTTTTGTGTGTGTGTGTGTGTGTGTGTGTGTTTTCTTTAATCCTAGTTAAGCCATTTAATGCATCATTCTTGTTAGTCTCATGGTTCAAATGGTTCTTGAGAGCTTATTATATACCAGTCACTATCTTAGGTGCTGGAAATACAGGGATGAATAAGGCCAACTGACCCTTTCCTCAGAGAGTTTACAATCTATGCTTATCCTTTATTAACTCTAAAATGGGGAAAATAATAATTGCCTTCCATAGTATTTCTGTGAGCACCAAGTGAAAATATCTTAAATGAAGGCAGTTTGTAAACCATGTATGTGAGAGAGTATTATTATACTTTTTTTTGCCCAAACTCAAAATAAGAGGAACTCAGCCAACCTCACATTTGTTAAAATTAAAACAAAATTATTAACTTCAACTGCCATTGCACAATTGCCTCTGTAGAAGAAAATACCTCCTTTAAAATAACCTATAAAGGTTTTGTGCACCTCCCATTATGATCAATAGACAATGTGGTTTGTTTTGAAATTTCTCCTCTGCATTTCATTTTCAAGTAGGAATTAAATTTCCTTCCTTAAATTATAGGGTGCCAGAATAAAGGTTTGACGCATTGGGCGAGAATCACATAATCTAATTCATTCTCTTCCAGTACCTGAACCACAGACAAAAAAACACACAAAAACACAACAACTCTGTAATTAAGTTAGAGATACTCTCAGACTTAGGGTATTTTTTATTATACAACACAATAAAAAATCCATTCCTAAAGATAATTTTTAAAAATATTGAATTCAAATAACTAATCTTCTCACTCGGAGAATAAATTTAATACCAAATCAAACAGAACCATAGCCCTCTATTTCCTCTTATTCTCATTTGTACACTGTACCTCTTTAAACAAAGTTACCGAACCAACATATTCACAGTTCAAGCCATCTTGACAAGTTCAGCTCTGCTAAATGTTTTATAATTATTCAAAAATTGTTAAGTATTACTTGGAGTACTTCTTGTATGGCAAGTATTACTTGTTGGCAAGTATATTATTTTTTTAAAACAGCGTTAATACCAATTTTAAACAGTTTTTATCCATTGGTCTTCTAATAAAATTGCCATTTACCTTTGAAAACAATGGGTACCAATATAGACCTCATAAGACAATAAAATAGAAAAATACACCATCTTCTTTTCTATAAACTGAAATATGTGTGCAGTGTTCATCGATAAATCAGTATGAGTATGAATTTCTCTGTTGTGCTTTACTTAAATCTACAGCCAAGTGAGCATAGATGAACTACTATACATTACAATTAAGATAAAATGTATATGAGTGTAATAGTACACACATACAAACATTATTGTATTAGGATATAGGAGTAAACTGACTTATTCTGAAACTCACAAGGTTAAAGAGTTACAGATTCTAGAAATATAAGACAGTTCTTCTGCAGTAAATGACTACAGACAATTGGACATTCTGAGGTGCAAACAACTTGGTTCATGCAAGCGTGAAGAATGAACAGATCACTAAATTTGGTTTCTGCAGTGGTTAAGCACAGACAATGCCATTGTTGCCTTTATAAGGCAAATGTATTTTAAAATCAATTTGTAATGTGTCAGAAAGCCAGTAAAATGGTTTTAGCAGTGGTATGATATACTGTGATAGTTTAGTTCCAAGCAAACATGAATCAAGACCTCCATATCCTGTCAAGGCAACAAAGACTCCAACTTTGCTAAGAGAATAATATGAATTCCAGACATTGCACTTCTTAAAAGAAAAACTTTAGTGAAAAATAGCACCATGCTTTTTCGAAGAGAAGTGCAATTATATCCCAAGGAGATCACCCTGCAGCCTCTATATCTTATACTAGTCCCCCCCCCCCATGTTACCCTCTTCTCCATGTACTATGTAGTACAAAAGGTTTATTTATTAAAATGCCTAGAATAAATTTTGAATAAAAACATAGTACTCTATTTTACAAGGTTTGATATGGTTTTTAGTATAGTAAAAGTTAAAAATGTTCATGTTTGTGAAAATCAATATTTTAACACACTAAATGAAGTACAGGAAGAACAAGTTTAAAATTATGAATTTGTTTTTAAAGCAATAAACCTTTTTGATTGCTTTCCAACATGATTTTAGAGGGGATAACAGCTCCTTTTGACAATATATTACCAATATTCTGCATAAACAAAGCATATCATGAAACAAGTTATGAGTTTATAATCCCATCCATGAAACACATTTTACTTAAAAACTATTTAAATGAAGTATAATAAAACTCTGTATAAAGAATGTTTTTTGTAGGAAATAATCATTTCACATTTTTTAATCCTCACTTGAGGATATGTTTTTATTGGTTTTTAGAGAGAGAGGAAGGAATAGAGAAACATAGATCGGTTGCCTACTGTATAAGCCCTCACGGGGCCTTGAACCCTCGACCCAGGTATGTGCCTTGATCTAGAACCAAATCCACAACCTTTAGGTGTACAGGACAATGCTCCAACCAACTGAGCCACCTGGCCAGGGCATCATTTCACATATTATATTTGTAGCTACATCACTGGCTAAAATGTCTTAGAATAATATATTAAGGTCAATTGTAGTGTATCTGCAAAAGATAATTTGCAAATATATATAGCCCCTAATCAATCTAATATTTATGCCTATTATTCACTTCTATTACACATCTATACTAGAATTAGGGGTGATCAATAGATCAAGTGCAAATTACATAGAGTTAATTAGGATGTACCAGGAGAGTAGGTATCAGTATTTCTTTTTCTTTCTTTTTTTAAATATTTTTTATTGATTTCAGAGAGAAAGGGAGAGGGAGAGATAGAAACATCAATAATGAGAATCACTGATGGCTGCCTCTTGCACGCCCCACACTGGACATCAAGCCCGAAACCTGGGCATGTGCCCTGACTGGGAATTGAACCGTGACCTCCTGGTTCATAGGTCGATGCTCAACCACTGAGCCATGCCGGCAAGGCCGAGCATTTCTTCATTCCCACTTGCACACATGGTCATGGCTGAATCATAATGAACAAGGCAGTTCAGTTTTGAATAATCATTTTTCAAAACCACTTAAGCTGGGAAGAGATTGAAATTTTATTTTGTGGTGATATTCTCTGATACTTGGAATTAACAAAAAATACATCGAATAAGGAGAGAATGGAAGTGAAGAATCCAGAATAAAAGGGAAGATTATGAAAGAGATGTTTCCACACACTGCAAAATAGTAATACAAGAATGTCCTCCTTCTGAGATGTTGCATATTGCACCTGTTGATTTGTTAAGACATGATTTTCATGTTTAAAAAAAAATTCTGTGGAGGTCAGAAAAGTACTTAGAAAGGTATTTAAAATGTACCCACTTACCAGATGATAAATAAAGCAATTAAAAAGCATGATCCCTGATTTCAAGGACCTCCAAAGAGAAAGTATTGAGGAAGAAGGAAAAGTATCTAAAGAATGGAAACATTTAGGAGGCAGGAGAAGCAAGATGCTTAATAGGAAAAAAAAAAAAAAGGCATAGAGGGGATATTACTTAAACTTGAAAAACCTTATTTTGAGTAAGAGTTTGGGATTCTAAAGAATAAGGTGGGTACAGGGATTCTAAATGAAGAGACATAAAAATATCACTGATCACACTCTTCTTTTTAAGACTCCTCCTGTGCTAGGAGATCTTGGTCAAGGGTTGAGAACTGGGGGGAAAGCCATAGAATTTGAATATCTCATCCCCCGAAGAGTATGGCATTCCAGAACAGGCATTATTACCTCTATCCCAAAGGTGGCTGTTCTTTCATCTTTTGCAGAATATTGATACTGAAATGGCTCAAGCTCATTCCTTCTTTAGTTATTCACCAGAAGGTTCTCATGATCGGACGCTTTTTGGTCCTGGGGAGAGTCCACTTAACGTGGATCCTCTTAACCCTGGGGCCCAAATGTCAATATTTACTGAAGAAAGAGAATGAAAATAAAAGAGGAGTAAGAGGAAGAAGAGAATGATGAAAGGTATTTGATGGGTATTTAACTTGAAAATTGAAATTAAATTGTGAAAATAAATAAACATACTTAACAATTAGGTTATAATTATGTGTTCATTTTTAGAATGAACAAAGGATTGTTAGTGAACTCCAATATGTGAGTCTGTCTTTCTGTGCACCCTGGTCAAAAGAAATGCATGAGCTTCGGCTTGCAGTCTAGAAGGGAAGTTTACTGGGATAGGATGATTCGGAATTGGCCAATCCGGAGTGTGGGCAAGCTCATGTTCTAAAGACTCCCCTCCCTAGTGGTGTGTAGACAACAGATTCTATAGGGAAAAGTCACAAGACATCATTGGTTAAGGGTTCAGGTTTGTGCTGGGAGCTGGTTGGTCGGAGGTGAAGTAAGGGTAGTACATCATTTTATCAGATCTTTGGGACAGTTCTGAAGTATGCTCTAGCATCCCTCTGTCTTGTTTCATGGAAAAGGAGTCGGGGGTTGTTCTACATTTGGGCTCAGGAGCTAAAACATAGTTTTGATCAAGATCTTATCCTTAGCCTCCCAGATGTCCAGACCATTTGACCATTAGTCAGATCCACACTATTGCCTTCTGCTACTTCGGGGATTGCTAATTATCCAGGGGGAAAGGTGTAGAGAGTGAGAGAGAGGGAGAGAGAGATCATTTCTAGAGCTAGGATTCAAAGCTAAATGTAATCAAAGTCATAAGGACCTTCAGTTTCAAAATGAGCCAAAAATATATTGGTTGGCAGTATAACATGGGAAAGAAATGCTTTTGACAGTAAGACTTGATATCCCTGATCCACATCTTCCCGAGGGCCTCTCTTAATTCTTTGATATTCAAATAATTCTCTCTTGAAGCTTGAATCTTGTCATATGCCTGTTGCTTTTCTTTTCTCCAGTGGTTGAATGGTTTAATTCTCATTTGCCTGTCATCTTAGCAGTTCTCCATGATCACATATGGTAACTTTAAGAAAGTTTGCATCTTGAGAAATATTTGCATTTTCACTTGAAATTTGATTTGCATTGTACTTTATACCATTATTGTCCAGATACTTTAAGAATGGGGAGTATAGAGGCTAGCGTTAGGCATAGAGAATTCTGCAATATTTGAGTGGAGACTAATTCTATGAATGGCGAGTGTAATACTATGTATTTGTAAATGTTTTGCATTTTGCTTTCCTATACAATCTTCTATAAATCTATAATTTGATTATGAAAACTCAGAAGAAAGACCTCTCTAATCTTTGAATAATCAAGAATGGCTTATCTTTCTAAACATCCTAGAAGTGACTAAAACTTTATGAAAGGGAAATATAAAAGAAGAATGCTCTTATTTTACCCTCAGAAATCTTGTCTTGCCATTGTTCTGTCATAATAATATATTTTGGGACTATATGCCTAGTCTTTAGCAAGTTAGTTGTTCATTTCAAAATTTAACTACAAAAGTAATGCAGAAAAATAACAATTGCTTTTTCATTGTGTAAGTATGGCTGGTGAGCTGTCAACAAACAAAGAAAATATTCTCAATTTTAATTGCTTTTCTCCATATCGTTCAAATTGGTAAAAAATTATTTAGTCAATTTGACTTATCTTTATTGTTTGTATATGTAGGAATGATAACTATAAATTATGAAAATTTGAAATGCAAGATAATCTTATGATACAATGCGTATTCATAGTCAGAAAAACATAGCATTGGTATGAGACTTGCTATGAAATGAAGCTATCTCTACTAATTAGTATTTCTGGCAATTTTCTATTAAAGGAATGTTTTGATTCATTTGAAAGTTTTCCTGGATTAATTTGAATTTTCAAATCATGTTGCTATAATAACTTAAGTTGATAAAAAATGGTAAATCAAACTTCAGTCTACCTAGTGCTTTCCAGAAAATAATTAAGGCTGGGCAATATGCTCGGCTGGCGTGGCTGAGTGGTTGAGTGTGGACCTATAAACCAAGAAGTCCCTGGTTCGAATCCCAGTCAGGGCACATGCCTGGGTTTCGGACTCAGTCCCCACTAGGGGGCATGCAGGAGGCGGCCAATCAATGATTCTCTCTCATCATTGATCTCTCTCTTTCTCTCTCTCTCTCTCTTACCCTTCCTCTCTGAAATCAATAAAGATATATATTTTTTTTAAAGAATGGGCAATCTAAAAAAAGCCAATTTATAATTTTAAATCTTCACATCCTATATTTACTATCGGTGTAGAAAAAAATCATTATAATGTATCATAAAATTCATTTGTTTGGCTTTACAAAGCTATATTTGCTTTTGGAAGAAGCATCTTTATTGCCCAAATTGCTTTGCATTTGGTTGCATTAGATCAACTGCTAATCAGTGAGTGAGCAGATGTGCTTCCCTTCTGCCATCTTTAGTGCTTTTCTATTTTAGTCATTTGGTCCATCATGGCCTTTTGAAACCAATATTTGTTTTTAGTCATTTCCTTATTTATAATTCTGTGGACCTTCTCATTGCTTTGAACAATAGGGACAACTTCTGAGAAGGAGCTTGTTGATTTCATTTTCCCCTTATTCAGCTATAAACATGCTCTAGCAATTATTAGAAAGGGCTAACCAAATTCCCTAGGGCAATCAATGGCTGTAAGATTTTTATTTTATTTTAGGTTCATGGCAGGGGTGAAGTACCCTATGTCTCACAAACTCTATTCCTCTCACTTTTCAACTATATAGAGAGAGACAAAGAAATGTCATTGTATATGGGTAGGTCATGGAAATAACATAAGCAATAATGTTGTCTTAAGATGATTCTCAATTATTGTTAGTCTTGCTTTGAATTAAATTGAATTAAATTGCTCAGTAAACTGAATTACACAGCAATTTTAATGTATGCATATCAAAATATAATACATCCCTAGAATTTAGTAGCACATAAAAATTACCTAAAGATTTAAAATTTCCCAAGGAGGTTTAAAAATGATATATTACTGTGAGAGATGCACACAAAAGAATTATGAAGATGCTGGACCACTGAGACTGTTGTCTTTCAAACAATTTCTATGGAAACGGCAAATACCACCTGTTATTTTACTCTACCTCTCTGATGCTTTCAAATTCAGGACAATATAAATCACAGACCCCGAATTATGGTAGAAGAATCCTGAATGATGAGTCTGGATGCTGGGGTTTTTAACTAGGCTCCCATTCACCGGAGCAGTCAAAATACTCATTTCTTTAAGCTTCTGTCGCATCTCCTCATCTGCTTTGCTTCAACTTAATTTGTCTGCTTTAGTCAGACAAATTGCAGCTTGGTCTTTGCTTGGTGGCTCTCTCACTTGTACTTGCTTTTGCATTCGTTTCTAGACCCAAAGTATTTTTTTTCCTTCCTTTTTTGTAAAGTACCTTTCTTCATGCAAGAAAATTAATAAAGACTTACTAACAACTCATGGATAGTTTTCTCAAGTTCAACCCCTTGCCCCCTTCACCCCAAGCTCTTAACAACCCTTTTGGTCTGTATACAGCAGTAACTGATAATGAGAAAAATTTATGCATTTGGATATTTTCCCTTGAAGTTATCATACCTCCTCGATTGTAGTTATTTAGTGACCCTTATTATTCCAGAGACTCATAAAATCATGGAATTAATTCTCCATTTTTTCTAAAGAAATGATGCAATTAAACTCTTTCCAATGACCTCACCAACTGAGTTAAGGATAGTTTTCAGAATACCCACAACATACCCATTCTGGTAAGAGCTCTTGAAGTTTGAATATGAAAAATTTCAGTTAGGAAGATATTGGTCCTTAGATGACAGTTTACACAATATTATGTTAGTACATAAGAAATAATGGACAGTTAATAGATGGTGGTGATAAATGTCAGAAATGTAAACTTCTCAATCTTACCCACCTCTGAAAACTCAGCTTCTGTCATTTCGTCCAGGAAGGTTTATACCCTTTCCCCCCACCAGGAGTCACTAGTGGTCATGGTGCTGTTCCTTTGTATACTCAGGGTACCTGTCCTCGCGTGCTGTGCTCCCCACTAAATAGGGGTAGGTGTTTGATCTTAACCTCTGTATCTCTACTCTCTCATTGGCAGAAACTCCTTTTCTCCCATATCAGCATGCCTAGTATATAGAGGGCACTCAATCCATGTTTGTTGAATGAATCTAGCCCCTACAAATGCTATGTTCTTAGAGGAAGAACAGTTTAATAAGAGGATCTTTTCTCAAGGGCTACTCAGCAAATGTCAAGCCTTTTAAACTGTTGCCTAGGAAAATCTGACACTGGCAACATTAACCTTTAGAAGCCATATTAGCATTTACTTGAAGGCTATTTTTTGCAATGAATAACAGGCTCTATCCAAAGTCTGGTAACTTGTACTCTAATAACACAGGTTTAATAAAAATGCAAAATGGATTGAGATATTATAGAAAAACCACAAACTCCCAGCTTACTACTTTATAGCAAAGAACATGTTCTCTAGTTAATCTTCTATTTCTCAGTGATCTTTGGCCACTTAATCATCCCTAGAATCCAGGCAAATCAATTACAGCGTTAGTTCTTACAGCTTCCAGACAGGAATATCTTTCATCTGCCAAAATCCTCACATTTCCCTGTGGATCCAGGTTTCATTTCATCACCAAGTGAAAGCTTATTTTTAAAATGACATGTTTCTTGAGTGATTTGTCCTATTTGAAAAAGTGGAAAAATGGGGCCTTTGAATTCAGCAGCAGTACAACCGAAACTTCATCCGTTCCTACTAAGGCTCTGTCTATGCTCACCACCTTGATAAATGGTGCAGGACTTATAAAATAAGGGCCAAACACCAAACTTTATGCAACGCTATATAGGACAGTCATGTGAAATATTTAATAACATTATAAAGTCATGTATGATTGTCAAGTTGAGATATACCGTTAGGAAGTGCTTTTGAAGTTCTGCTGAAAGAAAAAGACATCAACAGAGGCCTGAGAGCTAACCTAAGGCAGGTTCAGGACATAGATTTCTACCGTGGACAACAGGTATTGAGAACTCTGAGCAAGCTGGGTGGCATAAACACAGTTGGCAAGACAGAGAGGGGGGAATAACCAACAAGGAGAAATTGAGAGGAGAAAATAAAGGTCTGCCCTAGTTGATTTGACCCGGAGGATAGAGCATCGGGCTGCAGACTGAAGGGTCCCTGGTTCAATTCTGGTTAAGTGCACATGCCCAGGTTGCAGGCTTGATCCCCAGTAGGGGGTGTGCAGGCGGCAGCCAATCAATGATTCGCTCTCATCATTGATGTTTCTATATCTCTCTCCCTCTCTGAAATCAATAAAAACATATTTTTTAAAAAAAGAAAGAAAAAAGAAAGGTCTGAGCACTGTCTCCAGCTCACAGTGACTTACTTTTTTACTTGATACAGAATTCCATGTGCAAATTAGTATTACTCAGATTATAATTTGCTGTTGGTATTAAATTATTTCTCAAAGAATGTTAGATAGATTGCAAAAAAAATTGCTGGCAATAAAATAGAAAGGTAAATTTAAAATATAAAGAATCCAAAATTTTTTAAAAAATAGAAGAAAATTTAGAAGGTCAGAGTCAAGGAGAAAACTCAAACAGAAAAGCCAACATGAGAAGAATTTACACAATTATTATATTTGAGGCACAGATCTGGGTCTGAGCTTTCTGGTGGTTAAGGAAGAAAGAGATATCACTATAATATTTTATCTTTTGCAGTTGTGTAAGGAATGATTCTTAAACAGGGTCTATAGAACCTTTTATAGTCTACAGGGGACCCACACACATCCTGAAAATTTATGCAAAACATCATTTTATGGAGATTTTTCTGGGGAAAGTATCCATAATTTCATCAGATTCTTAAAGGGGTTTGTGGCCTAAAATGTTAAGAACCATTGCAAAAATGATGTCATTAAATTCAAGGTCAAGTTTAAGAGTCCAAGAACCAAATTTGGCCTGCTATATTTTGTTTGGCTTACACAACATTTTCTAAAAAAAAATGGAAGTGCCAATGTTTAAAGGTATTAAAAAACTGAAAAATCTGGCAATATGGAACTCCCGCTGCAGCATGATAGTAACTATCTACTAAAGCTCAGAAATGGCTGCCCCTTGGGCCCAAGCAAGTGTCCTCTCTCGCTTATTCCTTGCTCACCACTTCCAACAAATCTCAATCCCTTTTCCACTTAGTTCCTTCCTCATTGCTGTAGGTATTTGTATTTGAGAGTTCGAATTAAATAATTTGTGCAGAGGCTGATAACTGGATCTAATTGTGGCTCCTATTAAGAATGGGGTTTACTATTCTAGTGGTTCTCAAATTATATGCCTGCGGGAACCCAGCTGGTATGCATTCACCTTTGTTTTTGCTACCATTTGTCTAACAAGCAAGTGTCAATAAACATATCTATACATAGTTTAGTTATGATGCTTTAGTCACTTGCTTTTTTCATGAGCACAGGTACTCATAATTATTTTGCATTTTATACATATTTGCATTAATTTGGCAAATATTTCTTGAATATTTCCTACTATATACTAGGAACTTTTTTTAGTCCTATAATTTATGCATATTCCTGGTAGTAAAGTATTTCCTAACTTATATGATGAAATTAAATATATCAATGTTTTTATAATGTTCATAAAAACTGCTGTGAATCCATGTGCTCTGCACCTACACACAACCACTGCCTTCCCCCAGCTACTGCCCATTGAACCACCCATGCCTATTTGTTGGTTTTCTGTGCATAAGAAAGATAGCCTTAGAAGAATCATGTTTCTCTCCTCCCTAATTGCTGTGCAGCTAACACTGATTGATATAACTTTTCCTGCAGCTTGGTAGATATATTATCCTGGCATGCTACTTTTTCCTACCTGGGCTTCATACTCGTCCTAGAACTCTTGATTTTCCATTAGAAACTTAACCTTCCTTTGCTTTCCTATAGGAGAAAATGGCACGGCTATTGACACAGTGCCTCAGTTCCCAAATTTAAGAGATACCCTTGATTTCCCTTTCACTCAGTCTCCTCAATATCTAACCTAGTATTTTGTTAACGCTTGGATTTACCTTCAAATGTATCACAAAGCCATTACGTTATCTCCATCTCCTCTGCTCTTACCCTGATCCACACCATCTTTTACGTAGTCCGCTATAAATAGCTTAGCTGTTAGTTTTCCTAATTCTTCTCTTGCAATTGCACAATTCATTCTCCACACAGCAGCGGAGTAGTGTTCTAAATGTAAACAGACTCTGCTAGCCCACTGCTTAAAGCTCTCCTGTGGCTTTTTCTTCCTCTCGGAATAAAACTCAAACCCCTGACTTTGGTCTCCATGAGCTCCATGATGTGGCCCCTACTTCCATCTCTAACTTCATGTCCCATCACACTCCTCTCTGCTCACGACACGACAGCCACGCTGGCTTCTTGCAGAAATACTGACAGGCCAAGCCTGTCTCTGCTTTGGGGCCTTCCGTTGCATTTCTGTTTCCTGGGCCAGGAACAGTCTTCCCTTAGTTCGCTGTATACTTGGCTCCTTCTTATTTTGGGATCTATAATAAATTTCATGTCTTTGGCGAGGACTTCCTCCACATCCAAGGGAAATGCGTCACCCTCCCTTCCTATGCCAATCAGTCTCTCTCATTACCCAGCTCCACAATCTTGTTTTATGTTTTAAAAATATATTTTTATTGATTTCAGAGAAGAAGGGAGGGGGAGAGAGAGAGAGAGAGAGAGAGAGAGAGAGAGAGAGAGAGAGAGAGAAAGAAACATCAATGAAGAGAGAGAATCATTGGTCGGCTGCCTCCTACACACCCCCTATGGGGGATCGAGCCTGAAACCCGGCATATGTTCTGACCAGGAATTGAAACATGACCTCCTGGTTCATACTGGCCCAGCTCATTTCTTCACTTTTAATAAAAATTAATTATATCTTGCATCACCTTCTAGTTGAGAAAAATATATTTTATTTATAACAAGTTACTTACACAGAGCCTTACCTTTTAAAATAACTACTTTTTTTCTGTCATATCCAACATGTGCAATCCAAACATTAGCATGTATTTCATATTTTCTGCATATCACTAAGGGACTATAATTTTTCCTTTGATGAAGTGTTATGAATTTGCATGATTAAAAATGATCATTGTCTACCCATATTAAAGTTTGTTTAAAGATTTCCAAGCAGTTTAAGTGTTCCTGTTAGTGGTCTTTGTGCATCTGTTTTTTACTGCAACCAAAATATAATTTTAGAAAGCAGGCAGTGAATTATCCTAGGAAAACAAAATTTAAAAAACTTGTTAGTTTCTCTTCTGTTAAAGTGCTATATACTGCTTATGTGGCTAGGTCAGATGCAATGCCCTTTCAGCCAAAACCAAATGAACCACTGAGCCTTTCTCACACTGATGTGGTCAATCAAATGCAATCAACAAACAAAAAAACCAAACAAACCTCTCCTTCCATCCATCTTCAAATTCAACTACCTACATCATGGGTGTCAGAAAGTCAGTATATCATACATTTAGAGTCAGCACATTTAGACTCTAAGAGTGTTGATCATATTTTACAATTTATTTTTATTCATTTATTCATTCACTCATGCATTCAACAAATATTTTTGTCCACCATTGTGCCAGGCACCCATTTAGTGAACAAGTGCCTGATGCAAGGGGTTCAGATAAATAAAGAGTGACATGATTCCCTGCTCTCAAGGAGATTATGATTCAGCAGGTAGAAGCAGACAATAAGCAAACATTTAAAACAAGATCATGGCCCAGCTAACATGGCTCAGTGGTTGAGTGTCGACCTATGAACCAGAAAACCAAGGTTCGATTCCCAGTCAGGGCACATGCCCAGGTTGAAGGCTGTGCAGGAGACAACTGATTAATGATTGTCTCTCATTATTGATGTTTCTATCTCTCCCTCTCCCTTCTTCTCTCTGAAATCAACAAAAACATTTTAAAAGTGATGAAATTAGTTTTTTTAATAAATATCAAAGTTTAGTTATTGGCTCAGACTTAATATTTCAAGTTGTTACAGTAGGCAGTTAGATGTTAATGAAAGAGAAGGGAGCCAGACATGTGATTAAGCCAGATTAACTAAGAAAGGGCAGTTTTGCAGTCACTCCAGCCATTGAATAAGCAGGAAAGAGACTTTTCAGTCACTCAGGGATCACCCAAACCATTCCCCTGGGTTAAGCAGGGAGGGAGAAAATGGGAAGGGAAACTCCTTTCACTGAGTGCATGCGCAGTAGAAGCCAAGATGATGCAGGGGGATAAGCACATGCACAGCATAAGGCAAAGGACATGGCAGAACTAGGAGGCAGGTGCAGCACAAGCAAAATGGTGACCATCAAGGGGGTGAGGACTAGCCTGGGAAAATCTGTGGAAAAGATCACGTAGGATAAGGGCATGAAACCCCAGAACATCCAGAAAAGGGATTGGATAGTGGGATGGCACCAGCACAATCTTAGGAAAAGCCAGGAAAGAGATTGGGTAGTTTGAAAAAAAGTCTACTCTTTCCCCAAACCCAAGGAGATGTGTAGAAGCTGAACAAAGGCCCTTCTCTGTGACCCAATTCCTGGTCAGAGCACATGCCCAGGTTGTGGGCTCGATCCCCAGTAGGGGGCACGCAGGAGGCAGCTGATCAATGTTTCTCTGTCATCATTGATGTTTCTATTTCTCTCTTCCTCTCCCTTCATCTCTAAAATCAGTAAAAAAAAAAATTTTAAGTAGGAATAGTATAAATTCACCCACCAAATGATCTTTAAACTAGATGTGAAGAGTGTGTAGCCACTACTATAGCCTGCCTGCTCTCTGCTCTCTGCCTCTCTGAGGTTGTACTGTCTCTTTTCACTCTAATAAATCTTGCCACTGTTACTTAAAACCCTTCTTCATAGGTGTCCCTGAAATTCCTTACTCACACAGCTATCCGTCCTGGTCAACTCTGGCAACCAAGTCATATAGAGAAATAAAATGCTCTTCTGGGGCAAAAGTAAGAAAGACTCGGAAGATTTCCACTGAGGCAAGAGAGAAAAATTCAAAAAGATTTTAAAAAATCATTGCAAGACACATATATCATTCTATTCTTACAGAAAAATGCTTCTTGCTTTGTAAAAATATTTAGAATCTGTCCCAAAAATCTACATGGAATTCCAACCTCAACTGAATGCAGAACAGAATACAGCAACTTTGAGAGCTCTGGGAGTTATGAATAAGGAATCTCCGGATTTGCCTTGAATGCCAATGAATGTGAAGTTTGTAAAACTTACCAAGAATAGCACCAACATTTGTGTAATAATTTATAGTTTATGGACACTTTCTAATAGAGCACCTCACTTGGTTTTCAAAGTATCCCTTAGGAACATGGAAGCACATTGTGTGATTTTTCTGACAGGGAGAGGTCAGGGCAGGCCCAGAGTCACTTAGTTATGCACTGAAATAAGTAAAATCCTCCCGGTAGCTTCATGTCACTTTACTTGGGCACAAAGCCTTTTATTCCAGAGAGGACTTAGGTTTATCCTGCAAATGCTCCTGGAGACTTAACACCTGAATTTACATTTCCACTGATATGCAAATGAGTGATTACAGATCCTTTTCTGTGAGAAGACTTTGGGAAGGAAAAGGTCAGAGTGGAAGGAAGTAGGAGTCTTTAAAGGGAAAGCTGGCCTATTCACAGGTCCTCTGAGGCCACCCAATCCTCACCTTAAGCTATGCTAGTGAATAACAGGTATGAAAGTATAGTTATGTTCTGGAAATTTTTAGTCTGTGTTGATTGTTTGAAATAATGAATAAAGGAATAGTATAGCTGTAGCCAGTTTTGCACAGTGGATAGAGCGTCAGTCTGCAGACTGAAGGGTCCCAGGTTCGATTCCCATCAAGGAAGGGCACACGCCTAGATTTCGGGCTCTATCCCCAGTAGGGGGCATGCAAGAGGCAGCCGATCAATGATTCTCTCTCATCATTGATGTTTCTCTCTCTCTCTCTCCCTTCCTCTCTGAAATCAATAAAAAATATATTTTTAAAAAAGAAATAGTATAAATTTGCTAAGTGATCTTTCAACTAGATGGGAAGAGTGTGTAGGAGGAAGGGAAAGCAGCACATTCCAAACCAAGGAAATAGCATGTGTGAAGGTCAAAGGCAGGAGATGGTGTGGCCTATTTATATACTACGTGCCAGAATAATCCTTTGAGATAACTAGTTTGTGTTTTGTTTGCACAGCTGTAGGTGGATCAGAGACACAAAAACTATTTTTCTTTCTCTTAATGCTCTTCTCAGTCACAGCAAGGTTTTTGGATTGAGACCTGGGGCTTGCATTGCAGATTAAGAAAATTTTGTTTCCTAAAAGATAGTCTGAAAAAAGGGATGGCCTCTGAAACTTTAAGATCAGGAACTGGACATGACAAACACTGAAGGACTCCCCAAAGGGTTGGTAATGAGGGTTTATGGAAGTAACAACCCTACATTCCGCCTCCTCACTGCATCCCAGGAAGAGGTTAGCTCCAAAAAGAATGGCTGGACCCCATCACCAAAGCTCCCAGTCTCTGCAAGGATCTCAGTGTTCATGTTACCAACTAAGCCTCCCTACAAAGAAAATTCAGGCTTGAACAATAAACAGTGAACTATGTGGGCCACAGATAAACCTGCTGAATCTAAGGTGGGCGGTGAGGCAGAGGAATATGTGACTGAGTTTTCCTGGAAGTGTGCAATTACTGTAAATACTCATTTAGGGTATGTCAATTGAGTATCTTAGACTCAGAGATCTGAAGACTAATCAGGCCTTTGGAACATGAGTGACTCATGCTTACCTTTATCTTCAGAAACTGTAGGGTTTCTGAACATCTCAGGATCACCATTTCCTACATCTCCATACATTTAAAACTAGAGGTACTCATTCTCACAATTATTTGATAAGATCAATATCTTACAGTGCTCATGGTCACAAGGATCAGAAACCCATCTATATGGAAGCCATGCAAAGGTGGGACCTTTACCACATGATGGTAAAAATAAAAAGTAACACTCAGACAAACAGCACAAATTCTTTCCCACACACTGTTCTAAGTGACTTAGCTAGATTAAATCATACTATCCTCTTAATAACCCTTAGGTAGATACTATTTTTATCCCAAGTACGCCTATTGCCAAGAGAAAGATGGTGGATGAAGAAATATAAACACCAAGTAGGTAGCATTTTCCATCAGGAGAGAAGATGACATTGAGCACTGATGAAGTAAGCTAAAGGTAATTCCTGGACCAAATTCAAATGATATCATAAGAGGGGAAAAAATCATTATTTGTACCAAAGTTAAAACTAGGCACAGAATAACTTTTTTTGCTACATAGAGAATAGATAAAATGATTAGATGGGGTTATCTCGCCCCCTACTTTCTGGGAGTCACTTGGTTTGTGTATATAAGGCTTTATGGCATTATCTCACTTGGGTTCTTATTGAACAATTAAGGCTTACTGCCAGATGAATTCCAGCATTATTATAAGGTGGCTGCATCATCCATTATTTTCATGGCTGATAGGGGCCTCCCATTGATTATAATAAGCCAACCACTTTGCAGTTGAAAATATAGGTACTATTGTTCAATAGAATCTACTATCCACTTTATTTTATAGTGAAATCTATCACAAAAGCAGCCAGTAAATTAAGCTGGCTTAACTGTCCAGAGATTCTGGTGTTATTGTATTTTCCCCCCAGGGCACCAAGGGGAGTTTGTTCACCTAGCATTTATATTATTCCCAATGTTTAATAGTCAATGACATGGCTGACCCAAGGCGAAATTTCAAGGTAGCCGAAGTTCATTTTAAGAATCCTTTCTTTTCATGCGTACCCTCCTTATCTTCTGGAGAAAGCCTGGATTGTCTTTAGTCCCAGGAATGCTCAGATATTCATTGAAACTCTGGATTCATGAAGTATTTTGGATACTCAAAATTTGTCATTGGGCTTGAACTGATTTTCCATTGCAAAATCCACTAATAAATGCTCAGTTTTTATTTGACCTGACTTATCAGCAGATTGCTCCCTCCTTCTTGATATACTATTTTTGCCCTTTGGGCCTCCCTGGCATCCCATTTCCTGGAGTTTCTTGCTATGCCAGAGATAGCTTCTTTTCTCCTTTGCCTGTTTCTTCTATTCTCTCTAGCCTTTTAACATTGGAGGGATCCAGTCCTCAGGCCTTGGTTCCCTCTCACTCTATATTCATTTTCTTGGTGATCTCATTGCTTGAAATATCATCTACATATCAATGACTCCCATTGTATCTCCCCTATGGAACTTCCTTCTGAACTCTGTGTCCAACTGCCTACTTGAGGCAGAGTCAATGGATAATTTCTTAAATATTTACTAGGTATCTGAAAGTTAAGATAACCAAAATCAAATGCTGTATTTTCCTCAGAAAATCTGCTTTTCCTGAAGTCATTTCCATCTCACTTGCAGAAAAACTCCATCACTCCTGTAAATCTAAGCAAAATCTTTGGAGACATTCTGAAGTCTTCCTTGCCTTGTGTCCTACACCCAACTCACACATCTAACTTCAAAATACATCTAGAATTCAACCACCCTGGTCACATCCAATTACCACCCACCATGATTATCTCTTGGATTATTGCAATAATTCTGTAACAACCTTCCCTGTTTCTACCCTTATAGACTGTCTCGGTTTAGCTCTCAATAACAGATCCTGAGCAACGATTTGGGTGGACTTTATTTAAGAGGTAATCTTGGGGAGCATTGCTGGGCATGTACAGAGAAGAGGGTAAGGAGAAAAGCCAATAATGAGTAGGTCGCCACTGCGGACAACTGGGGCTAGGACCTGCTGGGGATCCATTGAGAGACCAAGTTGAACATGTCTCTGAAATTTGCCTACAAGGATCAAAGAGCATAAGATCATTAACACAACTGATAGAATATCTTCCAAACCCAAGGAGGGCTTAAGCACTGTGCCTCTTTCCTTGTTATAGACGGTATAATTACATGTCCTTTGCATTAAAGGGATGCCCTGGCATCCCTCAAAACTTTGGACCATAAAAATATCACTGATGTACCATGAATTTTTCTAGGGTCTATCTAATTTCCAGTTTGCATCTGACTTACCAGAACATCCAGAGCATTTGCCACAGTAAACATGAGACACGAGGCTGCCACTGGCATAACATGGCATTATGTTTCACGGCAAACATTTTTTAAGTTGAAAGAGTACACTCTGAAATAGCAATAAAAGACAAATGCATATGCCAGTAACATAGTCATTTGTCATCATTATCAAGCATTTTGTTCTGTACATAATTGTATGCGCTTTACTTTTATATAACTGCCAGTGTGGTAGGTTTTTTCACACCAGCATCACTACAAACACAAGTAATGTATTGCTTTATGGCATTATGATGGCTATGATATCACTGGGCGATAGAAAATTTTCAGCTCCATTATTATCTACAATGATGGAAATGTTAGTATGCGACACATGACTGCACTGGGTCTATGTCAGCCCCTCCCTCAGGTTTCCTGTTTCCAGTAAGAAGAAAAGGGGTTGGGAAGATAGATGAGCCTAGCAAGCTAGAGTACCGAACAAGCTAGAATACCTTCTTGCCTCCATTTCTGGAAGACCAGGGTAGAGTTTCCTCACAAATGTACTTGACTTCGAAATGTCTATTCCTCCTATAATAGAAAGGAAAGCTGATTATTTCTCTCAACAGAGTCCCCAACACCCCCTTTTTTCTCAGAATACCAGGGGGTTGGTGCACAGAAGGTCACACTCACCCAGTGAACAGGCATCCTGCACTACCTGGATGTCAGTGAGTAAAGTCGAACCTGGGCCTGGCGTGTTTCTGTGCTTCCTTCCGTGGGGTCTGGTTTTTCCTCTCTCTCGGAACTCTTCCTGTAGGGAATTAGACTGGAGCTGGAGAACTGAATTACAACAAGTACCTCTCACTCCCCCAAATTTCAACTGGTGCTTTCCTTTGCAAACTCCCCTCTGGGTTTTCTTATAACCTGAAAGCAGCCTTTCTTTCTCCTTCTAAATTATTTGCATCAATAGTGACGTTTTGGCAGATTTGCGTCCCACCTTGCTCCTGTCGCTTAAGCTGAGCTTCTTCAGAAAAACCTTACTGCGAATTGTTCCTGTAACTACCCAGAGTCAACGGGTAATTTCTCTTTGTGAGTCCAACTTGGCACCGTCTCTCCAGTCCTGGTACATGGGCTGGGGCTTCGTCTCCCTGTAACTGTATGGTCTGAACCTATACACCCGCTCTGACAAATCCCTCCATATTCCCAGGTATTTGTTTGAAGTGCAGGATGCACTTGAGACCTTGAAACTTTGAATAATTCTGAATGGCAGACATTGACAATCTTATTTTAATCCCCAAATCTTCTCCTCAGTCCCCAGCACTGGGTGTCTTCAAAAGCTCATATTTTTAGTAACATGTAGCTTTCATTTATCTGGTACCTGTTGCAGAGTCTTATTTCAGCTGCTGAAGGTTAGAAAAGGCCCTGAATTCGCCAGTTTCACTTTGTCTCCGACCTCTGATCTTCCTCCAGAAACACCTCCTCTTTCTAAAAACATCATGGAGACTGAGTTACCACCATCACTTTCTAGGCTATCACTTCATGATGTGGTTCCTTGGACTTAACCTTGACCCATTCACTTGATGCTAGATTTATCTGATTCTCAGTTGAAAAAGGATAATCTTGAACCTTCATCTTTCCCCCAAAGACTAGATTGATGATCTCATTACTGTTTGAACGGTCTTTTGAAGAATTTGGAAGAATGTTCCAAGAACTGACAGTCTTCTCGGACTTCGCATTGAAGAACTTAGAGTCTTGCTGGTGAGGGTACACTACTGGCTCAGTTCCATGAAAATATCAAGATTTGTGGAATAATCGGAGAATGCAAGAACTCTAGAACAGACATAGAGAAACTCGCTGCCACCCTCAGCTCTATTGCTCATTAAATGAAAACAAGTCACTTAATCTTCTGATGCCTCATTTTCCTCAGATATCAAGGAGAAATAATAATAACTAGATTTGTCATGAGACAAAATTCACTAATGGAAAAGTGCTTTTAAATCTATGAGACTGTACCAGTGTAAGGTAATTTTATTATTATATAGCCTAAGTTGCTTTGGTCTTCCAATTTCAGTTGAAATTAAACAACTGAAAAAGAAACATCGATTTAGTAAAGGGAATATAGCACAATGAACAATAGTAAAAAGATTAATTTAATCTAGACCTCATATTTTTGTTATGTAAAACCATTTAAAAAGGAATGGCATTTTTACTCAGAATTTTGGTTTAAGAGAGGAAATACATTGGAAAGAATTGGGCCATTAATTTTATTAGATTTTGACTTAATTTAAATATGCTTCAAGTAAAGGTTGCATATTTATTTTATGCTACTGAAATGAGAAACCCAAATGATAACACCATAAAACTAAAATGAAACAGGCTTTTATTGTATGTTTAAAAAAAAATAGAGGGGGTCCTCTTTTGGAAAATATTAGTACTATAAACATGTCTTAATAAATTTTTCCTATTAATTATTATGTCACAACAACAGCAAGTAATCATTTTTCACTTATAATTCATTATAATTAAATATTGAAAATTCAATTTTGCATTTTTATAATTAGAAATTTTAAGAATCTTTAACTTTTTGCCCCTCCTCATTACTGCTTCAGGTTTGTAAGCATACACCATCAAGGTAACTCAGCAACTCCTCTGCTGGTTTAAAATTATTTACATTCCATCCACAGTGGCCAGGGTGAACAATCGCTGCACAAAGAATCCCTAAGCAATCTTGTGTTCAGGCAGCCTTCCCATCATACTGCCTTGCAAGTGGGGAGGGGGGTCAAAACACCTCCTTGGAGCAGACTGGGCATATTGTGCTGTGCCTGAGCCTTTCTATCAGGCAGGTCTGTTTTCCCAAATGGAATTGAAGATTGTTTCCAAATCTGGTGTCAAGAGCACTGGTCTGTAGAGTGAGGTGAATAATAGCAAAAAAAATTGGGATGTTTATATTTATTTTACATCTTAAAAATACAGAGGAAATTAAGCTTAATCAGTAATAAAACACCATTTGACATTTTGGTGCCCTTACATAATATTTAGTATAACACTTCACATATGTATTTATAAACTGAAAACACATTTACAGGAAGAGTGGGTGCTCATATATTTTTACAGAAAGGGTCATGATGACAGGCTTAGAGGCTATGCATGAACCCGACTGCACGGACTCTCACTGACCAAGACTGATGTAGCTACTGTTGCTAACAAATGCCCAATCTTCCAGCAAATGAAACTATTACTAAACTAGCTCTTAATATGGCATCATCCCTCAAAGAGAACAATCAGCTATTTGGTAGCAAGTTGATTACACTACACTCCCTTTATAAAAAGCAGATATTTTTTGTTTGTTTGTTTGACAGGAAGAGATAGATATTCCAACTATTGATTCATTTTTTTTTCTCACAGGGCCTCAGCCAGCCCACTATTTGAGGGTTTGCATAATTGTTTGCTCTACTCATGTACTCATGTGGCATCCTACATACATTGTGCTAGACTAAGGGATCCATCTGACCCATCCACTGGCCATGCCACATTCTACAACCACCCAGAAAGCTGGTGACACAGGTGAAACACCAGCCCAGGGGCAATACTCTGCAATGATGGAGTATCATCCTCCAGGATATACTTTAATCAATGTTTCTCAATCAGGGGCCATTTTGTCCCTGGAAGAACATATGGCAAAATCTAGAGATATTTTTGGTAGTTACAACTGGGAGGGAAATAGGAGGGTTCCTTCTGGCATCTAGTGGGTGGAAACCAGAAATACTGATAAACATTTTGCATTACACAGGACCTCCCCGACAACAAGGAATTATCAAGTACAAATTGTCAATAATATCAAGGTTGAGAAATCTTGCTTTAAATTGATGAACTTTGGAGGGCACCATGTTCCTGTAATTGAAATATGCTGCTCTGGGACCCATGAGTTAGAAGCAGAGGAGCCCACTTAACAATCACTACCATCTCTTCTCTCTGACATGTTGCAATCTCACGAACACTCACTAACAATCTCTTGCATAGAATCTCTGTCTCAGTCTGCTTCCTAGGGAACCCCATCTGAGACAGATTATAAATTGAGCCAAGGCAGTAAAAGTAGCAATGGAGCTTGCATAGAAAATTTAGAATATTTTAAGAAAATATAGAGTTCATTACCAACAGGGTATAAAAAGAAGGGAAGATGGAAGACTTAATTATAACTTCTAGGTTTGCTTGGACAACTGATAATCAATAGTGCCTTCATCTAGATAAAGAATATAGAAATAGAAGTAGATTTTGAGGGAGACATGACCAATTTTTTCTTGTACATTTTCATTATGTATATGAAGAAAAATGCAACAACATAATATGTATGAAGTTATTAGCCTGAATCATATGGAATTGCCAGTTTTATAAGTCAAAAACTGTCAAAAGCTGGCAATTTCAAATGGATCAAACTAATAACTCTGAATTAGCTTCTACATGGGAAGATTTACTATTTTTATTAAAATTTTATGTAAGATTTTAGAAAGGTAATATCAGTCAGATTCAAAATATAATCCTTTGGGTAATGATATGTCATTTACATTTAAGCTTCCGAAGTAAGAATATAAGTCATGTATTATTGCTTTAAGGCACATTAGGGGATCTTGATGAGATTAGGAACTCTGTTTTATATCAATTTTCTTGTGGAAGTTGAGACATAATTGCCCTAAGTAGAGCCAGGAAAGGTCACAGATAACTTTTATACCAAAGCTTTCAAAAACTTGCTATTGTCTGTCAGAAAAAAGAATCTAAGACACACATAGTATGTGATGGTATTTGTTGCCTACCAACAGGCTCATTTACAGAACCCAAAGTGACTGCCTGCAGTCTTAGGGGAGACCAAAACTATGAATAAGCTTATATTATTTTATATTATCTTTATGGACTGAAAAATATACTCTTTATATTCTATTTCCCACCAAGGTTGGAGCATGTAATATGGATTGAATATGGGTATCCAAATATTACTGATATAACAGATTCAAAGTGGTAGTAGTTGAGGGGGTAGAGTCAGAAAGAGACTGTGCTACTTTTTATTGTCCTGAGCCTGAGAACTTGTGCCTATACCTTTAAATAGAAAGTAATCCACCGGATCTATATTAATCTGATCAAAGAAAGACAAATAACATGACTAATAATATGCTAAACCCCTGCCCTGGAGAGATATAAAATTAAAGTATGTACATGCAGAAAGAAAAACAACATTTTTTTTTTAAAGTACTATATAGAAACCCGTTGCACGAAGATTTGCACAATAGGCCTTTCTTCCCCTGGCTGCTGGGACCGGTTTTCCTCCAAAAGCCGGGACCCAGGCCTTTGGTCTGGCCGCAGCGAGGCTTGGCTTCTCCGCAGCGGCTGCAGAGAAGCCAAGCCTCTTCAGTTTTCAATCTTCAGTCTTCAGTCTTCACTACAGCTGGAGCCTCCAGTGTTTGCTCCGCGGCTGCATATGCAAGTTAACCGCCATCTTTGTTGGGTTAATTTGCATAGTCATTCTGATTGGCTGGTGGGCATAGCGGAGTAACACCAATTTGCATGTTTCTCTTTTATTAGTGTAGATAAGGCATAGGTTTAAGGACAGAGACAATAGCATCACTTCTTTGGGTATAAATCAGTGATGGCGAACCTATGACACGCGTGTCTTTTTGGTTGATTTTTCTTTGTTAAATGGCATTTAAATATATAAAATAAATATCAAAAATATAAATCTTTGTTTTACTATGGTTGCAAATATGAAAAAATTTCTAGATGTGACACAGCACCAGAATTAAGTTAGGGTTTTTCAAAATGCTGACATGCTGAGCTCAAAAGGTTCGCCATCACAGGTATAAATCAAGGATAGATGACTGAGAAACTGAAGACAGACAACTTAGTAAAACATTACAAACTCACATCTACTTTGTGTACTGGAAGCAGTTTCTGACCCTATGCTTATCATTGGAAGAAGAAGGGACCCAGTGACACAATGGCAAGTCATTCCTAAACAGGAATGACAGTCATTTACTTGCATAACCAAATTGTGGGGAAAGGGAAATGTACAAACATTTTGAGAAACGTTAGATGTCAGTTATGAGATAACATTGATAACCAGACATAAAGCTTCATCACTGTCCTTGTGTGAAAGTGAAGGCATATGAAGGCCAGATCATTAACGGAATTCTGGCCTAGGTCCAGCTCATGGTAGTTGGTTCACTAGGTTCACTGACGCACAAAATGACTATTTCTTTGGTCCTAGGTTATAATTGGAATGGAGATACTTGGTAATTAATGGTTCATTAGATTGCAGGATAAGAATTAATTCAGTGGGAAGGTCATGTAGAAATTTCTAAAACTCCCTTCTAACCCTGCTCTCTCCCACACACACCTGCAAAACATAGTAAGTAAAATATATAATATAGAATGGTGCAAAAGTAGGTCTACAGTTGTGAGTATGTGAAACACAGAGTTTATTCTTATGTTACTATTTATTAATCATTGTATTATTTTCCATATGAACAACTGTAATCCTAGTTTTGCCCCACCCTGTCTATATTATATATACATCATTCCAGGGAGAATAAAAGATCACAGGTCATGGGCCCATTATGTCTCTATTTAATTCATTATTTTGGCCCCTGAACAACCAAGATGATTCTTGAAAGATGAAAGTTGGTTACTGCAGACTCAACCAAGTAGTAGCTCTAACTGCAGTTGCTATTCTAGAAGAAGTATCTTTGTTACAGCAGATCAATACAGCTTGAGGTACATGGTATGCAGTCATTTATATATATAATCTCTATCAGAAAAGAGAAGCAGAAGCAATCATGATTCACGTGGGATAAGCATTTATGATCTTGCCCCATTATGAGGTTAATTCTCAAACCCAGTGTCATGATATTGTCTGGAGAGTCTTAGGCAGTTCAAACATCTACATAATATCACATTGGTTCATTGTATTGATGACATCATAGTAATTGGATTAGATGAGCAAAAAGTGGCAAGAAAATGTGTAGGAAGTCTCAGTAAAATACATGCGTCAGAGGCTAAGAGATAGAGAATATAAGGTTTAAGGACCTGCCTCATTTTTTTTTAATTTTGCCTGACAACTTTTATTTTTTGGTTAATCCTCACATGAGGACGTTTTTCCCATTGATTTTTAGAAAGAATGGAAAGGAGAGGGAGAGACAGAGAGAAACATCGAGGTGAGAGAGACACAGCGATTGGTTGCCTCCTTGCACACACCCCGACCAGGGCCTGCGAACCTGCAACCAAAGTCTCTGCCCTTGACCCCTGGACCTTTCAGTCCATGGGCAGATGCTCTATCCACTGAGCAAAACCAGCTAGGGCAGGGGCTGCCTCATTAGTTAAATTTTTAGAGATTCATTGTTCTGAGGCATCCTAGAACATTCCCTTAAAAGAGAATAAATTATGTGTCTTCACATTTTCCATCCACAGTGCCTGGTAGCTTTGGGGCGTTCTTAAGGTGCTTTATTGCACACTTGGAGCATTGCCGCGCCAGCTTTGAGTGGAACCCGGAGCAGGTAACGTTGGTACAGTAGGTCCAGAGGCAGCAGACTCTGTGGCACAGCGGTGTCTGTGGTGAGTTAGCTTTGAAATTAGTGACAATAGGAGAATCACAATTCCAGAGCTCCTATGGTTCTAGAGCGTGGGCAGGCCAAATACAGTGGAGAATTATACATATATTTTTAAAATGTCTTTTGGTGTGCTACTGGCACTGGTAGATATGGAATGCCTGGCGATGGGACACTTAAGCTAGATGTAAAGTGGTGTGACTGTAAAAGATTTTTAAAACACTTAGAAAGACCAGAGGGTCAGAGTTTTATTCAGTTGCACAATGTACTCTTTAAGGAGATTGAGTGTGCCTTATAGATCTTTTTAATTACACCATAGGGACTTCAGGAAGTTCAAGGGCTTCGCTTTTCAGCCATCTCAGTAGAAGTCCAAGAAAAGAGCTTTTCTCAAAGAGTTTATGGGTGTGAATTTTGTCTCAAAAGGAAAACACCAAAAACCCAGAAAGTTTTTGAGAAAATTATATCAGCCAAAACATTGCCAGCATGGCATGAAATGGACAGAGCAGTGTACAATGTACGTGTCCCTGATTTTTTTCCTTTGTGAACAGGAATATCTTCATCTGTTATCCTATGTCTCTCTCACCATGGGTCATTGGATATGTGGGGGGCAGATAACTCATCTTCCTGGTTTCACAAGTTCATAGCTATAAAAGAACTATACTCCTGGAGCTGTATACGTAAGGGATCACACTGAAGGAGACTCAGCCAGACATGAACATGATTTAAATAAAAGTTTTAAAAAAGTGTTTTAATCTTTGCTCAACTAGACTTTGACATGATGCTGTAATGGATTGAGTTTTACAGGGACCTGAGAGATACTGAGTATATTTTTTCAAGTGGAATGGATAGGGTGATTGGGTTCCAGAGGAAATAGAGTAAAAGGCTGTTTGTAATATGGTTCCCTGTCATCCCCACCTTCTGGTATTCTCTCTCTAATGTAATCCCGACTTCTTAATTAATTAATCACTTGACTGGACTTAGTCACTTCTATAGAAAAGAATATAGCAAAAGTGATGGCTTGTCACTTCTGAGATTAGGTTATTAAGGCTATGGCATTTATCTTGTTCATACATTCTCTTTGTATGACTCTTATCGCTTGCTTATTTTGATAAAGCACCTTGTCATGCTATGAGATACCTTATAAAGACGCTCATGTGGAAAGGCACTGAGGGTAGCCTTCAACCAATGGCCAACGGGGACTGAGGCCCATGAAGAGTTGAACAGTGCCAATAATTATGTGAGTGAGCTTGGAAGCAAGCCTTTCCCGAGATGGCCCTGTGGATGACTGCAACCCAGATGAAACTTTATTATAGCCTGCGAGAAATTCTGAAGCAGAGGGCACAGATAAACCATGCATTCAGGCACTGTGAGATAATAGATGTTGCTTTAAGCCACTAAATTTTGGAATAATTTGTTATAAAACAACAGATAACTAATACAATTGTATATCATTGTGCAGCTGGAGGATCATCTACCCAGGACACTCCTTCATTTTACAGCAAAGGAAAATGAATCGCAGTGTAATTAAAAACATAAAACATGTTATTTTAGCATATTTTTTAGGATAAAAAGTTTTCAATCACATTTAGATTTGTTTCATATTTCTTTAAAATAGCACTGAATCTTCCCAGATGTTTAAATAAATGAATAACTAAATCACAGAATCATTAGCTAGTGGTATCCACTCATTTTACAAAAAGAGAGAACTAAAAATCTTCTTTTAAAAATTCCCCTTTGCATTTGCCCTTTAAAGTGTTTTATGAGCTACATGAGACTACTAGGCTCATAACTTTAGCTCACCTTATTTTTGAAATCCCAAACAGTATAATGCAATTTAACCAACTACTTTATTCACTAGTCTTGACTTTTGGCAATCTCTGAAAAATCAAATCTCCTGTCAAAGTATGAAGATTTGCCACTATTGAGGACAGTAAAAAAAAGCTTCAGGCTCTGAAAGCAATTTCAAAAGGAGTTCTAAAACTGCTTAAGCAATGGTAGTATGGCTGGAATAAATGTACATCTGTCAGGGTAGCTACTTTGAAATGAGATATAACAATTTAGACCTGCAATTTCTGCTTTGTTGTTTGAAAACTAGAAACATTATATAGCAGTGTGCAGAGAATAATAGCCATCCATTCCATAACAACTACAAAATAAATTTAAATAAAAGGTTTTAAACAGTGTTTTAATCTTTGCTCAGCAATCTATACCTATGACCCTGAATACAACCTCTTTGCAGTTAGTAATTTTCAGATATTTGGGTTTATGATACTCTTACTATGAGTTCTGTCATTAACTATTGATTTCTCTAACACTGTCCTTCAATATCATATCTAATAGGACTATCTATATATATAAAAAGCCAGCGACCATAACACTGTAACGACTAGAACGATTGGTTGCTATGACACCCACAGTGGCCAGCAATCCTGCCTGGTCAGGGTTGGGGCTGGCCAGCCAACCTCCTACAGCTCCTCCCCCCAGCCAGTTGGACATCCCCCGAGGGGTACCAGATTGGAGAGGGTGCAGGCTGGGCTGAGGGACACCGCCCCCCCCCCCCCCGCATGAATTTTGTGCACTGAGCCTCTAGTATGTAATCTTGAGCTAAGTGGAAAGGGGGGTTATGGTTTGGGACTTCAAATGGCATGAAGGCAATGTACATGGAGATAGAAAAGCAAATGTTTGGTAAATAAATGTCTTCTGGGCCATCTTTCATAATGGGGTATGGAGAGGATTTTTATCAAAGGGGCCTTGCTAGCTTTCTCTCTATCATACCTATAATTCATAGTAAACTATAGTTCTCTATGATGTTATCTCCTTTCCTGGAGCAGGTCCTCTATTGAAATTATTTTAGGTAGTTAGGGGGAAGGTCAAAGTTTCTTGCCCGCCAGTATGGCTTCGTGGTTTTGTCAATTTATGATCAGGTGGTCACAGTTTGATTCCTGGTCAGGGCACGAGCCTGCATTGCAGCCTCTGTCCCTAGTGTGAGACGTATAGTAGGTGGCTGACCAATGATTTTTTCTCATAATTGATGCTCTATCTCTCTCTCTCCCTCTCCTTTCCTCTCTGAAATGAATATATATATATATATATATATATATATGTTTCTTTAAGAGTCTTTGATTTCCTAAAAATAACCAGCTTAAAATAATCAATATCCTAAAAGGAATGTTTTAGTGTAGCAAATTCTGCTTTCTACTTTATCTCAGACTTTGATCATCATATCTTAAATCTATTCATGTTACTCCAGTTTTACCTGTATTACCCCTACAGCTTCTCTTTCTCCGGGTACTCCTTCCCCCCCACTCTCACTGGTCTATCCAGTCTTTCCAAATCTCCTCTTTCTTTTCCTTATGTTTCTACCTCACTTTGCTGCCGTCATTCTAAATAGAGTGCCAATCTCTGAAGTAATCCACAGTATATTGCTGTGATCTAAATCCCATTTTCCCAGTTATCAATAAATTGCAATTCACTTCTCATAGCTTCCTGACATAACTTCTGACTGGCTCATACTAAATATTCAATGTACCCCAGCACTCTAACCTGGTCTAGACTCTAGTATGGGAATTCAATCTGTCTTTCTGGGAAGAGATTAAGCCTCGTTAGCATTATCTACTTTTTCCTTAAAGTTGGAGATGATATTACTAATGCTGGGCAAAGATTTTTTTTTAAAAATCCCTTATTCTAATGTCATTCAAACTTGAAGAAACATAATGCTCTGTTACAGAATAGCTGAACTTTACTTTTTCTAAATTTTATTAAGAAAAAAAGTTGAAAAACACCCAAGTATGCATATTTTCTGAAGTAAAGACTGCCTTTGGTGGGTTGGAAGCTTTGCTGAACCCTTCCTATGAGAAGTGATTGAATGTGTGCATAAGATGAATTACAATTCATGCCAGTCACCACAAGCATACCAATCAGCTCCCCTGAAAATACAGCAAAATCACTCCTAGTAAATTCTCAGTTTGGCAAGTGAGGTGGAAAAAAATAATTACAACTTCTCATACCACTGATAATTTAATTTATAGTTTGTCTAATTGAGTATTTATCAGCGACTCTACTCAATTATGCTTATTTAATAGATTGAAGATTTTACACCACCAAGCACACCTTCTCTGCACCACGGCCACTGCCCTGCCACTGCCCATGGAGATAGCAGAGACCACAGCATCTTCCTTAAAAACGCTTTCCACACAGAGATCCTACCCTTCATTTTATATAATAATTTCTTACCTAGCGTTCAATATGGGTCCCAGATGTACTCTGGATAGAGAATTAAAAAATATGTTGTGAACAGTTTATTCATATAGCATCGAAAGAGAATCTTTATCCCCTTATTAAAAGGAATGGTGCCGGGTGTGGGAAAGCAGATTGGTAGCCATGCACATCTATGCTTCCAGCAGTAGAGTCTTAATGAGTGTACCGGAGGGCTACATAACGCCATTGGGAGCTCTTCCTTGTTAGCCAGCCATTTGTTTCTGGCTAGTTTCAATTAATGCACATTTTAAAATAATTGCATGGCCAGCAAAAGCTTTCACAAACCTCCAAAATGGCATGCCTGTCTCTCTCTCGAAACAGAATATCATTGACCCAAAGGATTCTTTAAAGTGAATGACAAACAAGAGCCTGAAAAGGCAGGGTAAGAGAGATAGGAAGTGGGGTCTTTTTGAGCAAATCACTCTATTACTGCCTAAGTGATCACATTTCCTAAAGCACATACAAATATCTCTTCCTGTTATATTAAGTATTAGAAGTGCCCAAAGAAAGAACCAAAGAAAAAAACAAAAGATATAAGCTGAGTGCAAATATCAGGGATGGGAGGGAAAGCCTGCAGGGAGAATCAGAAACAACAGGGAGGCCACAGACTACAGAAATAATAAAATAAAAACAACCTTGAGTCAGAGAAATAAAATCATTAAGGTAATAAGTGGCATAAACATTAAAAAGAGAGAAACTGAAAAGGAAAGCAAACTTGTAAGGATTTGCAGTAAAGGTAGCAAAAATGTAGTAAAAATGGTTGTATCTAGCTAGACATTGAGACAGTTGAAGAAGCCATGCAAATATAGATAGAAACTGTCCTAGAATGATGGACAGCTCACTGAAAGTGGATATTTTAAGAGAGGTAAGGAAAAAAGTCAATCCAGAAGACAGAAGAAGACTTAACCGAGATCCTTGCGAAAATACTCAAAGTCTGAGGACCTTGTCACTGACATGTAACACTAGTTTTCTCTCTTAAGAAAATAGATAAAACTAACAGGTATTCAAGTATTCTCACAAGGAATCACCTTTCTGAAATATGTGCTGAATGTTTGCCCCAAGGGAATATAAGTAATAGTTACAACTCTTAGTCTTAAAGTACCTTTGTTAGGGACTCTCTTTTTTTACTCTTTTATGTATGCCTCATAGATGAGTTAGAAATGTGTGCCTTTTTTATTCCCAAATAAGGCAAAAGGACGTTGTAATTGTCTTCTTGCCAAACCCATGTCATCCTTTGTGCAGGAACAATCTCAGGGGATCTTGCATAGAGAATTGGATGGAGCTTTTAATAGAAGCAGATTTGTTGTGAGGTGGATGATGATCAAGCTTTAGGGCTACCTCACTTTTTGGGCTTCAAAACAGAAGTTAATGTTTAGGTTGTAATCTGATTTCATTTTGTTTTAATTTTCTTTTTGAAGTCAGGATAATTTCTACAAATTTTATCATTCTTCATCTATTTTGTTTCATATTCCATTATTTATAGATATATTTTTTTATTGATTTCAGAGAGGAAGGGAGAGGGAGAGAGAGAGAGAAACATCAATGATGAAAGAATAATTGATCGGCTGCTTCCTGCACACTCCCCACTGGGGATCAAGTCTGCAACCTGGGCATGTGCCCCAACTGGAATGGAACCGTGACTTCCTGGTTCACAGGTCCATGCTCAACCACTGAGCTACCTCAACTGGGCCTCCACTATTTTTTTTTATTTTTTTATTTTATTGATTTTCGACAGAGAGGAAGGGAGAGGGATAGAAAACTAGAAACATGGATGACAGAGAAACATCGATCAGCCTCCTCCTGCACACCCCCCACCAGGGATGTGCCTGCACCCAAGGTACATGCCTTTGACCAGAGTTAAACCTAGGAACCTTCAGTCCACAGGCCGATGCTCTATCCACTGAGCCAAACCGGTTAGGGCAGCCCTCCACTATTTTTTATTTGACTTGTCTCAGTTCTTTAATATATAACATTATGTATGACAAAGATGGTACCATTTATATGTCCAAGTTAGTGTCAATAATATATCATTTGTTTCACTGAAACATCTCTAAAATGATTATAGAATGGGAATATGAACAATAGCAACTAGGTTATTTCTCTCTGTCTCTCATCATTGATTCTGTGTATTATGTCCTAATGCAACCAGTCAATACCTCTGGAGACCCAACTACCAACAATCCCAGGCTCATCTTTCCTGGTTTTACAACTTGAGAGGAATAGAAGGATTGGCCCTTTTATCACAGTTGTGATTTTTTAAGAAAATTCAGGTAAGGTGAGTGTAATGTCTACTTTTTATAACATTTTGGGCATAAGTTTGTTTTGGTAATTTTATGTTTTGTTTTGTTTCTTAAAGGGGACCCTCAAATTGTAAAATTTTCAGGACCCCAAAGCCTACATTGGCTTCCGACTGGGTGAAACCTCTCATTGTCCACTCTTGAAGGCCAGCAGTGTTAGACTGGGAATCAGAGCCATTCAAATGATTCAAGAACCTGGTGACTGAAAGCCCTGTGGAATCACCTGGATATATATTGATGTAATTGATAGAGAATATACTTATGCATTCTCATTGACCCACCCTTTTCATATCATTATGATCCAGTGTAAGGAATTATCATCAGGAGAGCTTGGGGGAAAAAGGTAGTAGAAAGTCAATGCAAAATGTATTAACTTATCCTATATAATAAAAGGGTATTATGCAAATTGATCCTAATGGCAGAATGACTGGTCGCTATTATGCGCATTGACCAACAGGGAGCAGACGCTCAATGCAGAAGCTACCCGCTAATGATCAGCATGCTCCTACAGGGGGAGCTCCGCTCAGCCGCAAGCCAGGCTGATGGTTGCTAGCACTGTGGTGGTGGTGGGGGCCTCTTCTGCCTCCTTAGCAGTGCTAAGGATGTCCAACCGCAGCTTAGGCCTGCTTCCCATGGGGAATGGACCTAAGCCATCAATCGGACATCCCCTGAGGGCTCCCGGGCTGCCAGAGGGATGTCTGACTGCCAGCTTAGGCCTGATCCCCTGGGGAGTGGGCCTAAGCCGGCAGGTGGACATCCCCCGAGGGGTCCTAGACTGCGAGAGGACACAGGCAAGGCTGAGCCTCCCCCCCCCCCCCCGCCAAGTAAACAAATCTAGTGCACCAGGCCTCTAGTTATAGAATAAAAATAATTAATGTTTATGCTTGTTTTATTTATTAACATGTTAACTATCATTTCCCATGTGATGCTCAAGTTATTTTCTATTTAAAAATATCACTTTTATGAGCCTTAACCAAGCACTGTAGCAGAAATATCTAGTAGTATAGAAACCAATGGTACCTGGTTAATACAATATTGCTTAAGAAAGTATGAAATGAGGTACAGTTCCAGAATTAACATATCAGTAGTAAAGGTCTCATTTCTGAGCCTTTAAAACTTTTGTAGAGAAAAGAAATGGCAAATACTCCTCTCTCTGTACTAGAGGGATATGCCTAAAATTTAGGAATTAATCATATCTGAGAGTAACTCTTTGAGAAAAAAATGGGAGTCAATATTTATAACTCCAATCATAAATGGGAGTCACATAATTAGTTATTCAAGGAGAACTCCCAGGCACAGCAATGCTCTAAGTGCTACTTAATACAATTATGGAGCCCAGGGAGGTGTCTTGATCATTAAGAAAATTACTTTATCAAGTATTTTTATCTGATGCCTCAAATTCAGTGGACAGACATGCGTTTTATTTGGCTTCTCTGTGTTTTAAAAATTAGACATTTCACATGTAAATCTAGATCTCTGAAGAGAGATAGGAGAGAGGAGAAGAAGACAGAGGAGAGGGGAGAGGTAACCACACTGTCTATATTCCTGAAAAACAGCAATTGTCATGCCCTTTGCAAAGTCATGCAAGCTCAATCTACTTTGCCATAATCAGCATCTTTGCCCATTAATAACATCAAGCTCACTTTATTCATATATATTACCTGCTCAGAGTCTAAATGCCTCAATTTTGTGATTCTTAGTTTAGAATGCCCTTCTCTCTCCTCCCGCAAATTAGTGACTTTTCTTGAATATGTGTCTCCTTTAAGTGTTCTTTAGCTATGGGAATCCACTTAATGTCAGCATATGAAGCCAGAAATATTGAAAAACAATCCAACAATAAGGCTCCAGCTTCAGCATTGACTCAGAGTCATTGCTTCGCTCACCTGTTCTCTGAGGCTTGGTTATCTACCTGCTTCACTGACCATTCAAGCATCCAAAATGGGGTGTTTGGTTTAAGGGAGGAGGGGTATGGATTTGGGGAGAGGTGGAGTGTTCTATGGAGGTGGGTAGAAATTCAGACAGGTAACCAGAAGATAGAAACACAGACACTTGGAGGAATGCACATGTACCCTGGGAGCCGAAGTGAGAACATGAAGAAATCCTTGTGGGGACCTCCTTTGCATGATCCAATTCTAAGGTGTCTTCCTTTTTAGTACTCAGGTACAGTCTGCGCCATCTATGCTGTACTTCTCTGTAGGGAGACTTGCATGGCTGAGGACTGGAGCAGCTAGCCACGCATGTCTCTCTCTTCATGCAGGCTCAGGGTGTCTCCACACGGTCTTTTCATGTAATTTCTACAGTGAGGTGGCCTCAGAGGGGTCAGAGTTTGTACAGACCAGCTGAGAACTCTTAGTGTGAATGCAATACTTCTTATACTCTCACCTTCAAAAATTTTAAATATAACTTATGCCACCTCCTTTGCTCAAGTCTTTCTCCAGGATCAGCATGGATCTGAGACAGGAGACTCTGGGTCTCAGCAAGAGAAGCAGAAAATAATCTATAGACATTTAATCTATCAGTGTGGTCCTCTAAGCTTACAGTGTAAACTGTGGTGCAGATTTCAAGCAGTCATTAGCATGAAGAAGGGAAGCTCCACCCAGCCTGTTGTGGCTCAGTGATTGAACTTTGACCTATGAATCAGGAGGTGAAAGTTCCATTCTAGTTAGGGCACAGGCAGGCTTGATCCCCAGTAAAGGGTGTTCAGGAGGCAGCCAATCAATGATTTTCTCTCAGCATTGATGTTTCTCTCTCTCCCTCTCACCTTCTTTCTGAAATCAATAAAAATGTAATTTTAAAAATTCAAAAAAAAAAAAAAAAAAGAAGGGAAGCTTCATGGCAGGGCTGGGAACTGGGAGATGCTCCATAGCACTGCAGGAGAACTCTGCTGGGGAGCCACTCAGCAGAGACAGTAAGATCAAACCTTTATTTAGATTGTTCCTAAAAGGAAAGCAAGCTGCTACTGGAAAGAGGACTAGGGGGAAAGAATCTTGTATGTTGCCGGGAGCCGGTCCATCCTTGCTGTTTCAAGGGACCTGGCATATATGGCATACTTTTCTTAATATGTTTGCTCACCTTCTTGGCGCTGTGTTTTAACCAAAGTCACCTCTCCGAGAAAGGTTGAATCCCCAGGTAGGGATTTTCCCCTGAAGTTAGGGAGGGAATAAAACCCCTCAACTAAGTGCCAGGCGGGTAATTAATCCCTTTAACTACGAACAATCATGCTTAAACTACATAATCTTTTCTCCCTGGAATGGAGATAAGAAACGCCCTAACCTTTGTAATAGAGATTGATAGGATTGAATCAACTGGTATAAATACAGTTGTAACAAGACAGAAAGACTCAGAACTCAGGAGACAGAATTCAGAAGACAGAACCTACACAGAGCCTAGAGACAGAAGAACTTCGCTGGCGAGAGCATGCCAGAGGATCCTGGACTGGGACTGGCCTCGGAGCCTAGAGACAGAGCCTAGCGGGAGAACATGGCAAGGGATCCTGGACTGAACCTGACTACAGAGATTGGCAGGAGAACCTGACTGGAACCTGGACACTGAACCTGACTGGAGAGCCTGGACAGAACCTGGCTGGAGAACCTAGCGAGGGAACATGGCTACAGAACCTCGCTGGAGATCCGAAGCAGAACCTCTCTGGAGATCCAGACCAAAACTTGGCTGGAGATCCTGGCTGGAGATCCTGGCTAGGCTGCTGATCAACTGAACACTGTCTCCGTGTCATTCCTTCTTCGCCGACTCCGTCCACACCTTTGGGGACCCCTGGACCCACTGGGGCTGGACCCCGGCATCTGGTGCCCGAACAGGGACCCCTATGTAAGCGCCCTGCACTCGGGACGGATCAGACTCCACCGTAGGAAGAGGGTGGATAGTCTTCGCCGAATCTGTCCACACCTTTGGGAACCCCTGGAACAGGATTCCCTTAGGTAAGCCCCCCCCCATTGAGAACCCCACACTTGGGACGGATAGGACTCCACCAGGGTGCTACAGACCCCCCTATAGAGGATAAGTAGGGTAAGAAGGTGGATAGTACAGAACTTAGATTGAGAAGATGTGCCATACTGAGTCCAAAGAAAGAAGACTCTGTATTGATCCTTAGATTGAGAAGATGTGCCATACTGAGTCCAAAGAAAGAAGACTCTGTATTGATCTTTAGATTAAGAAGATGTGCCATACTGAGTCTAAAGAAAGAAGACTCTGTATTGATCTTTAGATTAAGAAGATGTGCCATACTGAGTCTAAAGAAAAAAGACTCTGTATTGATCTTTTAACATATATGCTTGTTAGCAGAGGAATTAAGGTTACTCCCAGTCAGACAGAACATTTTATACAAGAAATACGTCCATGCTTTTCTGAGGAAGGAAAGTTGCCGGAAAGGTAAATGTAGAGGCATGGGAGAAGGTAGGCCCAAGGAGCCTTATCCTTAACCCCACTGCAGCCTTTCCACCCCGGGAAAGTGCAGGATTGGCAAGCTCTCCCTGGGGTGATAGATCAGGACTCAGGTAATAGCAGAAAGCGCCAATCCTACTCTTAAAATGGATACAAGAGAGTGTTTCAGGTTTTTCTTTGTAATGCTTGCTTTTAAAAAATAAAAAAGGGGGAATTTGCCGGGAGCCGGTCCATCCTTGCTGTTTCAAGGGACCTGGCATATATGGCATACTTTTCTTAATATGTTTGCTCACCTTCTTGGCGCTGTGTTTTAACCAAAGTCACCTCTCCGAGAAAGGTTGAATCCCCAGGTAGGGATTTTCCCCTGAAGTTAGGGAGGGAATAAAACCCCTCAACTAAGTGCCAGGCGGGTAATTAATCCCTTTAACTACGAACAATCATGCTTAAACTACATAATCTTTTCTCCCTGGAATGGAGATAAGAAACGCCCTAACCTTTGTAATAGAGATTGATAGGATTGAATCAACTGGTATAAATACAGTTGTAACAAGACAGAAAGACTCAGAACTCAGGAGACAGAATTCGGAAGACAGAACCTACACGGAGCCTAGAGACAGAAGAACTTCGCTGGCGAGAGCATGCCAGAGGATCCTGGACTGGGACTGGCCTCGGAGCCTAGAGACAGAGCCTAGCGGGAGAACATGGCAAGGGATCCTGGACTGAACCTGACTACAGAGATTGGCAGGAGAACCTGACTGGAACCTGGACACTGAACCTGACTGGAGAGCCTGGACAGAACCTGGCTGGAGAACCTAGCGAGGGAACATGGCTACAGAACCTCGCTGGAGATCCGAAGCAGAACCTCTCTGGAGATCCAGACCAAAACTTGGCTGGAGATCCTGGCTGGAGATCCTGGCTAGGCTGCTGATCAACTGAACACTGTCTCCGTGTCATTCCTTCTTCGCCGACTCCGTCCACACCTTTGGGGACCCCTGGACCCGCTGGGGCTGGACCCCGGCAGTATGTATGGTCAATAGAAATTTCAACACAGGAATAGCCACTTTCTGAGGCTCTGCATTAAGTTATCTTTGGTGTGGATCTGACCCTGAAGTTTTGTCTGTGTTTTAATAACTGGAATCCTTTTATTCCTGAGTCCCCCAATTCTAATTTTTCTAATTTGGCTTCAGTCTGGGTCCTTGTGGCAGGGTATTAATTTGATACCTGATGCCCAAATCCCTCCATGATTGGGGTCCTGCCCTCCTAGGGGTCACCCAAGCCTATGAATACCTGTTTAGTCAGTAGGGCTGTTTCACCATGTGAAGGACATTTCCAATGCCAACTACCTGTCTGCTGAACTACTGAGTGTGCCTGATCCAAGCCCCCAATGTTAGAGTCTTCTCATGTTAGGATAGCCTGATCCTTCGTTGTGAAGCTCCATTGCTGTCCCTGCTGAAGAATGGAGAGGGTGGCCAAAGCTTGACTATGTTTGGCACGTGGTCTGAATCTCTATTGTTAGCACTATCTTCTGTCTGAATGTGCTTGTCTCCTCCTAGTGGCAGGAGTGCCTGGTGACATAGATATTATTTCTCTCCCTGTTTGCCCCATCCTGCTCTACATGGTTAACAATGGTATTCCCTCTTGATGTTTTAGATATGACCTTAATATCTCCCATAATAAAGGAACAGTAGAACTAAGCCCTTACATGTATGAATTCAGTGTTATCCTCACAACAATCTGGTGAGATACTAAGGTCTCAAAAGATGTCAATGTGTCCTGGTCTAATATGATAACCCAAGCCCATAATAATGGTCTTGAGTCATCAAATCATAACTGAGTCATTCAGTTCCGTTCTATAGAGCAGAAAATTGTATAAGATACTTCAAAGAGTTCTCTCACAATCTATTAGAAATGATGGCACTTTAAAGGGCCAGTTTCTATTCTCTGGAAAATTCAGTTAGGGAATATGGTAAAAATAAATTGTTACTGTCTTGTTACTGCCATTCACTTTTTATCAGGTTTATTTCATGCTTGAGTCATACCACATCTTTAATTTGGACCTAATTCTTTACAGGGCATAATTACGTATGCTAATGTATTTCTGGAGTTACACCAGAAACAATTTTATTTATGGTGTGACATATTTTGATGCTTCCTAATTTTTTGATTACATAGCCCTTTTCAGAGTTAAAATCAACAATAATCAAAAGTGATACTTTTAAAAGACAATAGGCCCCAACCTGAAAATAATTTGTCATTGTTTCCCCCCTCTAACACATTTGTAGAAGTTTGAAAATAAACATCAATTTCATTTTTCTAAAAGTCTGACAAGCTAACTAAATAAATTTTGTTGTCTATACTATATTTCTTAAACAATGAACTCTACTGGATGGATATATGCAAAAAAAAAATGAAACTGGACTACTCTCTTATACCATATTAAAAAAATAAACAAAATGGATTAACAACTTAAATGTAAGACCTGAAACCATAAACTCCTAGAAGAAAACATAGGTAGTAAACACTTTGACATTAGCCTCATATTATCTTTTTTAATACATCAAATTAAAAACTTTGGAATGGCAAAGGAAACCATCGACAAAATTGAAAAGACAACCTATGGGATGGGAGAAGATATTATCAAATGTATAATATCTAAAATATATAAGGAATTCATATAACTCAATAAAAAAATTCAATTTAAAAATGGGCAAAGATCATGAAAAGACATTTCTCTAAAGAAGACACACAGATGGCCAACAGGTATATGAAAAGTTACTCAACATCACTATTCATCAGAAAAATGCAAGTCAAAATCACAATGGGATTATCACCTCACACCTATCAAAATGGTTATTATCAACCAGTCAACAATTAACAAGTGTAGGTGAGCATGTGGACAAAAGAAAACCCTGGGGCACTGTTGGTGGGAGTGTAATTTACTACAGCCACTATAAAAAACAGCGTGGAGATTCCTCAAACAACCAAAAAACAGAACTACTATATGATCTATCAATTCCACTTCTCCTGGAAATGAAAACACTAATTCAAAAAGATATATGCACCTCGATGTTCATTGCAACATTATTTATAATAGCCAACATATGGAAGCAACCTAGTGTCCATCAACAGATGCATGGATAAAGAAGATATAGTATATATGTACTTACTATGTAATGTTACTCAGCAATAAAAAAAATGAAATCTTACCATTTGCAACAACATGAATGGACCTAGAGAATATATACTAAGTGAAATAAGTCAGAAAGAGATAGGCAAATACCATATGATTTTACTTATATGTGGAATCTAAAAACAAAACAAAACAAAACAAGTGAACAAACAAAATAAAATAAAAAGTCTTAAAGAAACAGAGAACAAATTGATGTTTGCTAGAGAGGAGGGAGTTGAGGGAATAGGTGAAGAAGGTGAGAGGGAATATAGCCAGTAATACTGTGATAACTGCATGGTGACAGATGGCTACTAGGCTTAGTGTTGTGATCACATTGTAAGGTATATAAAAGCCAAATAACAAATGTTGTACACCTGAAACTGATCTAATAGCGTATGCCAACTATACTTCAATAATTTTTAAAAAATAAATCGCAATTACTTCAAAGCAAAGCACAGTTAGTTAGGGGTCATGATTTAATTGCATCAAACTAGAGTTAATTGCTGTATTATCTTGTTAGCACCCAGAGCCTTCAGGCCTCTGAAAGTCTAACTAAAACAAACAAGCAAAAAACCCCACAAAAACATGCTGTCATAAATCTTTTCTGAGATAGTGGCAGATAGGGGTACTAAAGACACATACAAGTAAACACCATCCGTTACATTTAACTGTTTCTTCTGAAGAAATTCCCCACATTGGTAATGGTTGAAATGAGAGTATTTCTCTACCCTGGCGTCACATGAGAATTACAGCAAGACTGTTAAACCAAATCTTGGGCTTCACCGGGAATGGTTAAATCAGGAGTTGAGGGAGTAGGCCCTGGACATTGGTTGTGTACTTAAATTTTCCCCAGTTGATTCTAAAGTGAAGCAAACTTGAGGACACTGATCAAATCTAGGGTTTGGCGTGTTGTGGCTGCTGGCCTGGACGGTTTGTTAAAAAAGATTTTGGGAGGAATGTAGCCATACCCATTAATACAAGTATTGTCTATGACTGCTTTGTGCTTCAACAGAAATGGAAGAAAACGTTTTGTATCAGAAAACAACCAAAGAACAGAGTAGGAATTCATTTGCCATCATCTCATGTTAAAACAGTCATCTGTTTTTGTTTTTGCATATGCTATGCTTGATTGACTTAGTCTCTGATGGAGCACAGAAAATGTTTTTGTCAAAATCTCTCTATAATGATAAGGCTTGTGTTTAATCCAGATATCCAAAATCAATTGAACAAAGTCCCCTAAGCATTTGTTGTCGTATCGGATTGCTGGGGTGAATATGCAATTTATGATCAAGCTAGTCAGTGAGAGTGAAAGGGGTGCCATTAATAGTTATACTTGGACAACAGGTATAATCTTAGAAAACAGGACAATAGCCACCTTCATTTTGATCAATAATGTGGATGAGCATTTTCTACCGGTTAAGAGAAAAATCCTCTAAGAAACTGGCTCTTCTACTGGTGAAGGGACAAGAGAAGTAAGACAGAAAACAGATCTCCCATATTCCTCTACTTTAGTCTTACAATTAATCCTGAACTAAAATGCTTCTGAATCTTCTAGTCCTGCCTACACTAGAAGGACATGCTTTCAAGAACATTAAGTTATGTGTGGCAGCCACAGCTTAGTTTTCCTCAAGAGTAGCAAATGGATGACTCAAAAAGTTTAATTAAGAGGTGACTTCTGGGGGCTAACTCCAGCAGATCATAAACGCAAGAAGTTCATCAAAAGGTTGGTGAACCTTGAGGCTTCAGCAGGGCTGAAGATACACATTATTGCCTGCTGCCAGACAGCTGAGAGCATTTCCCCAAACCTGAAAATCTACATGTTATTACCTGCTGCTGGCGAAAGAGCTGAACAGCCAAAGGCAGTTCCCCCAACCTGATACTTTACTGCTTACCAAACTTTACCTTTGATGTGTGTGTTTGCTTTGCTTTAGGGAAAAAATGTGTGAATAAAAAGCCCTGGGTCCAGAGATTCAGGGAGAACTTAGTTACTAAAGCTAAGCTCCATCTGGCTCCCGCATCTATTCCAAATTTATATTTCATGTCTAGTCTCTTTATTAATTTACTCACAGCCCTTCTCCAGATTCCTGAACCCTTCTAGATGCAGGATAACACCCCGGCAGGCGACATTGCCTTGTGACTTCTAGTTTGTTTCTGGTTTTCCTTCTCTGTGGTGACTCAGCCAAGGTAAGGTGCACACATTAGTTGAAACAATTCTTTTACATAGTTGGCTTTTCACGCTATGGGCGGTGGAACATGGGGCACAAAAATATGACATTTTTTTTTACAGTGGCAGTTTAACAATTTCCGTTAATCCTCATGTTGTGGTTAGATGCCAGTACTCCACAAAGGCCACAGTTTAAAATAGCAATTATTTTAAAGTATGTCTCTTTTGTACACCACTAGTAAATTGGATTATGTTTTCTGAGCCTCCCAGGAGCATTAGCCAAAGCATATCTAAAGCTTTTCCAGTATTATAAATCATCTTTATAGGCTCACAGATATTTTATAATAAAGGTTGGGATTTCCCTAATCTTTTAAATGTGAAATTCATGTTTCCTTCTCTCCATTAATCCTTAGCCTATTTCTGTGACTCCACTCACACATTAAATCTATCTAGGCTATCAGCCAAAGTGGAATGCTTATTTACTTTTTCCTTAAAGCCCGTCTCTTCATCCAAATTACCCACGGTAGATTAGAACTCCGTTCTGACCTGGCTGCAAGAAATCGGGTAACTCGGTTTTTCTGAATTGTGAGCAGGCGATAGGCCTATAAATTACCCACTTGTTTTGTTCGGTATTAACTTATAAAAGGAGGCCTTTTTTTTCCCTCCCCCAGAGACATATATGAAAAGTTGTGAGAAAAATAAGGGAAGATTTTTGTATGTGTGTCCTTGAAATGAATCCAACATTAGGGCACATTTGAAAAACTGCTGATCATTGGCAATCTCTAGTTTGCATTGTTGCATGTGGGCCTACACAATTATACAATATCTTAATTTTTAAAAATCCCCAATGTCAGTGTATTTTAATTCCGAGATCTATTTGGCTTTGAGAAAACTCTCTTCCAACCCCATTCATGAGCAAAAAACCAAAACTAAAACCAAACAAATAAGCATGAACCACTCTACAAAGAGCTCTAGTCAAATTATCAGCACCATTTTGAAGAGGGAAAATGTCATTAGAATCTGAATCTATTTAAATGTGATTTTTAGTACCAAATCAGAATAATTATTGTTATTGGACAAATTTGCTTTGGCTATGGTAAGAGACTATAATAGGTAGCAAACTACTGTAATTTAGAATTTAAAGAAAATATTATTTGGTATAGATATAGCTCTGCATTACCTCATAATAATCAACTTTCCTATCAACATGGTGCTTTTTCATGTATTCTTTTTAAAAATATATATTTTATTGATTTTTTTTTACAGAGAGAAAGGGAGAGGGATAGAGAGTTAGGAACATCGAACATCCATCAGCTGCCTCCTGCACACCCCAAACTGGGGATGTGCCAGCAACCAAGTACATGCCCCTGACCAGAATCGAACCTGGGACCCTTCAGTCCGCAGGCCGACGCTCTATCCACTGAATCAAACTGGTTAGGGCATCATGTATTCTTTTGTCTAAAGTAATGGACTATCTACATCAAGTTGTTTAACCAAAGTAATACAATTATCTCATACACTCCTCCTGTCCTCCCCTCCACCTCCCCACCACCTGCAACACACACACACACACACACACACACACACACACACACACACACGAGTCCAAAAGCTGGATGTTTTCAGGATTGGTTCAACAACTTAGTAATATAATGAAGGATTTAGGTCTGTTCATATTTCAGCTCTACATTCTCTGAGAATTCTCCTGGACCTTAAGTTTATTTTTAAGCCTTTTGGATATAAGAGTGTAGCTGTAGTTTAAATATCACATGTAGACATGGCAACATTGACCATAAAAAAATGCAGTTTCCCCCTATATATCTTTTTTTTAATAGGAAGGAAAACCTTTTCCAGAAATTTCCTAACCAACTTTCCTTTAGGTGCCTCCTGCTAGAATTGGGTCACATGCCTGTGACCTAGATGCAAGGAAATAAGAAAATGATGTGTGGCATTTTGAGACCCTGTAGTTGGATGTCATCTGGACTAGCAAAGAGGTGAGGAGGGGGAGGAGTATGACAGTTGGGACGGCAACAGTTACCTACCAATAGTTTATCACTTCCTATTACAGTTTTCATAAAATAAAGTTACTAAGAATTAAATGCAATTTTATTTAAACTAAAACTTTATTTGCTTTTTAAAGGAATTACCATCAATACATCACATATATTTGTATGAGAGATTCACAAAATTCTAATTAAACCTCTTGAATTTACTTCAAGTAAATTTTAGAAGTCCCCCTTAAACACTTTGTGATATTACTGTCGCAAATAATAAAGAACAATAGGATGTGATGAATTGAGAAACCAAATCACACTCCTTCAATACAATGTGGCAAAGACCAATCGACTAGTAAAACAAGGCCCCGAACATAGACAGAGGCACAATGGAAACCAATCAGTTAAGCAGACATCCGTGCTATAATTATATTCCTCAACAGATGTAGAGCTGAAAACACCAGGCACCTGTTCAAACTGAAGTTAGACTTTATAGACACAGTTTGAGAGACAGCGGGCAACAGCAAATCATTGCTCTTCATTTGTTTTCATTCACTGTGTGCACATCTAGGTTTTCCAAGGATGAGACAATCCATTCAGGGATAAAAAGAGACAACTAAAAAACACCAAACAACAAAACGAAGAGTTTACCTTTTTCCTACTCTGAAAAGTGTTGAAAGCATGGTTCTCTTTTCAGTGTTCTAGTTTTATCGATGATCAATACAGGTCATTTCTCCCCAAACAAATAAGCTTCCGTGAGAAATATTGCCGAACATCACTGTGTAAATAGGGACTTATAAGTCTTCACAGGACTTCCTTCATTGTTTTATTCCTTTATTCCTCCTGTGACAGGAGAGAAAACAACTCTGAAATGCAAAGGAGACTTCTGATGGCTTGTTTCACAGGTCCCCAACTAAAGGCATAGAGCCCAAGGCCTGCCATATTTAGCCAAAGACAGAGGAGACCTTCAAAGTTTCGCTGACCACCCAAACAAGTGGAATTCTGGCTGCATTTAATTGAGGATTAATAGAGAATAGAGAAATTACAGCACATTATTAAGGAGCATTTCACCTCCTGAAAGGCAAGGTGCTTTTCTAACAAAAGGAAGCACAGTACATTGAAATTTTCTTAAAGTAAAAAAAAAAAAAAAATTTTAAAAGCTCATCCTAATGAGACTAGAGAAATGCCATTTTATTAATCTATTAATTTTTCAAGAATAAATGCTTTTGGTAGTCTTCATTATCCTAAAAGTCAAAATCTCCATTTCAATAAAGTGTTTTAAGGGGAGGTGAAGGGAAATTCTAATGAATATTTATATCTAATTCTGTCTGGATTTGGCTGGTGACAGGACACAGAGCCCTTTTATATGCTTTTAAAAGTGTGTATGGAAACTAACGTGAAAAACAGGACTGGCATCACATTGAAATTGCCGGAGCTGAATGTACTCCAACAGGGCATTTCAAACGTCTTAAAACAATCATTATTTTTCATGGTGACAAATAGCTTTCCCTCCAAGACACACAACAGCAAAACCAGTATTCATTTCATTACAGCTTAATTGCGCCTAAGATATTAGGTTTAAGCCTGCAGAGTATTGGAACCAGCAGCTACCATCAAGAACCCAGCATCTGATTATTTCTCCTGTCAGTCAGTAAGTCAGTAAATATTTATTGAATACCTAGTGTACACTGTGATGAATTCTGGGGACACAGCAGTGAACAAATCATAGGTTTTGTTAACTTTCAGTCTTCTTTCTCTCTGTCTTTTGCTTTAGGATCTAGGGGAGCATTCTGAAACTTGTTTTTGAGAAATTCTCCCGTGATTCTAATGGACTAGGAAAAAGATAAACATCCACACAGACATATCTTTCAGGTTTCAGCTGAAGGATAGCTTCACCCAGAGAAATTTTCTAGATCCTCCTTCCTTCCAACAATACTCAAATTAGGTCAGGCTTTTGTGGGCTTCAATGTTATGTTAACTATTTCCTTCCATTTATTTTAGTTTAAAGAAATATTTCATTCCAAGTACATGGAGGGCTGGATGACGGTAGAAGGCTGCTTTGAATTTCTGCTGTAGGTCTTCCTTCTGGTCTAGATCATCTAAAGCAAATCTAGTAAAACTAGAGGCCTGGTGCATGAATTCATGAACAGATGGGGTTCCTCGGTCTGTCTGGTGATCAGGGCCGATTGGGGCTGGCTGGGGAAAGGGAACACAGGAGGTTGGCTATGGGAGCACACTGACCACCAGGGGGTAGCTCCTGCATTGAGCATCTGCCCCGTGGTGGTCAGTATGCATCATAGCGACTGTCTGACTGGTCATAATGGTTGCTTAGGCTTTTATATGTATAGTCTGGCATAGATTACATGGTGACATATCTTCCAGAGATGATAGTCACAATTTAACCAGGACTTTCCATGAAATGTGATGCTCCTCCTACTTGTGGACACAAAAACAATGGGGACTAAACTAAAAGTGATTAGCATGATGATTAAGATCATTTGGAGATTATTTTATGAATCACTCTAGGCATATTTCTAATTGTATTAATTTTCCACTCATCTCCCCTCTTTTGGGTTAATTAAAATAAATGGAAGGAAAGAAAATAAAAATTGGACATATAGGTTCTTTGATTTAATAAGGAAACAATACAGATATTGTCAGTAATGCTTTATAAAATTAAAACATATGCTTTATAGAGGCAACTAATGATATTTAGCCACAGCATTTTCAGTTTTGCTCCTTTTTAGGTTTACTTGAGATCATTTTTCACTGCCTCTTTATCTGTCTAAACCCTTCATCCCTTCTTAGCATCCACATCACACCTCGGCTATGATTCTTGGAAAAATCATGCCACATGGTGTTAACACCTCACCATTTCTAAGAAGAGCCTTTATTCTTCCCACCTTGGAGTACAGAGAGTACTGTAAGCAATACTTTATTAGCTTTTTAAAGACTTTACCTTCTTAGAGTAGTTTTAGGCTTACAGCAAAATTGAGAGGAAGGTACAGAGATTTCCCCTATGCTCTTGCCTGCGCATATGCACAGCCTTCCCTATGGTCAACATCACTCAGTGGAATGGTACATTTCTTTACCAGTGGCGACCCGCGTTGACACATCATAATCTCCCAAAGTCCATAGTTTAACTTAAGGTGCACTCTCTGTCTTGTACATTGTATGGGTTTGGACAAACATGTAATGACATATATTCATCATTACAATATATTTTCACTGCCTTAAAAATCCTGTGCTCTACTTATTCTTCTCATCTCTCCCACACTGTTATGGTAGCAAATCTTTTTACTGTCTCTGTCATTTTGCGTCGTCTAGAATGGCATATTGTTGGAACCATACAGTACATAGCCTTGTTATACTGGCTAATTTCACTTAGTGACATATATTTAAGTTTTCTCCATGTCTTTTCATAGTTTGATAGGTTACTTCTTTTTAGTGCTAAATAATATTCCATTGTCTGGGTATGCCACAATTTATTTATTTTCCCTTTACTGAAGGACATTTTGGTTGCTTCCAAGTTTTGGCAATTAAAAATAAAACTGCCAGTATGTTTAGACTGAGACCAGGCAGGAAAAAAAAAAAAAGCTGCCATAAACATCCATGTATAGGTTTTTGTGTGGCCATACGTTTTTAACTGTTTGGGGTATATTTCAAGGAGTGCAATTGATGGATTGTGTGTCAAGAGTGTTTTTAGTTTTGTATCTATTAGTTCTATAAAGAAAAAAATTGGCAGCCTTTCATGTGTTCATATGATTAAGTACAGGTGTTTTTTTTTTTTAAAAAAAAATCATATTATGTCTGTTTTATAGTCAGATGATAGTTTCTGAGACACCTGACCATGCTGTTATTTTCTTTTAGTTCTTAAACATTTCAGATATGAAAAAATTGGTTAAAATTAATTAGATTTTAAAACACATTAAAAAATGGAATCTTTCTTTGAAAAGAACTATTAAAGTAATTGAGTACAAACTTTCTAGGATAAACCCTATTTGAAAACAAATTATTTACACTAGAAATATATTTAAAAATTAATATACCAGTAATTACCCTCTTTAGGTTTTATAGCATAGGATGGAGGAGGAGGAGGAGGAGGAGGAGGAGGAGGAGGAGGAGGAGGAGGAGGAGGAGGAAGAGGGAAATAAAGAAACAAAAAGGAAAAAAAAGAAACAAAAAGGAAAGAAAAGAATATCAAACTTTTTTAAAGGAAATCTTTCTTTACTTTTCACCTAGGACAGATGGGATCTTCCATCATGCTAACAACAGTAATGAGAATGGTGATGATGAGGGTAAGGATGTGGTCAAAATCCTACATGTGAACCCAATCACTTTGAAATAAAAACTAGAACCTTCTACTATGAGACTTGAACACAGTTATGAAAATCACCCCCATTTTTTTTAACTTTTCTGTACCTTCATGATTATTCTTATGATCAGGAAGGAGTGTTGTATGCTGTTTCAGTTAGCATAGTTACACTCTGAATGCAACCACTTCAAAACTGCCTTCAGCATATTTCTTTTTTTTTTCCTTTGTAAGTCAAAGTGAATGTCTTGTACTTTAAAGAGGTTAAAACCCATAATATTGATCCAGGCAGAAAGTATCCTCTGCATAGAATTTCCTTTCCAAGAAACTAAAGAAAACTTTATTCTTGAAGAATGCCACTTTGACCTATCTGTTCTATTGTCTTTTTGGAGACATAATAGGCTACAAGCTGTTCTTTGGCAAAATGAGTTTGTTTTGAAGTTAGATCTTGGTGCAAAGTGGGATTTTGTACAGACTACTCAGAGACGCTGCAACAGAATGGGGAGCTGTGAATGTGGACTTGTTGGAATTACCAGGCAGGTTTGGATCTTTGAGGACCCATTATTCTTCTTCAAGTTTGGCCACTAAGATGTAGTTTGATTATTGCTAAGTTCCTTTAAAGACTGTAAGCAAATACCTGAGTAAATCCCTTAGTTACCAGGCTTCCTGACTGCAGTACACCTTTCAAATCTTTAAATTTAAACTACTTATCCATTTCATCGCTAAAGATCAATGTATTCAGCAAAGAGCTGCTTACCATTCCATCTCCAGGGCACATCCTTTATCATAAAATAGAATCTGCCTTGTAACCTCAACTGATGTAATTCATCCAATGATTAAAACATGTCATGAAAGTAAATTCTCTTTCCTTCTTTACCACACATGCTAGTGTTAACCTTTCTCTAGAGCAAGTTCTTTTTATCAATGTCAAGCCTTCTGCCTAGTCCTTATAAAAAAAAAAATGAACGATGTAATGAGTACAAAATCAGCATTCATCAGCTATTGGGAAATATATAATTTCTGAATGTATTTTGCTCATTCAAAATTAGGATGCATTTGATTAATAGTTGATATAATTAATATTTAAATTATGTATTTTATTGCTCTCTAAATAAATAGTGTAACCATATAATTTAAAAAAGGTTTGATATAATTTATTGACTACTTTATATAGTCCTCCCAATAAATAATTGACCACATAATTATTGTACAGCTCTGAGAGTGTATGGTGACATTATGAACAACTACGCTGGGTCCACAGATGTAAACCAGGACTGTCCCTGGCAAACCAGGATGCCTGTTGTTTGGACCCCTGAAGCATGTTCTCCAGCTAAGGAAGAGTTAAGCCAAGTAGCCAACTTTCTCCCATTTATATGTAGAATTCATATTTTCAAGCAAATAAAGCAATCCATTCCCCTTTCCTGCAAATAAGGAAACCTTGTCTAGTCAAATTTTCATGAATAACTTCTCCAGTGTGAATATAACTGAATTAATCTGCATTATTCCTCCACCAAAATGGGAGGATAATGTAGCAAGAACTTCTTGCTCTACTCTCCTGGCCACTCTTTCCACTACCTAAAAATAATATATTACTTACACATTTGTTTTCTGATTTGTTTTCTATCCCCACACTTCCCCAAATATCATGTAAGCTTCATAGAGGCAAATACTTTGTTTGGCTTATTGCTGTATCCCCACTGCTCAGAACTTAGTAGGTGTTCAACAAGTATTTGTTAAATGAATGAATGAATGAAGGTTTATATGCAGTAAATATTATTTGGTTAAAAGCTGAAAGGAAGATAAGTAGGAGAAACTCTTGGCAAGAAAGTTTTGTAAAGCCACAGTTTCAGATGATTTTTAGGGCAGGTCCAAGATAGAATGAACCCAGCCAGGTTAGATCAGCCTCAGCCAGATGCTGCCAAGCAAAGATGGAGGTCCAGTGATGTCATATTTTGCAAGATCAGAAATGAGAATTTCAAGCCAATACCTAGAACATAGTGAGGGGGAAAATAGGGGGGCACCCTGCGGGGGTGTGGGGGAGCTAGCAATCTGAATCTGTACCTAGTTAACCAGTACCCTAATGCACATTCTTGTTAACCTATAATTAAGTCACTGCCCCTTCCTAAGGCAATAATCTGTTTTCCTAAATACTCCCAGTTTACAAGGGCCACAAACCAAGAATTTAACAGCTTAGCCAGAGGGGGTTCACTGGCACCACCCAGGCCAGGCTTTTAGCTGTAATCTTACTTCACCATTCTAACTTGGTAGGGCTGCAAAAGCCTGCCACAAAAGCCCGGAAGTTAGGAAACAAAGACTTTTAGGAATATATATAAGAAGTAAACTCATTGTATAAGGTGTTCAGGCTTTGGATCTTGAATCCCCTGAGCCAGCAGCACTGCTTTGAATAAAGGTTTCTTTTTTCCTGAATCTTCTGAGTACCCGTTGTGTGTTTTCCAGTTGCCTGGTAAATTCTGCAATAATAGCATGTTGGCTCTTTATTCTTTTTCACTAGGGGCCCGGTGCACGAAATTCGTGCACTGGGTGTGTGTGGGGAGGGGAGTGTCCCTCAGCCCAGCCTGCCCCCTCTCACATACTGGGAGCCCTCAGGCATTGACCCCCATCACCCTCCAATTGCAGGATCGGCCCCTTGCCCAGGCCTGATGCCTCGGCCAGAGGCGTAGACCCCCATCACCCTCCGATTGCCTGATCGGCCCCTTGCCCAGGCCTGACACCTCCGCCAGAGGTGTCAGGCTTGGACAGGGGACCCCCATCTCCCCCTCATCACTGGCTCTGGCCCCCGCCCAGGCCTGAGGCCTCTGGCCCAGGAATCATGCCTGGGCAGGGGACCCCCATCTCCCTCTGATCGCTTGCTCCACCCCCCGCCCAAGCCTGACACCTCTGACCCAGGCTTCAGGCCTGGGCAAGGGGACCATCATATCCCCCCAATCCCCGGCTCCGCCCCCCACCCAGGCCTGATGCCTCGGCCAGAGGAGTTGACCCTCATCACCCTCTGATCACCAATCACCGGATCGGCCCCTTGACCAGGCCTGAGGCCTCCGGCAGAGGTGTCAGGCCTGGGCAGGGGACCCGCAGCTCCCTGCGGTTGCAGGCTCCGCCCCTGCCCAGGCCTAACGCCTCTGGCCTAGGCATCCGGCCCGGGCAGCGGGGACCCGCAGCTGCAGCGGCCTCGCGATCGTGGGCTCCTCTTTAGGCCCAGGCAAGGGACCCCTAGCTCCCGGGACTGCCAGCTTTGACTGTGCCCAGCTCCCATCGCTGGCTCCACCCCTACTTCCTGCTATCACTGGCCAGGGCGGCAAAGGCACCTGATTCTCCAATCATGGCTGGGGGGCAGGGCAAAGGCGGCCCCAGGGCCGCCTTTGCCCTGCCCCCCAGCTCTTAGCTCCCCCCTGGGTTTCCGATCACTGTCAGTGGCAGGGGGCTTCTTCCTGCTTTCCCTTTCGCCTCCCTGCATTGTGCCTACATATGCAAATTAACCGCCATCTTGTTGGCAGTTAACTGCCAATCTTAGTTGGCAGTTAACTGCCAATCATAGTTGGCAGTTAATTTGCATATAGCCCTGATTAGCCAATGAAAAGGGTATTGTCGTACGCCAATTACCATTTTTCTCTTTTATTAGATAGGATAATATTGTGTGGTGTAAGTAAAATACCTCTGGTTTTTGAATTGCACATTTGTGAGCTCTGGTCTAATTCTAATTCCTTAAGTTGAAAATTCATTAGGATAAAGTAATTCTTTTTAATATATATATAAATAATGCTGAGAGTATGAACCTCTATCATTCTCAATTTCAAAACCATAGCTTTGGTTACATTGATACCTCTACAGTTACCAGCTTCAGGAACGGGAGACTTGCCTATGGCAGTGGTTCTCAACCTTCCTAATGCCCCGACCCTTTAATACAGTTCCTCATGTTGTGGTGACCCCCAATTTCATTGTTACAAATTGAACATAATTAAAGCATAGTGATTCATCACAAAACAATATGTAATTATATATGTGTTTTTCCAATGGTCTTAGGCCACCCCTGTGAAAGGGTCGTTCGACCCCCGAAGGGGTGGTGACCCCCAGGTTGAGAACCGCTGGCTTATGGGGTGAGAAGGGGCTAACCTAGCCTATTTGAGAGAGTGGATCTTTTTTCAAAGGCCCCCTTTCTTTATGACAAAATTATTATTAGTAACTATCATGAAATAAAACTAATAGCAACCAGAACAGCAATGAAAATTTATCTTTTATTAAATTTCATATAGTCAAGCAAATTAAAAATTTAATGTTTAGAGAATTAAATATTATGTCTAAAATAGGAAAAAAGTAATGAATTGGTGCTTTTAAATAATATTAAATTCATTTTCTGTTAAAAAGAAAAACTATCTACACACTAATCTGTCACTCCATGAATAACATTACAGTTCTGTGTTCAAGTTTTACCTTGTGCACATTTGTCAATGGCTTTATTAAAACACATTTCTGCATATTCAAATTCTTTGACTAGTATAGCCAGATTGTTTAATCTACCTGTTCAGAGTGGATCAAAGAACACATTTTATTAATTTTAACTTCTCACTTTTTCTCACTCAAATCAACATTATATAAATCCTTAGAAAACTCTTAAAAATATGAAAATATTTTGCAGAGATTTATAAAAATCTCACTTCACAATAAATTCAGCTATCCCAATACTCACCATGTCTTTATTTCAAATACAGACAGCTTCAAATGTCTGCGCAGTTTCAAATGTCTGTGTAGTCAAATATTTTTAAATAAAATGTAATTTCGAATAAATAAAAACTCAAAGTGGCTACATAGAATGACACAATTGAAGTAACAAATGCAGTTTCTTTATTTTTACAATTATAGTGCTACCGTTGTTTATTTAAAACCTACTGTTCAAGCAGGAATGTATAGTTTCAGAGAAGGCAGAAATTGAACTCAAACTGGAAAGATTCTGAATCTTCTTGAACATATATAACCAGGAGTTCTCCAAATATTCCTCCATTTAGAATACCATGGTTACAAAAGAATAAACATTGCTAAAACTTCTAATTTGAAGCTTACATATTATTAAAACTCAATAGTACCCACATCAATTGTTTAGAACTTATATTGACAAAAGATGTTTTGAGATAGGGGTAGTTTATCACTGACCTTAATTTGAATTGTTGGAGCTAGGTGAATACAAAACCAAACCAAACAAAAAATAACGTGTTTTAGTTGGTTCTATTATTATTTTTGAATTCTCTACAGACTTTGTATCCTAACTTTGGCTGCACTGGAGTGGACAGATCCCATTGCCACCCTTGAATAGTCACAGAAAAGGAGTAGCGAGTAGAAGGAGGAAAAGAATAATTGAGGAAGAGTATAATATATCCACATGACCTTTCCCATAAGCTCCCACTCCATTCTCATGGGAGGCATTTGCACAATGTCTTACAATTACCCTCTGGATCTGATTTTCTACATGTGCTAAGGTAAGTATTGTTTTTATTAAAAGAAGAGGGATTGACTGAGGATGTTTAAGTAACTGAGCTCTGGTACCCCTCATCTCATTCGGGTAATTTTAGTTCCCTTTGCTCCCCAGGGGCTGAATTCAGGGCTACCATTGTCTGCCTATTCTTGGTCCCAGAGTTTTAGAAAGCTGTGGTTCTTATTTCTGGTCTATAAGACTGTATATCGTGTGTGTTTTGTTTGTTTGTTTGTTTTTTGAGTCCAGGTTTGGTTTTCTTTCCTCTTTTGCATTTTACCTGCCATTATCTGTTTTTCAGCATAGGAGGGTCCAACAGAGCTTGGACTGAGAGCCAGCTTCTTGATTTTCCTTTGGCATGTTCATATGTGTACACATTTCTGAGGTTATTAAAAACTCTCTACAAAGCTCTGAAGTGAAGCACACTAAACTCATTATGATGGTTTTCTCTGGGGAGATGAGGAGAGAGCCCATATTGGCAATAGTGTCAAAATTACTTTAACCCTATGTAATATTTTAAGTTTTAAGGGAGACTGTAGAAATATATTTTCAGTAATTTAAAATTGACTTAAACATTAATGAAATAAAACATAATGAGAATGAGGAATGAAGGAAAGTATTTTATAAATACCTAATGCTTTATTCTTTTTAGTTTTTAACTTAGAAGAATGGATTTACCTTTATTAAATCTTAACCTATCTATTAATATAATATTACTTTAATGGAACTCTAAAAATATTAAAATATATATATTACATTGCTGTGCTTCTTGCTTTTATATAAGACATTTAAACTTTAAAATTAAAAAATTATTCACAAAGTTTAATTTGCTGAGATATTGTAATCAACCATTTACTTTACCATGATAAAATCTACAGATAGAAGTGTACTTCTGTGTCACCACTTTCCTGAAAGTAATCAATTTACTCAGAAAACTCATTTCTTTGTGGTTGTTCTTATTCACCGATAGATAACATCATTCCATAATGTCTTGATTGGATTGTTAGGTGGGATTTAAATGATTCACATATGATTCGGAGACAAAGTCTTCATTTTAAGAACAGCTCAACATGATTCATATTCTGTACCATATTTTAAGAAAACAAGAAAGAATAGAGCAGCCACTACAAAAGCAGATGGGACAAATACTTTAGAAGCTGTTTTGGTCCCTATAAGTGCTGTGGAACCACCTGGCTATAGAAGCAAAGGAATGCTCACCATGACAGTCTTGTTGGAAGGACTTCTTTTAGAAAATAAACAGGCTCAGCTCTTTCTTCCTCTTGTCTATGGCAATTGAGTGAATATCCCATTTTCTAAAAAGCTGCACTGGTTTTTAAATGCAAGTTTAAGAGACTAAAGGCTAGGGCATAACTTGCTTTTACATCATTTAAAACCACTATTGGATATCCGAAAGACGCTTCTTCCCAATTCTAATTTTAATGCCATAATTATATTACAGGTTTTCAAAGAATATTGGTACCTGGGATTTACACTGAGGCAAAACCATTTATAGTTCTATCTATGGAACCAAAGACTGATATGAATGTAATAAGACTCCAAGGAGTTATATGTTGTTTTTGAACCTTTCAGTGAGATATCAATTATCCATTGCAGACAGTGTTCCCTAATCTGACCTATTGAATCAGAGACTCCAGGGAAGGACTTGGAAATCTGTATGTATTAAACAAAGAGCCCTAATTGATTCTTATTATTAGGGAAGCCTGGGAACGTTGCTCTGAGTTAAGCTTTACAATCAATAAAGAATGATGACACAAAATCACTACGTCTGAAACACTGTGTCTTGATTGCAAGTGCTATATCATCATGTCTAAAGAAATAAGGATACATCAAAAAGGGGTTGGTTGGCCACAGAGGCACTGAAAAGAGCTTCTCCGAGACAAAGAATGGCAGAGCTCAGGGCTCTCTCAGCTCTAAGGAGGGAAGAAAGTTTTCAGAATCAAGAATGAGCCTTTTGAAGGTGTATCCTGCTATGGAGATGAATGCTTCAGGCTCCAGCAGCCTGATGACATTAAATGTTGGAATCATCTAATTAACTCAACTTGCCCCGAGTCTCTGCTCTGCAAGCAACCTTCTGATTAAAGCTTGACTTCCTATATAGTGTGCTTGTGGGGACTTCCTATATAGTGTGCTTATGGAGACAGAAAATGCACTGGCTTGGTGAGGGGAGGGAGGTAGGAATGGTTAATTAAAGTTCTCCTTGTAAATCAGTAATCGGACACTCAGATTTTACCCATCAGTGCTCTGGACCTTCATGTGAGTCCATCCGTGGCTGGTATATCCCCTGCAAGCTGATAGGCTGTGATTCTGAGCCTGCAGAGCTGAGGTGAAGTGAAAGGTGGGGTCTGTGTTTCTGTGAAGAGGAGACCTGCCTGGACAGACCTGCCACCGCCCCTTGCCTTTGAAGCTTTTCCTTATTTGCCTTTCTGATGAGATGCCTTTCCCTGTAGCCCAAGGCATTTATCTACTGGGGGTAGAGAGGTTTGGGGATTATAAGGGAGGAAATTTAGGGAATTAGAAAAATTCCAGAAAGGCTGTGGAAGAAAACAAGGTAATAGTTAGTTTATGACAAACAAAATAGGAATATGCAGCAGAACTGAAGGACAGGGTATTATTTTAAGGATGGATTTGCCTAATTTCTCTGACTTTCCACCTTACATTCCGTTTTGTAGATTAATAGTTTAGACTGGAAAACTAGAAATCAGTTCAAGGTCACAGAGTTTTTTTGTAGAGTAAAAAAATATACAATTTCAGTCTTAAAATTTGCTGTTTATTATAGAAGGGGGATCTGATGTAGAGAGGGCTTTCCTGCTTTCCATTCTGGGGAACTAAGGAAAGGAGAGAGAGGAGGCAAGATGAGAGAAGGATGAACTTCGTGCTAATTTTCTACTCTCTGTACTTTGACAACAGAGTATGTGTGTGTGTCTCTTTGTGTTAAATAGTCATTAAATTGGCTCAGTGTAGAAGATAAGCTACTCTGTGTCACTCTGGGACATGCCACATCAAGGTAAACAAGACTGCACAGGACGGTACATTAAAGGGGATGTTGGGTCTTGGCTTGGACACCTGCAGTTGACTGTGGCATAGTCATTGACTTGAGAGCAGTGTTCCTGTCTTGTCATCCAACCTGGTAGGACTAGGTGACCTCTGAGCTAAGGGTAACCTGTGGTGCCTATGGAAGAAATGGAACATGTAACAAACATCAAAGAAGCACTACCAGATACTGACCAAGCCAAGAAAGACCAGATCACAAGCTATGAAAGTCCAGGCTTCAGTCATTAATCCTAACAAGGAAAATAGTACTCAAGGAACAAGGAACATCATCCATCCCAGAGACCATCAGAGGCACAGGACACTATCCCTGGCAACCTTGATCCTTTCCTGCCCCCATTAGGGTATATAAGCTCTCTCTTCTGATAACTAATAATTTTCCAACTACTACCCATTTCTCTGCTCCCCTTTCCCTCACTCTCTTGAAAAAGTCAATTATGTACTTCACCTCCACTTTTCCTTCTATTTTAAATTAAGGTAATTCCTGAGGTTTTCTTTCCTGTCATTCCACAGAAACTTTACTTGTTAAGGTCACTCATGAATATGTCAAATCCAATGGCTAATTTTCAGTTCTTATATTAATTTACCCAAACAGCTGTCTAGATAATGTCAGTGACTCCCTCCTTTTTAGAAACACATTTGTGTGTGTGTGTGGGGGGGGGGGGGGGGCGGGGTGGCTGAGGAGAACTTGCATGTTACACATTCTTTTCCGAATGTTCCTTCTTTACTTGAAAAAATAGTGTAATGCCTCAGGATGCTCTCTGGAGACTGTTTCTCTGCTTTAGGTGCACCCATCTCCCTGAATATTCCCATCCAGACTTGTAGCTTGAACTTCCATTTAAAGGCTGTTAAATCACATTGTTTACCCATATCTTCAGAAAAAAATCACTTCTACTGTCATGGTAAATAGCCTGCTTCCCTATTTATTATGGTCTGGCCCTCTAGTAACTTCAACGCGAAATTATAGCTAATTTGCCTACAAACATCAGGTGGTCACAATAATCTGGCCACTCAGTGTATATGCCAATGACCACCACAGTTTTTTCTCCAGTATGGACCTTTTCCTGGACTCCAGATGTATAGATCCATCAGGGCACTCAACATTTCCTCTAGATTGTCTAACAAGCATCTTAAACTTAATGTACTATAAATTTCTCCCTAAGCTCTTAATTTCCCTCTTAAACCTGCCTTTGTCTCTCTACTTTCACCATTTTTCAATAATGTCAATTCCGTTTATTCAGCTGCTCAGATCAAAACTCTTGAATTCATTCCTGACTCCCTATATATATATATATATATATATATATATATATATATATATATATATTCCTCACTAACCTGGCAGTGAGTCCTGTCATTTTTGCCTTCACCATAGAGTATAAGTAGAATCAGACTTTTTCTTACCGGCTCTGCTCCCACCTTATTCTGCTGCACTGGTTTCCAGGATTTCCCTGACTTCCACGTTGCCTCATTAAAGTGTGTCCTCCACAGCTTCCAGAGTAGTCTTCCAGGTGTGGCTGGATTCTGTGGTTAAAAAAAAAGTCATCAAGTTTGGTTTATTATTCCATTTGTCAGTTCTGCCTGTCTCTGTTTGACTTTGTCTAATGTGCAACCTCTTTCTAATATTATGGATATGATGGCAACTGGGAGCCCTGGACTCATCTCTACTCAGTAGAGCAATCCCAAGAAAAGGAAATAGCTCTCCCAAAATTTAAATATTAATACATATTTAACAACTTTGCTGGAGTCACATGTCAATCATGCACCAAATCATAGGTCCTGTGCCTGGGAGGAAGTGGGGCCACCATCATGGACAGCCTCATTGGGACAACCTTGAACAGAAGAAAGTAAACCACAGAAATCATAACATGACTGGGACAAACAAAAAGATAGCTAGCCACTATAATTTAATACATTGTGTTTTTTGAAGAGAGTTATTTAATCCCCTTGATCCTATTTCTCCATCTAGGGACAATAACACTTCTCCGGACTGCTGTGAGGTTCAAATGACTTTATACATATAAAGTTGCTTTGTGAAAAATGCAATTATAAATTCTGTAGTATAATTGTTGGCTATCAATAAATTGAGGTTAGTCCATCAGTGGCTGATAAAATAGCGATAGATACAGAGGATGACCTATAACTTTTAACAATGGCATAGGTGTAAACAAAAGGCAACCAAAGGGTTAACATATTTATCAGAGGTAGACAAAGAAAAATCAAGTTGACAATCAGGTGAATAGGGTTAATTACATACTTCAGTGAGTAATGACTACAGGTACATATTTTGCAAAGAATTATTTAAGGGAAAAAATGTTCTCAAACAAGGCTGCAACCCAGGTGTTGGCCAGGGCTGGTTTGTCATCCATGTGCTCAACTGAGAAGAATCTATTTCCAAACTCAGCATTCAGTTTCCTGCACATCATCCAGTTGAGGGTCTCAGTTTCTTGCTGGCTGTCAGCTGGAGTCCACCTTTGCTCCTTGTAGTTGTTGGCCAGAGGCTGCCTGTAATTTCTTGCCAGTGAGTTTCCCCAACATGGCCTCTTACTCTATTAAAGCCAGCAAGGGAGAGAGGCTCTTAGTAAGACATGTTACAATCTTGTGCAATGTAATTCCCTTCTGACCAATGGAAATCACAGGGCCCCCCACCCCCCACTCAAGGAAGGGAATTGATCACTCCAGAACATGAGAACAGGAAGTGCTGAGAGGTAGATAGGATGGCTTGGAACCCTCCACACACATGCTCTGTGGGATCAGAAGCTCCATTCTGCACATATCAGAGGCTCTCGGTCTCATGGCCTCCTTGCCTCTAAGCTTCCCCTTCTCTGTGGCAAAGCAGTCATTGCACTACTTTCAAAGAAGACATTAACATATCCCTTCCTCAATTTCCACTAGACGCTCGCTCATTCGCTCATTCACATAACGCATTGTAAATGTGGCTGACTTCAGTGAAAATGTAGAGGTAATGAGGGAAGTCCACAGCATGGCTGCACAGCAAATGAAGGCAACCACACATTTGATATTCATCGTTTAAAAGTCCATTAAACCTCTCCACTTCCTCACGAGACTTTGATCTCTGTCCAATCCTCAGCCTTCCACCATCTCACAGGTTCCTCCTTCCTCCACTTCCTTTCTCTCTTTTCCCTTTGCTTCTCTTCCTTCCATTGCTCAGAAGCAAGCAACCAACCAACACAATAACAAACACAATGATCAATAAATAAATCCCAAGTCTCTATATTCTTTTATAGAATTTGACTTTTCTTTTTGGTCGTATGGGCTCCTGAAGACATATCCTCTCAGAGTCACACCTTCTACTCCAAAGGTTTATCTATATATTATTTATATTCTACAAAGTCATTTTCTATCCCAAGAGAAATTCTGTTGCCATCTGTTAAGATACATATTGTTAGTCTGGATATATTACAAATTAGGCTGCATGTTCCGATAGAAAAGTATGAGGGTCAGTAAGTACAGTAGTAGCTCTAGCCGGTTTGGCTCGGTGGATAGAGCTTCGGCCTGCGGACTAAAGGGTCCCTGCTTCGATTCCGGTCAAGGGCATATGCCCAAGTTATGCCTCAATCCCCTGTCGGGGGCATGCAGGAGGCAGCTGATCAATAATTATCTCTCATCATTGATGTTTCTATCTCTCTCCCTCTCCCTTCCTCTCTGAAAAAAAAAATAAGTACAGTAGTAGAATGGGGGGGGGGAACTGAATTTAAACTAAGAACAAGGAAGGAAAGCTGCTAAAAGAGAGAATAACATTTCTGAAGACTGTTAGCTAGGCAGCAAGAGTTGGGGCACAGCATTTCAAATAGGGGGAACAACATAGGCAAAAGCTGGAAATGGGAGGGAGCATGGCTTGGTACACTAGAAAAACTGAAAAGCCCAGAATGGCTAAATGTTAAAGAGGAAGGGAAGGATGAAAGGGATGAGAATGGAGAAAAGGATGAGGGTGGAAAGTAGGAGCACATACATGAGACCTTGTAGGCCATGTGGCTCTAGGTTTTAGGTCCCTGGCTCTCCCCTAACAAATAAAATGACTTCGTGATTAATTTGTTTTTTGAACCTTGAGTTTATTGATTTTTGAAACAGAAATAGTTGTGCCAACGCTGGCAAACTTGTACACACACACACACACACACACACACACACACACACACACACAAATGTTACATAAAGCACCTTCCCTGAGGGCCATATAATTTGGCATTATTACGAAGTCAATCAATCTTATAGCCATTGAGATGATTCTGGGTCAGGCGGGTAATTAGCTGAAAATTATCTTCACGTTCATTTTTTATCCACAGGAATCGTTCCTGCAGAGAGACCCAGAATACGAGGCTTTTTGTAAGAGCTTAAAAAACAAACCCACTGGCCTGCCAGCAGCACATGGATTCTCTAGCAGTTTTCAGGATTTGTGTCTGCCCAGCTGACACACCTGTTTTTCCCAGAAGAGAAAGTAGCGTCTTGCTCTGCCCTGTGCCTGCCTATTGTCAAGGCACATCAGGAATACATCTAAGTTCTGTTTACCACCAGGGCAAACTGCCTTCCTATGACATTCTTGTAGAAAGCCATTGTGGGGGGTGGGGTTCGGTCTGTCCCCAAGTGTTTGCAGGAATGGAAAATGACATCGTGCCCACTGCTTACTGCCAATGCTAATCTGGCCCTTAGCACATCACAGCAGATTCATTTATTCATGATGATTTTCATTCTGCTATTTGTTGGAATTTTTTTTTTTTTGTTCTCCCAATTCTACCTACCCCAGGCTACCTTATTTTTCTTTTCCACTCTTACTTTTCAACTAATAACCATGCCTTTTAAGGTTTCTTTTTATTGAAAGTAATAAATTAAGACATTCATCTTCAGGTAGTTGATCTTTGCATAAAAACCACCAGCATATACGTTAGCATGCTCACAGCATTGAGTAGATAGGAATTCATTTCAGTAGCAACAACATTCAGTAACCTTAGGAAGAAAATTCTCCATGTATAGTTACTTGCTAGTCTTACATAATTGTAACTTTCTATACAGTATAACACTTTCAAATGAAGATGTCCTAAGGAAGTGGCATCTTCAAGGGAGTGGTGCCTTCCGCAGTTCTTCCTCAAAATGAAGCCATTGGCTTTGCTGAGATCGGGTTTGCTGGAAGTCTCAGGACTACAACCGGTCATCCTGTGAGTCAACACTTATGGTGGAGCCTTGGATACTGGTATCAACATTTCCATAGGATTTCTGGTCTTTGGCAAAGTTGATGAAAACCTGATTTTTTTTCCAAGGGAAATAAAGCCATTAGTGCTTGATAAACCAAAGGAAGAAATATGGTTTATTCACACACACATACACACTTGGAAGAGCAATTAATAAAGATTAGATTTTATAGGGGCATGCCCACACATATATATACACTCTTACTAGGAGTCCTTCCTTTAGCTATTCAAATTTAATTAGGGTTTGGAAATAATACCTATATCTACAACTATAATTATGTTTATAATCATAATAGAAATCTAACACATGTAGCTACTTATCTGTACCTGAATGCTCTACATCAATATCTCTATCAAGTATAAACAAGGAGACCAAAACAAACCCTTATCAAATGCTTGTATGGTGATGTTGAGAGAAATGCACTAATTTCAAGAGTTAGTGGACTAAAAAATAAAGTTTGTATAGAAATCTCATATTAACATTATTTTCAGTAAGCCAATTATTTAATAGGCAGACATTTATTACTTTGTTTAAAATTATTAAATCTATTAGTCATCGATTCTTCCAGAAAAAATGGGAGTCTATTTCATGCCAGATATGGTGCTGGTAATTGGTTACAAGTCAAAGGCTAAATATTCTGTGTTAGAAAAGCCATTCTTTTCTAAAATCCCATAGAAAATTGTCCATAAAGTGCAGCACCATTTATTAACTCAGAGGCCCCCAAGCCTCACATTCTGACCCATTACAGGGGTAGATGAAATAAAATGTTCTATACATCAGGTTGGTTGAGCCAAATGATTCAAAGGTGATGAAGGATGCACCATGAAGCCTTGAGTTATTGAATATAAATGTAATTAAGACATGATATGAGTAAAACGAAAGAGTTCTGCCTGCCACTTTGGTTGCCCAGAATCTAGCAGACCTAAAAATCTGGCACCAGATTCTCTCCAGATACCCCATATAGTATCAAATTCAGGAAGCCAATCAAGGGAAATGGTATTTAAGAAACCTAACAAGGAGAAAGTAAGGAAAGCAGTTTGTTTTACAGTGAAACTATTGTTTTGTTGCTTTACATATGCACATAACTTGATGGATATAGATGTCTTGTAGAAAGGAAAAAAATCTCCTTTTATCACCCTGGCCAGTTTGGCTCAGTGGGTAGAGTGTTGGCCTGCAGACCTAAGAGTCTCAGGTTCGATTCTGGTCAAGGGCATATACCTTGCTTACAGGCTCCTTCCCTGCCCAGGACCTGGTCAGGGGCATGCAAGAGGCAACCAATCAATGTGTTTCTCTCTGTCTTTCCCTCTCTCTAAAAATCACTGGAAAAATATCCTCGGGTGAGGATTAAAAAAAAAAATCTTCTTTTCTCTAGTAACAATCGTTAATGCTTTTAACCTTTTTTCCTAACATCCCAAAATCTGGTTAGAAATTAATTAAATTTTTCAGGTGTGAGATTAAATGTTGCTTTAACTAAAGCAAATAGAATGTCACTGAAAGGAAAGGAACACAATGTGTAGTAATTAATGTGATAGTGTGCACAGGGGTCATGGCCTCCATCTTACCTCCTCCAGAGTAGTCTGGCTCACTAAGAAGTTTGTGATATTTAAAGCAGTCTTGTTGGTTTCCAGCAGATCAAAAATGTTTGCTACTCCTCCTGCCGTGACTGGCACATGATACTCGAGCATACTGAGGTGCTGATCCTGTGGGAACCAAAGGAAAAAAATGTATTTTGCAATGTCAGGTAATATTGACTTGACTAGTCAGTCATATTTGAGCAAGAGCCAAGAAAAATACTGAAATTTATACCACTGGAAATGACACTACAGTGTAAATAATGGGTGTGTTTTTGAAACTAACAGCTTGCAAAGATGAGATAGAAAGTTTTATGAATGTCAAAGAGAAAACAAATTAAAAAGCTAATGAAAATTCCAAAGCATTTTACATTAGTGTGCACTTATAAAGTCATCATGGTCTTTACCTGCAAAAAAATATCATGGGGTGGTAGTTCAGATGTCAGATTATGCTCTCAGCTCACATAAGCTTTTTCAGAGATAACATTTAGAAATTTCATTTTTTAAATGTTAAAATTCACCTAAAGGGCCAAGGATTCGTTGCTCAATTTATATTGGCTAAAGAGGCAAGATTGCAACAGCATTTCCTAGGAAAGCCTCCTTCAAATAACACTGTATTTTTTCACACCTGACCCCAAAATTCTCTTCAACTTCTTTATGTTAGTCAATACATAGGATTAGCACAGGGGTGGGCAAACTTTTTGACTCGAGGGCCACAATGGGTTCTTAAACTGGACCAGAGGGCTGGAACAAAAGCATAGATGGAGTGTTTGTGTGAACTAATATAAATTCAAAGTAAACATCATTACATAAAAGGGTACGGTCTTTTTTTTTTTTTAGTTTTATTCATTTCAAACGGGCCGGATCTGGTCCGCCGGCCATAGTTTGCCCACGGCTGGATTAGCATCTACTTAGTAATCTATTCTCATTTCCTTGGAGCATCTCTAACACCTGGCTTTTCTGCATATTTAATCAGTTATCATATCCCATTTCCTTTTCATCTAAAACAGCTTTCCAATTTCAACTTTCCTCTCTATTTGCACCATCAGTATCATTAACCTGAGGTTGATCACTCCAGGTCTGAGTTACTGCGACCACCTCTTCAGAAGCCTAGAACTATTTACACTCACATACTGGCCCAAAGCAGCACGGTAATCTTTTCTAAACACTAGCTTAATCAGGATGCTGTCTTGCTCCAGAATCTACCCCTGGAACTATATGGGTTAAATCAGGGCTGTGCATTTCAGCCTGGCTTTCCAGACTTCCCTGGCTGGAAACCCCTCCTCTCAGCCCTTTGCTCACTGCCCAGCCCCTCTCATTGACTTATTTTCACATCACACCTGTCACTGCAATCAGGATCTTACTTCATTTTACTTCCAATTTGTTGTTCCTGCTATTTCCCTTCTAGATATCTAGAAACCACCAGATGCTTGTAAAGGATGGTCTGTTTAAAAAGAAATAAGACTTTTATCATCACTGCATTTGTCTTGTGTAGCCCTGATCCATGAGGAACAGACCAGGGCGAATGTAATCTCATCACTCAGCGAATAAGCACGGACTTCGATCCAGAAATTCACGGAAAGAAAAAGCACTATGACCAACATGATTTGTGCAAGGAACGGGTCCTTCAGTTTTTTAAATTTTATTTTAATTTAGATGATAGAAAATGGGCTTTGATAAGAATTGTAAAAGCTATTATTTCCTGGAGAAGTGAGCTGAAGCTTGGGAGGTTGAGGAAAAGGTATTTTGTAGAGATAAAAGAATTGTTTTTAAAAACATATTCTATTTTGTTCTCTCCAATCACTTCACATTAATATGGTGCCTTACAGAAATGTCTTTGTAGATATTTTATCATTTATTTCTCATGCCAATCTTGTGACGGAGATGACATTATTGCTATTTTACAAATGAGAAAAATGGGGCTCAGAGACTTTAACTGTCTTGCCAGAAATCACACAGGGAGAACTTGACTTCTGCCCAAGACTTCCAATTTCTTTTCATCACTCCACACATGATTTCCCTTTACAACAAGTATTTGCTATAATCATTTTGTTCAAGTTCCTGTACATCAAAGCTGCTATATAATCATAACCTTTTTTCATAAAGTGCATTTAAGTTTGAATTAAGTGAGATGCATAGTTGTATATCTGTAGGGGTCCTTCCTGTGGATACATATACTAGTAAGATGGAATTCATTGAATAATGTGGGTTTAAGAACTTGATTCATTGAATAATGTGGAATAAGATGGAATTCATTGAATAATGTGAGTTTAAGAACTTGATTGCAAGTGGTTCTGCTCAAACCTTTGTGGGCTTATCCTTTAATTGCTTCTGGCTGTGCCATTCTGGAATTCCTTTTCTAAACAGAAATAATATCTGTCATCCCTCAGTTCCCTAATGTATATATCTGGTAAACTAGTTATGTATACAACTCGGAAAGTAATACGTATGGTCATAAAGCCTTTGTGAGGAAGAAATAAATGAAGGTGTGTGAAAAGATGACATTACTGTTAATAGCTACAAAAATATAATTTTTGTAATTATACAAAAATGGGTTCTTGAAGATTCTATTTGAAGAATAGAATAATTTGAAGTTCCTATTTACTTATGCTTAGTGGGCTTCAGAGTATCTTATATAAATTTAACTAATGAATATGTTAAGATTAACCAATAAAGCTGTGGTCAACTTGAAAAGGGCAAACGTCCACTATGATATTGGACTATCATAACCAGTCAATATAAAAAGGCAGGACAATCTCTTACTTACTTTTAAGTATGTTTTTGGAAAGTGCAGTTGCATGAACCTTGTGAGGGCCTCCATGCTAGCTTTGGTATTCTTCACGTGAACCTTGACAGTAAATCCTCGTCCAAACCTAGAAAGCGAAAGTGCAAAACACAATATAAGTTCCATTTTGCTGTAATAGCTCCCCTGGAATTCTAGATAATGAAACAGGACCCAACCTGACCATTAGAGCCCCTTCTCTTATATAAAGACTGTCATTTTGTCATAAATGTTCAGGGCATGCTGCAAACTGGAAATAGTGAACTGCCACAGTTTTTTAAAATTTATTTCTACCGTTATACAAAGTCAAACTCTTTGGGCAAAAGCTGCATTAGAAAAAATATATATAAAATCTTGGCTTTTTTTGGATACCCATGAATTGACAGTTGACATTAATTTCTGGGGTGAAATACTTTCTAATTTAAAGTAAACAAGGTCTTGAGAGGTAAGTCATTGGGAATTTGGTGTCAATGGTAAATATTAAAGTCATTGGGTTTTAAACAGAGATAAAAGTAGATATACTAGCTAACTGTTAGCACCAAGAGTAGAGTTTATATACAAGTCGAGAACAGCATATAAGGTCTCTTCCATCCTTTTTACTTATCTTGGTTAATACTATCATATAAGAAAGACAGTTATACAGATAAAGTTATAACATCATGAAGTTTGTATATATATATATATATATATATATATATATATATATATATATATATATACACACACACACACACACACACACATATATAGATTCATATGCACTCTGGCAAATATAAAATATTAATTTCATTTTAATTTGTTAGTATGATATTTAAGCACATTACTCCAATATATTATTGATTAAAAGGTTTTGAATGAGATAAAAAATGTTAAATTGTTAAATAGCTCACTGGAAGCTTGTGCAAATGAACATATTAAATAAAAGTTTTTGCCTTCCTGTACCTGTCAAAGTCTAATTTGTTATTTAGTAAACTCCTGAAACTGCCTTTTGAGGTTATATTGGTTGTGGATTAATTTTTTAAAGCTTTTAGGCCTTGTAAGTTTTGGGGTTATTAACTAAAAATACATCCAAGCCTCACTAAGATAATTTAACTTTAAAATGAGGCAATGATTAACTTATCCATTCCAATTCTACTACTCATTGCAGGGTAGGCTGCTGAGATCGTCCTTGGAGGTGAGCATAGTACCATCAGATTGATTACCCTACTCTATATGTTAAACACACATTTGCTCTTCACCTGCTCTTTATATGCTGCAAAGATCCAATGCACTGGAACCTCCCATTCACCATGATGGCCAGCCTGGTACAGAGAGCTTCACATTCTTCCATACTGAAAGGCAGACAGCACAACCATATCAGAATTCTGGGCACAGAAAGTTAGATTTCCATTCATGAACAGAAATTAACTATTTCATTATGGCACTTTAGAAATACGATTTTAGTTCCTTAATATGGCTTTTCCCTTGAAGAACTAAAAAAAAACAAAACTTTTTAAATATCAATTAAATGTCTTCACATAGGGTTTATTACTGCTCCTTCTTAAGCCCGAGGCCAACTCTCTCACTCTCTCACCCTATCAAGCACATTGCTTCTTTCAAACTCCCTCAAGCTTTGACTTGAGACCTACATTTCCTAAAAAATGTTCCCCAAATAATACTGAGCTCTTTTCATTATGCCTCAGAGTGCATACTTAGTTGGTTTTTATGGTTTTGTATTTATAACTGGTTAACCTGCATGTGATTACATAATTTCTAATTTCATAGACCATGATAGCTTTATGTAAAAGTTCATGACAATAAATGATTGGCTCCAGGATAGATGGTATGCTAGGGCAAGGCTAGGATAGAAACAAGTTTCTTTATTATAAACAAATGGAATACTTTTCCTACTATATGATAAGTGCAATAAAAGGTGAACCTCATGCAAGGTCAACCTCACAAGAAAAACACAGGTGCTCCAGGTGCTCTTTACTTAACTGATTGGAAGGGTCTACTTTATGGAGGAGGCCTGGGAGCTGCTTCTCAAAGGACCGGTAAGGTTACATCTTGGAGAGACTTTCTGAAAAGACCATTTCCAGGGCCCGATGAGAAGAAAGGTCAATGAGTGTCTGTGGAGTCATGAGTCACTCAGATAGACTAACAGGAGAGGGTGTTGTAGGGAAAAAAGGGCTAGAAATTTACATAATAAAAGGCCTTGCATAGTAAGCCAAAAGTTGCTGAACTTTATGCAATAGCAACAGGAAGTCATAGTTGAGTTGTGAGGGTCATAAATCATAAGAAATTTGTTTTTAAAAAGATTGTTTAGGTCCTATCCCAGCTGGATTCTCACTATGTAACCTGCCTGACTTGTTCCTAAGACTATAAACACAAAATACTTTCATCTACTTGTAAACACTAATTATCAGTATATATTACATGGGGATTACGTTTTCCCACCCATCATCCTAGAATCATGCCTACCTATTGACCTGAAAGTTTCTGCACTCAGTTTACCTGTGAGATGTGAGGATGACTGAACATTTATTCTGTACTTCCTCCGAAATGATCTTCCAGAGGTGCCGTTTTGACTTAGGATCCATCCCAGAGCTTGGCTCATCCTTAAAGGAAGTTACAAGAAAAAAATTTATCAAATTAATTAATTTTTGATGAGGCTCCTCACATGAATCACTACATCTCACTTGCCTAGAACAAAAATCACTTTGCGAAGTCCTGCGACTAACTTGTTCATACTTAATAGACTTCTTTCTGCAGCTGTCTAAAAGCTCAGGCTTAATCATTTAAAATTGACAATCTGTTTTAAAAAGTGTCTCATTGAAGTTGACATCCTGTAACTTTACACTTGGCTCTTATATTTCTTTGGAAAACATTCTGCTTCAATTACTGACAAAGCAGAGTTTTTACATTTGATAGTACATTGTCACATATATATTTGAAGCCAACAGCAACGAGATTGCTGCCTTGCTCCTGATAGCAGACGCATGGCTGTGAGTAATAATGTGCCGTGTGAAGTGGAAAGAACACAATTTGAGTTTTCAGTTAATACATTTGAGGTATATATATTTATTTAAAAATATTTTATTAATTTTAGAGAGGAAGGGAGAGGGAAAGAGACATAGAAATATCAAGGATAAGAGAGAATCATTGATGGGCTGCCTCCTGCACGCCCCCTACTGGGGATGGAGCCCACAACTTGAACATGTGTCCTGACCAGGAATCAAACCATGACCTCCTGGTTCATGGGTCCATGCTCAACCACTGAGCCACACCAGCTGGCTTGAGATGTATTTTTACTTTTATGCCATTAATTGAAATTTTATACTTTTTGGGGAAATAAGCATATGATTTTCAGAAACTTCCAAGTGGAAAGATATAAATTATATTTGAAAAGTAAATGTTGTTTCAAAACTTGTCCAGACATAAAATTAGAAATGTAGCAATGGATAACCTAAGCAAGCAATAGTAGGGCAAACAGATGATTAAACAAACAAGTTACAAACAGATGATTAAAAAAACAAATTACAGGTTAAGATTAGGTAAAAATTTTATATATATTATATATATGTATATAATGGAAAGTATGTACATATGATCATCAGCGGCTGTTTTTATAGTAGGGGCTTAAATTTAAATTTAGAGAAATAAATGAGTGATAATTTGGGTAAACAGTAAAGGATATATTGTCACGGCTCCTATTTTTGAAGATGATGGCACATATAGTAAATGTGTATAAAAGAAAATATACTATCTTTCTCTCAAAGCCAATATTTCAGTGAAGCTCATTAATACCTAACATTTGCACAGCACTTTTAACTTTTTGAAGTACTTTACATCTATTATCTCACAGGAATGCCTAAGGATTGTTTTGTCCAATTTAAGGGACACTTACACAATAAAATTCCATTATAAGCATCGATTGGCAGGGATATAACACATTGTAAGCTCTGGTATTACAGAGAGTTGGGCTGCGCATCACTCCATCTGGGCAGTTTACATGAACTGATCCTCTGCATGACTTAATCCCTGGAATAATGTGGTGGTTTATAAGTGGATTTTTATTGCATATACTTAAGGCTCTTTTGGAGTATGGATGTCCTTAAATGAAGGGGATTTTCCTAAATAAGGGCAAGCTTATTTCTCTGAAATAAATACTGGGGAGCAGAATGCTATGTTACCCCTGTGTGTATTTTACATTCCCAGGTGTTTAATATTCTAGCTCTGAATGAAAATATTTATATTTCTTGCCTTTGAAAAATTCAGATAAAATAAAATAGCAGGTTATCAATCACATCCCAAGCTAGGTAACTCATGGTTTTCAATAACAAGGAAATAACATTTTAGCACAATACATTGTCTTAAAATGTGTCTTTCCTCCTTTCTAGAAGTTTACAAATATGTTAGTTCACCTCATCTGTTACCAATACAACTGATTTCTCCAGTAACTGGGAATCACATTCTATCATATTCCATTACTGACTCACTTGTATCCCCTGAATTTATTCTAGCTAATTCCCATTCCCATGCCAAGTGTTTCCTCTGAAACTGACTGTGAAACAACTTCAGACAAAAACATATTTGAGGGCAACTGTCATGGCAACAAATTATTTGCTGATATACTATCAGCAATAAAGTGCTTTTGCAAAGCACTTTACCCAGTGGTCGGCAAACTGCGGCTCGCGAGCCACATGCGGCTCTTTGGACCCTTGAGTGTGGCTCTTCCTAAGCCTTAGGAGGACCCTAATTAAGTTAATAACAATGTACCTACCTATATAGTTTAAGTTTAACAAATCTGGCTCTCAAAAGAAATTTCAATCGTTGTACTGTTGATATTTGGCTCTGTTGACTAATGAGTTTGCCGACCACTGACCTATACTATCCTTTCATGAGATAGTATAGGTAAAGTGCTTTGCAAAATAACCAGCACATAGTGTGCACTTCACAAATGTTAATTTCAATAATGAGAATGAAATGTGACACCCAATTGGAAATGTGGTTCTAATTGTTCAGTAGCCTTTTAAAAAATATTTGTTTTTATTGATTTCAGAGAGTGGGGAGAGAGACAGAGAAAGAGAGAGAGAGAGAGAGAGAGAGAGAGAGAGAGAGAGAGAGAGAGAAACATCAATGATGAGAGAGAATCATCAACTGGCTGCCTCCTGCATATGCCCCCACTGGGGTTCCAGCCCACAACACGGTCATGTGGCATGTGCCCTAACTGGGAATCGAACCGTGACCTCCTGGTTCATGGGTGAAGCTCAACCACTGAGCCACACCAGCCAGGCTGCAATAGCCTTTTTCATGGCTTCTCTTACCAGCAGTAGGATGGAAGGCTTCCCGATCAAGGCCAGTGCGGTGGATAGTTTTCTTTTTGTGCCGTAACTGCATAGAGACGTAGCCCTGTCCTTGTAAGGCATCAGGTGAAGTCTGCGCAGGAGTTTATGAACAGTCTAGGGGTGGAAAAGACAGTTAGGTTGAACTTCTACCAAAACCCTTAAAGCACTAAACAAAGAAACATAAAAGCTGTTTGTGAAAAGAGCATTTTATAGTGAAGAAGTATATACCTGAAAAATTCAAACATTTAAACTGAACATAGATTATATTTTTATTTTCAAAGGTCCACTTGAAATTAATAATTATTTAAAAGATAAAAGTGATTCTGGGGAGGCTCATTTCCAAGTGGGATTTCCCCCCACCCAAAGGTGTGGCGTCTATGTGTGTGTGTTTGCATTTGCAACTGCAGATTATTCTTTCTGCTACATTATCGCAGGGTTTCCTTGTTAAGCTTAAAAGAGCTAAAACAGAATTCAGCCTTTGCAAGGCAGGTTTCTCATTGATGTCTTCATGGTTTTATCTTTCTTCTTACTGAGAGGTGAGTTGTCAGAAAGGCTTTAAGACTTTTTAAACTGACCTGGTATCAAAATTTTATCACATTAACTGAGGAATCATGAGTGCTTGTGGCTATTTTTGTACTTAAATAGCCCTGGCAAACAGTAGATTTCTAGGAGGATTTCAACAGATCCCTGGGGTTGCAAAAATAGAGGAAACTGCCCTGAGGGTTAACCATTCCATTACAAAGGCAAATAATTGTGGTGAAGTACAAAACCACATTTGAAAATTCAAATGGGAAACTATTCTATTTTACTTGGGCATTTTGCAGGTAATTCCATTTTGTATCTGGACATTAAAGGATGTTCAGGCATCACCAATCAATGCTCCACCCACAGCCTAGACCAGTGTGATCCTTTTTTTGGTAGCTCTTTATTTTTGTTTGCTTTTTGTTTGTTTGTTTGTTTGTTTTTTATTGCTTAAAGTATTACAAAGGGTATTGCATATGTCTCCTTTTTTCGATAGCTCTTAAAAAGTATCTGAAAGCCTGACCAGCATGACTCAGTAGTTGAGCATCCAGGAGGTCACAGTTCCATTCCCGGTCAGGGCACATGCCCAGGTGGTAGGGCCGATCTCCAGTAAGGGGCGTGCAGGAACCAGCCAATAAATGATGAGCTCTCACCATTGATGTTTCTATCTCTCTCTCCCTCTCCCTTCCTCTCTGAAATCAATAAAAATGTATTTTAAAAAATAACTGAACAAAAACTAACCGAGGAGCTGCTAAAGCTGAGTTCACAGGGGTGTATATGATATATGCAATCAAGCTAATATGTATCCACTATCATTGTCACGAGGAAATGTCTTAGTTTTGTAGATATCAACTTGGTCTTGAGGGGATGGAGGGTGGAAAACAGAAACAATGTGGTTTTCAAGTGATCTAGTTTATCACACTTATACTCACTTCTTTAATATCCTTTTCTGGAATTCCATGTATCCTGGCATAGAAATACAAATGCTCTTCCACTGTTACCAGGTCATCTAAGGCATCTTCCTGAGGACAGTAGCCAACTAGTGAGCTGTGAGAGTCTACATGAGCCAGAGATCTGAATTGGGAGAATCAAAGACACAGATCAGTTTCAAAACTTAGTTCCCTCTCCATCCCCAAATGTTGGGAAGGCAGTTCTCTTTTAGACATGGTGATAAGTGGTTCTGATAAAAAGAGGAAAAAGAATCCCACCGTCAGTTAAACTTAAAGTTTAAAACTTTCCACTTGCTTGAATAGCCATTCCCCCCCACACACACCTGAGGATTTAATACCATAACCATAAAAGAACATAAAGGATCTGCTTTAATTCTTTTTTCATTCAATTACATAGTGCTTAGTATATTAAAGCACTTGTTTTTCATACCCAGTCTTATTTCTAATCAGAATGTGTCCACTTGAAGGAATTATGTCTCCAGTCAGCATTTTGAAGATAGTGGTCTTTCCTGCTCCATTCACCCCAAGAAGGCCAAAGCACTGGTTAGCGGGAGAAAAAAAAGAAAATATTTAAACCTTAATTAAAACCAAAGACATGTTACTATTGTATCTCTTTCCTCCTTTTCCTTGGGTAAAATAAATGACCAAGAAAAATAAATCACTGGAATTATTCATGCATATTGTAGTGCTTTATTGGCATTTGATAAAACTTTCTATTTTAAAACAACTGGGTAATAAATTGCCAGTTACATAATAGTGACTGGATGTAAAGTACAGCATAGGGAGTACAGTTAATGATATTGCAATAACTATGTATGGTGCCAGATGGGGACTAGATTTATCGTGGTGCTCAGTTAGTTATATAAATGTCTAATCACTGAGTTATACACTTGAAACTAATATAATATTGTATGTCCACTATAACTGAAAAATAAAAATTCCTAAAACAAATGGGTACTTATGTATCTTTTTCCTCTCTTCCCTTTAACTACATTTGAACATTTGTAAATATATATGACTTGTTCTATATATATCATAGCACACCTCTGTGTGACATGAAAAAATACCTGAGTAAGATATGCTAACCTGACAAACTGATTGTATTTATAGATTTCACATTTTTCACACAAACTGTAATCAAAACTTTACTTAATAAGCTGCTGAAGCAGAAATTTCTCTACATTGTCGAATATATTTGATACATTTACTTTGCAGCTCTGCCCAGAAACTAAGGGATATGCCCACCTTGTCTTTCTCCTTTGAAAGCTGCCTTAATATTGCTCTGTGAAACAGCAAGAATAAATATGGATGCAGTCCCAGGACCTCACTTCTGACAACTGATTTCTTTATGCTCTTTATTGAAGGGGCCTGGAAACTAAACATTGAGGAGAACACCCTACACAGGCTTCTTGACTGACAGCCCACCCCAGGGAGGAGAGTAGCTTGGGAAGGGGCTCAGGACTTGGCATGTGATGAATCCTCCCTATCAAGATGGAAGACATATAGGTAAGTCACACATGCGTCTATAAGTAAATTTTATATATAGAATCCATCAAATGATTCAGAGGTTGACTTACATACTTTTAGAAAAAAAATTAAGGAAAGATAAAGATTTGAATTTGTCACTTATCATACCAACATTAAGGAGAGTTAGAAACAAAATACTGTTTCTTACCTCCCCAGCAGGTATCCCAATGCTGATGTTGTTTACAGCTATAATCTTTTTGTGGATAAGTTGGTAGGACTTGGTGAGACGATGGAGTTGGACCAGGTCAAATTCGCCTGCACCATTCTCAACTCTTAATCTCTCAGTCCGCACATCTTCATCTTCATCTATTGTCTCAATTACAGGTGAAGAATTAAATTTTCTGAAGAAGAGTCTAAAAAATGAACCCAATAATTTGCATCAATGATTCTGAAATGGCACCATTCAATTTTGACATGTTTTAATGGGTTCTTGCTTCACTAAAAGTGTGCTATCATATACTAGGTTTGTTTCAAATTTGTTATGCAATTTGCTACTCAAATAACTTAAAAATTAGTAAGACTGCTCTTCACCATATTTGCTATGATATTTGGAAAACAGGTTTTGCTTTCCATGACTTGAATGCCCACAAATTCACTGTTACAATCAAATTTCTAATTTTAGTAATAAGGAGGTCAGTTTGGGTTTGAAAGTTACTTCCTAACAGAGACCAGAATCATTAATGAGAATCAACACTTACAATTGCACAATCAGTGATCACCTTTTTAAAATCCTCTCTATTTCTTCTTTTATCATCAATAATATGAATGGTATTTCTATAGACTTTTTACTGTGAATGTCTTACTTAGGATCTATCCAGTATGTTAAGGTCAACCATGAAAGCTCAGTAAGTCTCAAATCCCAAATCCACATCAGTATCTTGCTTAACAAACACCAAAACAAATCAAACAAAACAAAGTTAAAAACCCAACAAATCAGTTTAGTTTTCCTCCTGATGTCTCTGTGTCTTTTAATGATATCCCCAGAGATCACAACTGTTTTCTTTGAATCTTCTCCATTCCAAAATCCACTCATGCAGTCAGTCTGCTAGCATTGGAAATGCCTTATAATATCCAGTCATTGTCATTGATCATTTTCTGTCTATTTCTATTACCATCATGGGCTTTCACCCTTTCTCACTTAGATTTTTCCAGGAAACTCAAATTACTCCAGTGTCTCTGACTCGTCCATTCCAATCAGCACTATCTCAACAAAATCACACCTCCTGAGACACTATTTGATCATGCTGCTCTCTGCTCAAAAGCCTTTAATGGACTACTATTGGTTTGTTGAACAAAGTCCAAACCACATATCTCTAACCAAGCATTCAATAAACTCCATAATCTTCCAACCACATACTCTAACTCTTACTATTTCATTGCATTTATTCTGTTTTAAGCAAATAGTTACTCATTTCTCAGATATGTCCCAAGATTTTTTTCTCCATCTTTGCTCTTGTCATTTCTTTCATTATTATTAAGTTTTATTTTCTGATAGGTGATATGTGCACATCAAGTATTAAAATGGTGCTGAGAATATATAGTGAAAAGTAAATGTTCTTCAACCATATATAGTTCATTTCAGCACAGGCACATGTAATTATGTAGTCTATGCATGTGTTTATATAAATAACGTATTTCCTGTCTAACCCAAATGGTAATATACTTTACTTAGTGTTCTAAACCCTGCATTTTTCACTTAATAAATATTAGAAGTAACCCCAAATATTACACAGGTAACTGTGTCATTCTGTCTAATGGTTGCATGGTATTTAATTTATGAGTACATGTATATAATTTATTTAACTAGTCCCTAAATAAAGTTAGGTTATTTCATTCTTTTGCTATTAGAAATAGGTTGCTATGATGAATAATTTTATATATACACATTAGTCCACATATTTGTGACCATATCTGTAGAAAAATTCCTAGAAATGGAATTGTTGGGTTAATGGTAGGTGCATTTATGAATCTGTCCTCAATTTTATTTTCCTAAATCTCTAGCTAATATGACACATATTCACCATTTTTCAAAAAGTTGCCCCAAATGCATTGTTAACATGCTACATAATCAATCTTCTTTCCCCACTTCTATTTTTCCTAACTCAAACAACATAAACAGACTACATCTTTTGTTTATGTACATATTTTCTCTCCATTGCTCAATCTTAATTTCTTTATAGCTCACAATTGTACTTAATGTTACTCTCTAGTGTACAGCAATAATTGCATAGTAACATTCTATAACTATTTACTGAATGAAATGAATGGTGAATTGTGCTACAATTTTTGAAAAGGTTTTTTGAGCAAAACATTTCCATACTAATGGAAAAGCTTAGACATATTGACCCGTCCCCGAATATTTTGAATTGAGTCCCATCCTGGAGGTCACACGCTATGTTTTCATTGTATTTACCTGAATTTTTTTATTAGCCATTCATTGATTAAGAGTCGCAAGAAAAAGAACATGGTGCCCTGAGCAACCAAAGCCACGAACATTGCACCTAGTTTATCCATCTCAAAGGTTTCACTTGGGTATTCCACACCGTATGCTTTTAAGAAGTCCAGGACCGACTGTTGCTGAGAAAGTTCAATCAATCCGTAGCCAAAACAGAATTGTGGGAATATCAGGAAAATGCGCTTGAGGGTTTCAGAAATAAGTTCTAAAGTCTGAAATAAGATAAATAAAAGTGAAGCTTAGTGTTAAACTTCCAACACATTGACAAAAATTTAAAGTGAGATGTAGACAAATATTGGAACCCAAGAAGCTTATCTAGATTGGCAATTATTTCATATGTATGCTGAATTTGCCTATAGGTATTTACTGTAACCAAATGGTGGAGATTCATACTAAAATTCAAGCAGAGCCAGTGTGGCTCAGTGGTTGAACACTGACCAATGAACCAGGAAGTCACAGTTCAATTCCTGTTGGGGCACATGCCCAGGTTGTGGGTTCAATCCCCAGTATGGGGCATGTAAGAGGCGTCAATGCTTCTCTCTCACCATTGATGTTTCTATCTCTCTCCCCTTCTCTGAAATCAATAAAAAGATATTTAAATATATGTATATTAAAATACAGGCAGAAAAGATTATATTTTTCTTGAGATGATCTAAGATGTTGGGCCAAACCCTGGAGACAGAATCACTTCTGGACCTGCCTTAGATTTTAGGAATGTAGGAATAGCCAAAGTGTTGGGGTCAGCAGGTGCCTGAATGAAAGTACAGGCACCTAAGGTAATTTCTATTTGAAGAGGGACTAAAATGGTGAAATAAGATGGAAGAAGATAGACGACCTGTCTTAACGAGAAGCAAATGGCTCATTTTCGCATTATTCACACTTGAGGCCAGCCATGCTCCTCATGGATTTTCTTCTTCTTCCTGGAGTGTGCTTGTTTTTTCCTCAGTTCACTTCATTTCCTCTCTATTCTTTCCCATTCAATTGCCTGGCACTGTTAGTGCTTCCCTTCTAACTAATCATAATTGTCGGCTCTAAATGCAAAGTGATGCTTACAGTGAAGTAGGCGCCAACCCATGATCAAAGGGGAATGAATTGGTATTTTTTTCCATAAATGTTGAAATGAATCTGAACATACAATCATGTGACTAAGCCACTGTCCTTGTCACTACCATATCATAAAAATTTGTTAATAAGTGAAAAGTTTAACTAACCAATTGGTTGCATGATTCTTGTAGTGCCGTACCGTAGACCTGATTTCACTCTATCACCCAACTCGAGCCCTATCATACGTCAATAGTGTTGTTGCTGGGTAAGTGCAATTATAGTTATTAACCTAGATGGGCCTAAAAAGAATTTTTAAAGGCTGTAGTTTCTCCCCTACTAAATGTCATAGAATCTAATGAAATGTCTCTTTTCTGCTCAGGTAATGCAAATTACAAAAAATTTTTCCACCTTGGACTTGTTGAAGTATATGAGGTATCCAGTGAAGTTTAGCAGATTATTAAAAGACCTTACCGGATCGTTAAGCTTTTCCTTGGACAGAAAGTATACCACCGACAAGGAAACAATGGAATTGATGCCAAAGAAAAGGTTGATGCAGACATAAGTGATGAAAGCCATTCCTGTTTCATGGAAGATCCCAGCCAGCAAATACATCCAAGAAAATGTGGCATACCTATATGTTAATAATTAAGAATTAAAATCATGCCTTCATTAGTCTCCCTATTAAACACATACATGTATACATACATAGATGGAGTTCCAATGTGAAAATAAACATTAGGAATGAATTTCCAAACCACATAGCTATATCTCTTCTTTTTACAATTCTTCTCGTTAGCAACAACAACAGAAATCCAATGGAAGTTTTTAAAATGACAGTAAGAATCCTCTTTTTTAAGGAATCTTGAGCAGTCCTACATCATTACAATATTAAATTAATTCCTCCTAGAAATGGTATTATACTACCTAAGCAAGATCTTTTTCTTCTTCTTGAAAATATGGATTTAATCAATATAAATCTTACAATTTAAAGTTGAGGAAGAATAATGGTATCATTATAAGCAAGCTAATCAGACCAGGGTATGCTTAGAGCTGGCTGTCTTATTTTGAGCAAATACTTGAACAACCTTTGGGGTAATGAAGTAGAACTAGAGACAAAGAGATCCTTCACCAGCTGCAATTGCTAACTGAATGGATAGTACTCATGCATTCAGGGAAGAAAGAATTGCTACTCTAAGCATTGATTGTATCAATCTGTATTACCCTAATATAGAAACAATATTATGTGTGTGGTTTAGACATCCATAAAAATATAAATAAAATAAATATACCTTAATGCTATATATGCTCAACATTTGTTAATACATAAATCCATACATGCATATACATTTTTCTGGTCATTCTAAAGCCTCCCCTTTTATGTAAATTAAATTACATATGTAAATTGCTAAGCATGGCACTTGGTACCTAGTAAATGCTCATTAATGGCAGGTAATTCTATTAATAACAACAACATTCACATTCAGATGTATTGTACTTTACCAACTGCAAGCATAATGTGTTGTTAGTCATCACTCATGGCTAATGAAACCCCAAGGCAATTGTAAATTAACTAATGAGATTTAGGCTTTGTTTGTGCATAGGAGATTTTTATTCTGTTGATTCTTTCACTGCAGCTTACCCAAATAGCAGGAGTAGGAGAGATACAGCACCTAGGTTGTTCCCATTGTAGAAAGCAGGTAACTTGAAAATTGCAATGACACCAATTGAAAATGCTACGGGCACCAAGTAGAAGACCTATGGGAGTAGGTAAAATAATGTTTAACATGTGACAAGTGTTTTTAAAGAAAAATTAATAGCCCATATAGTTTAAAACTATAACAAGTTGACCTAGAAATGTTTAAAGAAACCAATTTTTATTGATGTTCCTGCTGCTGGTAACATTCAGCTTATTTTACATTGATTTCACTCTAAAAATTGTCTCCTGAAACATGAGGTCAAGCCAGCCTTCCATCTATATAAATACACATGGAGCCCCTAGTGTTTCTGCCTCCAGGCCTTGAGACTGGATGATTCGGTGCCAGAAGCTCAGTGAGAAAGATAAGACAGCCAGGCATCCGATCCTGGCATCAGATTCAGTCCTCTAAGTATTGATTTCATTTTGAAGACTAGAACTCTCTCAGATGGTTGATTTCTAAGGCTCGGTTATCAGTGTGAGCCAGTCTGTGCCAAACAGCAGAGCAGCGGGGCCTACACATTCTTGGAATCACAGGCATATGAACAAAGAGCACAAGGTTTTACTGACAAGTACAAATATGAAATGTTGAGAGTTTACAGCAAGATGCACACAATAAAAGAGATGGCATTTTAATTTGTGGGGAGGGGAGGTGAGAATCTCCTAAATTGAAGTGAACACCAGATTTAGAACAACAGAATCTGAATAGTTAGCAGCCCTTCACAGAAGTGTATACTTTTAAGCTTTCTTAACATTAAAGCTCCTATTAAGTCCAGAGGAGTCATTACTGTTCTTTTAGATTTGACTTCTACAACAAAAGCATTTCAGACCTCACTAAATACATTCACAAAATGGATATGCAGTTAATTACTCTCCAATCCTTTAAACCAATGATCTCTACAGCAACCCAGACAATTTCACCATAATCACCAGGCAAAGCAAGCCCATCCTGGGCTTTTGGCCAATCCAGGCACATTTGGAGTCAAGAAAAACCATCCGAACTTTGAGATCACTTTATGCAAATGAGAAGGCTAGCAATAAAATGCATCCTTTATTGTTCCTACTAATCTTCTCCAATGTGTCATTCTGCCTGGGCTGCTACTTTCAAATGTCCAGTATTTGTTGATTAAATTGTATAAGCTTGATTATTTGGTACCATTGGGCAAGGTTGTTCTGCGAAGCTTCTGTTTCTTCGCAGTCATGGCCCTCGAACTTCAGTGTGCATAAATTAACTTGAAGGATTTTGTTAACAGTGGATATTTCCCAGGCTCCATTTCCAAGATAGGGATCGAATGGGTCTGGAGTGAGGCCCTGGAATGGGTGGTCTTCAGACCACCGAGATGAGGGCAGGTGGATTTCTCTGGGACCATGGAATAAATGTAACTCTAGCGCATCACCCAACTACTGGATGACTTGCAAGCCGGATGCAAAGCATTTTTTCTTAATTTGCTTATTTTAGGGTGATAATATGAACAAACTAGCATCAGTAAATTTCAAATTTAAAACTGATGTCTTCTACTAAAATCAACCCTGTCTTCCCAAGAATACACAAATTACTCACCATGTCATATATGAAATTTGTTACCCAGTAGCATGTCACACCGATGCCTGAAATGTGTTGCAACTGCTTGGCTTTGGTCTGATGCTCCCTTACAACATAGGTGACAAAGCTGGCAGTAGTGACAGAGTAGCCCATCAGGATGGAGAGGGCCACTAGGACATCGATGAGGCTGCTCATTCTGTAGTGAGCAATAGGCAGAAGAAAGCACACGTACATTTTTGAACCTCTTTTCCTTTCAGAAAGATTCATGACTAAAATCATCAACAAAACAGTATAGGAGTTGGCTGTGACAGAAATAAGTCTTCCTGCAAGGCATCCAGATAATACCTTCTACATGATTCGGCTGTGACCCTGGAATAAATGTAGCTCTAGTGCATCTGAATTGACTGGGGATATTTGATAGAAAACCTCAGTCTCCAAGGGTTACGGGGTGTATCAAGAGATATATAATTCTTGAGCATAGAAATAGGGCTTAAATGCTATGCAGGGAAATTGAAATGATGAAGCACTTATGCACCTGACTTACAAAAGCAACAGATTCTATAAATCTACAGTCAACACGCGCTACATGGCAACCCCACTGTATATTCTTTCAGAAACTTCCTTTTGTCCCAGGCGGTGACTTATATTACCAGCTTTTCTAGATTGACATTCATGCAGGTATAACTGTGATTTCCAGTTATAGTACTTAGTGCAAAGACTTGTTTAGGCCAAGGAGGAAGTAGTCATGCCATATATATGCACTTACGTGGCTTGTTCTTGGTCTTGCACGCCTGGATAAGGGTGACTATACATGATGATGGCTTAAAGAAGAGACAGTTCTTTTAGTAGGTATTCAGTTCATCAGAAATATCAATTTTTAGAGAATAAGGCACAATACTTTTCTCCTTATGCTATGATCTAAAGAATTTTACTTTAGGAATACTCTTTTAAAGGAAAATTATTTTCTTCCAATCTCATCAATGACATACAAGAGGACATAAAAAGAAAATAAGTTTTTAGATCATGTATGGAATTTTGAGGGAAGGGGCTTACATTTCTTATATAGCATTTGCCTCCCTATTATATTTAATTAAGGGTTTTCTATTTTCTCCTCTTTGCTGTACTTCAGAAATTATTGGCATATAAAGAAGCAACTCAAAGGGAGATGAATCATATGAGGATCTCCTGAAGTACAGACACTTACCACCCCCTTTCTTCTTCATCGTGCTATTGGCTGTGGTGTGGAAATATTGTACTTGAGAGGATAGATCCCTCCTTCTCTTTATTTCTAAGATGCCTGTTGTTCTGGAATTCTACCACAGTAGGGCTTGGAGCCTCAGCCACCCCATCAGGGATTTTCATGGGGACATAAAAATCAAGGAAGACTCAGGGAAACTAGCTGGCTTCAGAAAAGTAGTCACTTAATTCCAATATGATCCTACATTATTGGGTTCTCCCACAGTTGGTTTCACTTTTGGAGCTAGAAGCAAAGTTTTTTTCCCCTCTTCCTTAGAAGATGTTGGCTAGCCAGAGTCAAAATGGGCTGCCAACAGATTCCTAAAGGACCACATTGTGAAGGTAAGGTCTATACTGCCTGAGTAACTTTGGAACAGAATGGTAGAAACTAGAAGGAAGATATCCCCTAAACATATGTTCCTAGAGTCATTAGCTGAGGTAGGACTTTCTCACTTACTTCTCATATAGCATGTGTTCATTATATTAGTATATTAAGGCCCCATTCACAGTACCCAAATATTATAGAATTATTCTAAAGTTATATTCTCTTAATTAGCTTAAATTCATCATTGTTATTAAGTAAAATGAGACATGCCTTGAAATTAAATTCTGAAATTGTTATATAGTAAAGAAAAAAGTATGTAGTTGAAGTAAAACAGAGATACTAACAACAATAACCAGTTTTGCCTAGAACTTTAATCACATCATTGGGGGAATAAAATTTTCTTATTTATTTTTTTTTTTGGTGTGTGTGTGTGTGTGTGTAAATTAATGGGCTTTCTTTTTACTGAGATTCAATTTTCCTTGGGAACCTACATAAACCTAATTGTTAAATTATCATATAGGCAGGGGAAAACCTTTTTAAAAAAAATTTCTGCTTTGTGCTTCAGAATCAAAAAGTACTCTAGAGGAATCTTTGCAAATACATTTAGCCCACTATAAAAAAATGGCGCTGAACCAACTGTTTTCATACATATCCTTAGCTGAAAGGTCAAGTAAATGTGTCAGGGTTAGGGGTCTATACCAAAATCTTCTTTGGGGTTCTATAGCATCCAGCACAATGTTTTGAGTACAGCGATTAGTCAATAAATGCTTATTAAATCTAGTCAATCTCAAAATTTCAATTTTTTCTCCCACATCCAATACACATTAAAAGTAACACATTTTAACTCTGGCTGGTGTGGTTAACTTGGTTGGATGTTGTCCTGTGTACCAAAAAGTTACAAGTTTGATTGCTGCTCAGGTCATGCAGGAGGCAGCAGAGATGTTTCGCTCTCACATAGATGTTTCTCTCTCCTTGCCTCTCCATTCCTCTCTCTAAAAATCTATGAAAAATATTTTTCAAAGTAACATATTTTATGTTGTTTCTAGAGTTGTCAACCTAAAATGAGATATTTCCTTTTGACCATTGTTACTAATGCAATAAAAGGTAAGAATAAACACCAGGGGGTTGGGAACGTGTCAGTTATTTTGAAATAAAGCCTTGTTGTATAATATTTGTTAGTAAAAACAATATTCCTTGAGAAGCAAGAACAGAATTTTCATGTGTAATTAACCATGAGAGGAAACCATATGAATATAATAGATATTGACATTATAAAGGAAAGTTAATTAAAAGATTTTAAATAGAATGTGAGAATTCAAAGAAAATCAATTTTACAGCTAAAGCAAAATCCCAGTTCATGTAGACTCCAACAAAAATGCTTTAAAACAACTAGGGTAGTGGGGTGGGTGTGGCAGGAGAATAGTTGAGTTGATTTTTACAGACAGTATTTCCATGCCAGATCCTACACATTATAAAATAACAAAGGTATTTTGGGGTGACATGGATTTTTTTCTTTAAAAAATATCAAACTTTTTCCAGAGAGGGTAGGAGACTACCTTCCCCCTTACATAAGTCTATGTAAGAAAAGTTAATTACAAAATATAATTCAAGCTAAGCCTCATTTTAAAATTAAAAATAAATTTACTTTTAGAGTCAATGTATGTTTCAGAATTCTTAATTCTTTATATTCTGTAAGTTAAAAATACAGTGGTAGGTGGGGAGGGTACCGGAGCAGGGTGGAGGGAGTTAATGGGGGGAAACAGGGGGACATCTGTAATACTTTCAACAACAAAGATTTTTAAAAATACAGTGGTAAGAGTCAGAACTAGCCTGCTGGAGTCCAGGATGACTCAGATTGCTTTGTTCGTGGTAAAGAACACTAGCAATAAATGAAAACTGAATACAGATTTCAATAGCTGACCCTTCAAAAGTGCACTGGTCTCTTGTTCGCACCTATACTCCTTTGCTACATTTCCCTTAGTCATTTCTATAGTTTTTACACTTTCATTACCTGTCACAGCAACAACAGTCTTTTGCTCTGAATAATACATCCGACTGAAAGTCAAGTGTTCAATAGTATTTCAAAACAGGTTATACTCGGCTAGCTTTAGTCACCATCTCACTTAATTTACCACTTTGACTCTGCCCTTTTCTGACGCTCCACATCTCAGGACTTTCTATCTCTTGCTGTTTCATTATGGTTCCTCCTGCTAAGAAAATGCCAAAGCAGTTGGGGGAAAATGGTGTTTTCTCTGAAGTGAAGATTGCAAAAGATTCTGTTTCTAGAATAAGTATTTGATCCACAGTTGACTGGTACAATCACAGAACATGCACATACACAATTATGCCCAACAGCAGGGAGATGAAGGAAAAGTAGGCCTCAGCATTTCTCAAAGACATGTTGTATCTTTTCTCCCTACTTCATCGGTTATTTGTTAGCTCATTTATTGGGCTAGCCCTCAGGCTTAGCCAGCAAATATGAGACTTATTTTTTTTTTACCTTTATCATTATTATTTTTTAGGATCAATATGGCAAAAACAATTTGAGCAATGCTTAAGACAATAAAAGAGTCTGATGGACAGTAATTGACTTAGGAAAAAATAAATCAGTGTCTTTCAAATTTTGGACTCTATTTTTAAAACTATGTGGAAGCCTCTTGGGAAATCCAAATAAAGTAAAGCTGGCTGAGAATAGAGAAGTACTTAAAAAATAAAGAGGCAAGAGTCAGACAGACATGAGTTCAAATCCCACTATGAGCCCCAGATAAATAGTAGGGAACGAGGATACTCAGCCTGAAAGGGTGCTTGAAAGATTAGCAACAGCCCCTAGAGAGCATGTGTCATGTGGTAAGTGCTCAATTAAGGGTAACACTTGTGGTCAAGCATAGAACCTTTAGTTTAAATGTGTTGTCCTCATGGTTAGATTCGTGCTCAGTATTTATTGACATTATTTTTTTTATTTTTTAGCCTATATACAAGCAAGTAGTGATAAAATATTTTCCTCTGAGATATAACTAGTAGGTATGAAAGCAGAAATAAGGGCAAAGTCAGCATTACTATCCTGAATTGATAAATGAGAAACTAAATTGAAGTTAAGGGGATTATCCCAAACTTTCCATCTGGTGGTAGTTGAGAAGTAGTAGCTTTAAACTCCTTTTACAGATCTGTGATTTATGTACCATAAAATACCTGCTGCTGGGAGGAAATGGGATCTAACATGAATTTTTATATGGAAAGTGGCAAAAGGTGCAATCCAAGAAGCTCTGTGTAAGTAACTTTACCGTGTCGGGCAGCATCATATTTTGACATGTTAAGTCGCAGGAGGAAATTATTCAGGCTGTTGAGGTACGCTGGAAGGGAGTGATAGCCTTCTGGATCATACCACACCTGTCCAATTCCAAAAGAAGGCAGGATCAGAATTGTGTTTCAATAAACTAGGCTGTCTTTACATCTGACAGCCTACAGAATTCGTATTTAAAATAAGAGTACCGATTCCTAACAGTTTATTTCATTTTGGAAGATTATGAACCATCCCCCAGAGTGTGGACCACAGACCTCTAAGTTTCCAATTCAGTGATGGACAGCGATTGGGAAAGTAGTATTTTTCTGTATGGTAAGTTATTAGTTATCCTGATCTTCTCTGTAGCCCCAGCTTTAAATAAACTGGAAAAAGTGTTATTATCTCCATCTCTGAAGTTGATTTATAGTGAGTCTTAGACTAAAACTAAGGCATTTTTGGCTCTTGAAATATAATAAAAACACATGGCATATATGTCAGGCTGTAGAAAAAAAATTAAACACATATACAAGCATCAGTCTTAGCAACAAGAATTTCCCCCACTAACTCTCTATTCCTAGTTATAACCCACAAAGAAGTGAGTTCCTTTACTTTCTATGTCGAATACAGAGGGACTTAAAATACTGGTGGACCTCTATTCAAGAAACCCAGTCAATAATTTAAAATTTAAAATCTGATTTTCAGGGAAATTATTTAATATTATAACTCCTTCGTTTACTCAAGAATATTTACTATGTTGAGAGAGGGAGGAAAGGAACAAATGGGGGTGGCATTCAAATATTCAGTATTATTACTTACTTCTCACTTTCACTATGACCTTGTGGAAACCAGATAAAATAGACTCAATACCTATCTTATAGGGATGTTGTGAGGATGGAATTAGGTAGCTTGTGTAACAGGTGATGCTAGTGCTTGGTTTATAACAATATCTAAATGAATGTTAGTTCTCCACTTCCCCAAGTTTGTATATGTCTCTTACAACCTAAAGAGAAATATGGGAAGGGCAACTGAAACTCTCTAAGACTACCATTGATAGTAAGTCTGATCATAGGTGTGTGTGTGATCCTGTGACTCGTGCTTGTTTCAAAACAGGTATGATCTAGAAGAAAAAAGAGCCAATAGAATTTTTAAAATCTCCATCAAATTCTGTTAACTGTCCATGTTCTTTAAGAAACAAGGCTAGATAAATATGACACAACACAACAAAATATAAATAAAACATTAATGTATAGTTTAACAAAAAATTATAAAGGAAGTACACACATTGATCCATCACTCAGGCTGAGAAACAAAACTCGCAGCACCCAGAATAACTTCTCCCTGACCCTCTTTTTCCTTCCAAATCATAATTCTCTCGCCCCTAAACAATGGATGGAGGGTTGCTGATTCTCAACGTCTACAGTGAATGCAATTATAGTTGTGTATTCCTTTTTGTCTTTTCTTCTGCTTATTAATAATGTTTGGGAGAGTTAGCCTGTGTATTATATAACACTGAATTTTTTCATTTCCATTCCTAAAAGGTCTATTGAATAAATACATAGTAATTTATTTGTGTAGTCTAACTGTATATGGACACTTGGAGTTGTGTTTTGGGCTCATATGAGAAACACTAGTATTCACACACACACACACACATATATATATATATATATCCTGGTACTTATGTGTACGTGTTTCCCTGGAGTAAATACACAGGACTGAAATCACTGTGCTATGGGGTATGTATTATCCCAAACTGCTTTTCAAATGGATTATACCCATGTTTTGTTTTTACCTCATGGAAATGCTTGAACATTTCAAGTTCACATTCTCATTTCTATGACATCCCACAGAAACTTTATAATTTACCTTGGCAAGTGTTCTATTGGCAGGAACTGCTGTTACATCAAAACGGAGGTCATTAGTCAAAGGCAGCCCAAAACTCCAACCTCCATATCTGTATAAAATAATAAAATTTATATTTGTTTTAATGGAGCAAATAGTCATAAATAGATCTAAAATGTTTAAGATCTCAATCTTTTCTTTCCATTAGGAACACATTTATGGTATAAAATAAATACTGCCTGATAAATATTTTACATTTTCATTGATTTGTTTATATCATATTTTAGTCTAAAATGTAGATTATAGCTAGAAATAAAAAGTCCTAAACAATAGCAAATGTGTAGTAATCATTCTGAAAGCCAATGACATAATCTAACCAATTCCTCCAACATAACCAGATTTGCACCATCACAGAAATCATGAGACTTTAGGGCTTAAATATCCTTTTTTAGATAAGTTTTGTTATAAACCAAACACTACACTGAGATAGCATCAGTTTTTAACTTTGTTCAAGTGACTCCATGTCTTCTATTCTCCCAACTTTTTCCCTTAGCTTGTCCCCTGCTGCTGTATGTTTTTTCTTCCTGGATATTTGAAGGTGAGTTATGATTATGTAACTCCCCATCAGTTCATGGTCTCTTAAAAATAAAAAGTGGATTTTAAAAAATCCAAGTAGCAATTTAAATAATAGATTAGTTTAAATGCCCCAATAGGGGTTGAGTTAAATAAATAATAATGCAGTCATGCTGGTATAATCTGGTGGCTGTCATCCTAAATGTGGTCATAGCACTATAGTTTTGGTATGTAAAGAACACTGTAGTGTATTGTTCACTTTTTAAAAAAATAGGTTTTAGAACAGTTTTTTAATAATCAACCCCATTTTTTTATTGCTTAAAGTAATACAAAGGGTATTACATATGTGTCCATTTCCCCCCCCCCCACCCTAGACAGTCCCCTTTTTTGACAATATTTACATGTATGTCTGACCAGAAAAAAATTGGAAGGATTATTTTAGAGCTAATATTAGTCTTTTATGTAAATTGAGAAATAAAAGTGGGATAAATGAAAAAGAGGAAAAAATAGTAGCTATTGCAAGCCTACTATTCCCACATCCCTAGCTTTACTGAGGTATAGTGACAAATAAAAATTATATGTATTTAAGGTGTACAACTTGAGATTTTGATAGATGTATACATTGTGAAATAATCACCGCAATCAAGCTAATTAATATATCCATCACCTCACATAGTTACCATTTTCTTTGTGTGTGTTGTGTGAATATGTACTGAGAACTCTTAAGGTCTATCCTCTTAGCAAATTTCAAGTATACAATACAGTATTGTTAAACTTGTCACACCGCTGTCCACTAGATGTCCAGAATCTATTCACCTTGACACTGTTATATCCTTGAGCAGCATCTCCTATCCCCCACTCTCCCCAAACTCTGGCAACTGCCATTCTACTCTCTACCTCTACGAGTCTGACTATTTTAGATTTCACATGTAAGTGAAATCATGCAGCATTTGTCTTTCTGTGTTTGGCTCATTTCACTTAGTTTAGTGTCCTCAGGCCTCTCCATGTTTTTGCAAATGTAAGCCTACCAATCTTACATTCATAGAAAATGCTTCAGTGACTTAGGTATTTGTCCAGGGACCTTGCTACACATGTGCACATCTTATCTGCATGCAGAGATATGCATATTAAAACTAAGGCCATTTGTCATGGGAAGCAATGCCTTAAAATTCTCCAAGTTGGCATAATCCAGTCAATAACTTCTCTTTTGCTTCAAGGAAAAAAAGTGTATAAATTTTACAATACATGTTTGAGGCCAAAAAAAAAAAATCAATGCTTTTTAATTTGCTTAAATGTATCCTAATTAAGAGTCATTACTTAAATATTAATACATAAAGCTGTTTAGATAAAGCAGATATTTAACTATGTAAATAATCAATAGACATGTGCATCCATTACCTCAAGTTCTGAAGGCAATTACCATTAAAATTAAAAGGCAAGATATGCTCAATTAAATGTTATAAACAGAGTATTTTTACCTTTTTTGCATAAACTCATTAGCAGTTGATATAAGATAATTTTCCAAGCGGTGCCCAGTGAGGTCATAAATTACTTGGGAAGAATAAGTTCTTCTGTGAGGTGGAGAGTAGTTAAACTTAGGACATTCCTGAAAAATAAAGCTAAAAGTTAAGTTCTTTTCTGGCCAGTGCAGTGCAAATCAAATAGACAATGTCAAGGACCTTCAGTCTCATCACCTGTCTATTATTGTAGCTGGTGGAGTGTGACCTCTGCTCCATGACTTATTTTTTTTAATTTTTAAAACTACCTTTTATATTTATTGCATGTAATTTTACCTGTTTCCTTTTTTTAAAATTGTTTAAAGTATTACATATGCGGCCTTTTTCCCCCAATTGACCCCCCAGCCACTCCCACCCTTGAGGGCAAGCCCCCACCGCCTCAGTGTCTGTGTCCATTGGTCATGCTAATGTGCATGCGTACAAGTCCTTTGGTTGATCTCTAACCCCACCCCTCCCCTGCTATTTGTCTCTGGATCTATTTTTGTTCATCAGTTTATGTTGATCATTATATCCCACATATGAGTGAGATCATGTGATATTGATCTTTCTTCGACTGGCTTATTTCGTTTAGCATAATGCTTTCCAGTTCCATCCATGCTGTTGCAAATGGTAAAAGTTCCTTCTTTTCTATAGCAGCGTAGTGTTTGATTGTGTAGCTGTGCCAGTTTTTTAATCCACTCATCTGCTGATGGGCACTTAGGCTGTTTCCAAATCTTGGCTATTGTAAATTGTGCTGCTATGAACATAGGGGTGCATATATCCTTTCTGATTGGTGTTTCTGGTTTCTTGGGATATAGTCCTAGAAGTGGGATCACTGGGTCAAAGGGGAGTTCCATTTTTAATTTTTTGAGGAAACTCCATACTGTCTTCCATAGTGGCTGCACCAGTCTGCATTCCCACCAGCAGTACACAAGGGTCCTTTATTCTTCACATCCTCTCCAGCACTTGTCATTTGTTGCTTTGTTGATGATAGCCATTCTGACAGGTGTGAGATGGTATCTCATTGTTGTTTTGATTTGCATCTCTCGGATGATTAGTGTCTTGGAGCATGTTTTCATATGTCTCTCAGCCTTCTATATGTCCTCATTTGAAACGTGTCTACTTAGGTTCTTTGCCCATTTTTTGATTGGATTGTTTATCTTCCTTTTGTTAAGTTGTATGAGTTCTCTGTAAATTTTGGAGATTAAACCCTTATCTGAAATAGCATTGGCAAATATGTTCTCCCATGCAATGGGCTTTCTTGTTGTTTTGGTGATGGTTTATTTTGCTGTGCAGCTTTTTATTTTGATGTAGTCCCATTTGTTTATTTTCTCTTTAGTCTCTATTGCCCTAGGAGCTATATTGGTGAAGATATTGCTACGATATATGTCTAATATTTTGCTGCCTATGGAGTCTTCTAACATTTTTATGGTTTACCCTCTTACATTTAAGTCCTTTATCCATTTTGAGTTTATTTTTGTGTATGGCGTAAGTTGGTGTTCTAGTTTCATTTTTTTTACATGTATCTGAGCAAATTTCCCAGCACCATTTATTGAAGAGACTGTCTTGACTCCATTGTATGCTCTTACTTCCTTTGTCAAATATTAATTGACTGCTCCCTGACTTTAAAGAGCTTTGAAAGGAAGGCATCTTGCCTAGGCCAAGAAATTAGAACAAATAGTTATTATATGGAGAGAGCTTATACATGAATTTAGGGTTCACTTGAAGTAAAAAAAAACAACACAACTAATGAGCGATTTTTCTTTTACTGTCCTGACAAGGTTGGTATATTTGGAGAACAACACTGAACACTAAAAATTCCCTCAATAATTTATAGGGAAGAAAAAAATGTTTGCCCAAAATTGAAAAGATAACATTAACAGACTTATGTTCTCAGGGTCTAATAGAAGTGGATGAAAAGTTTGAGTTATTGTCCTGGCCAGGTTGCTCAGTGGGTTGGAGCATCATCTCAAACACCAAAAGGTTGTGATTCAATTCCCATTCAGGGCATATACCTGAATGGCTGTGGGTTCAATTCCTGGTCAGGAAGCAACCAATTGATGCTTCTCTCTCACCTCTCTCTCACTCTCTTTCTCTCTCTCACCCCTACCTCTAAAATCAATAAAAAAACATGTTCTTGGGTGAGAACTAAAAAAAAAAAGTTTGAGTTATATTAGTTTTAAGGTACCTAACTTAGGTGTCAGAGCTCAATTTTACATATATCTAAATCGAAATCTAAAATAATTTCCTATAAGTATAAATCTAATATTTATACATCTTATATAATAAAAGCCTAATATGCTAAGTGTCCGGTTGTCCAGTCGGCTGTTCAACCAATCAAAGCGTAATATGCTAATGATATGCTAAGGTTGCTCAACTGCTCGCTATGAAGTGCACTGACCACCAGGGGGCAGATGCTCCAACTGGTAGGTTAGCTTGCTGCTGGCCTCCAGCCAATCGAGACATGCCCTGGAGCCCTCTTATGGTCCCTCCCCGGCTGGTCAACCTCCTGTGTCCCTCCCTGGCCCCAATCATGCACCAGTGGGGTCCCCCAGTCTGGCCTGCGCCTTCTCACAATCCAGGACCCCTCGTGGGATGTTGGAGAGCCAGTTTTGGCCTGATCCCACAGGCCAGGCTGAGGAACCCCACTGGTGCACGAATTCATGCACAGGGCCTCTAGTATAAATATAAAATTATTCCAAAATGAAAAGTATATATATTACAGGGTCCCTGCAGACCCTTCACCCAATCTGCCCATTGTTAACACCTTACATTATAATCGCACATTTGTTTAAGTGCTTTGGTACATGACTATTAACCAATCTCAGAGCTAAGTTTTAACCACTTATTTTTATGCTTGTAGCTTTCTGCACTTCCTATTTACTTTTCATTGAAGCTTCCCATGTTTTACTGCCTTGAACTGTAGTTTGGGAAAGCCTAGAACTTTTCCAGTTTTTTCTTCCATCCCTTCATACAATGTCTCACACCATGAAGCTAGTACCACACATGGACTTCCACATTAGAAAGATTAGAGACGGGATTAGGAAACGTTTTAAGTACTGGGTAAGGCTAATATTTAAATATGCAAGGATCCCAAAAGATGCCCATTGAACCCCTGCTTTTACTGTTAGTGATTGTCTTGCATGAAAACACAAAAACGGGTTGCATTTACTGGAAACATTTTCATTCTAACATCTTTTACAAAGACAGTTCAGGGTACAGTCCTATGACACTTTGTAGAGAATATTGCTAGATTCTTCCCCATGGGGAAGTAAGCTGATAAAATAGTGACTCTCAGAGACTAATAGTGATCTCTCTTCTTCAGCCATCTTTAATTTCCCCAGTGAATTTGGTTTTCTTAAAAGCTTATTGAATGGATAGGCCTAAGGTGTGTATGCATAGCTTAGAGATAGGGTAAGTGATAATTGGACAATCTTTCCTGCTTCTTTCAGGACTTGGATTTTTCTTGCATTCTGGAGGTGTTGCTTAGAGACAAAGGGGCTCTGTTTTGGACTTCCACATTACTGACTTCCCAGCTGACCACTCCAGTGGCAGTCTTGCTGTGTTTTCAAATATGACAGTTATGGTGCCATTGTGTTGTATGAAATATAGAGCTTTCTGGTTAGAACTGAACTGAACCCAAAAATTCATCTTCGGTTAGTTTCCATGAAGACCATCATAGAATTACCTACCCTTGAAAATTTGTCCTGAGATGGATTTACAACGGTGACCTGAAGTTCAAAGCCAATATTTTTGAGCTGCCCAGGTCCACATCTCTGAGCTACTCGCTTCCATAAAATGAAATTATACTGACTCTTTGGTAACCTAGATATATCCTTCAAGTTTTGATATTTATTCCTTTCTTTTTCCTACTTCACTAAGAATTTCATCTTACCTGGACATTTTCCGAGCAAGAGCAAACTCCAAAGTTACTGATACGTTCTCCACTGCTGTTCCATTTTCCCAGACTGTCTTTTTCTAAACAGCTTCTGCAAGTGAAATTGATATTGAAATGAGGTATGTGTGTGTTCTCATATTTATGCATGAGCATAGGAGAGAGTGTTAGTTATTGAATTCAGGTCCTGTACAGCTTACTGATTTTTTATTACTTGAATGTACATTGCACTACCATTTTCAAGTAATCTGACATTTTGGGGGAGTTGATGGAGAGCACTTAGTAATTAAGCAGCACTAAAACCAAAGCTCACAGAATTGTCTTAATAAGGCAGGAAGTGGGGTTTTTTTTTTGGACCCCTTTCTTGTCTTGGTTCTTTCCAATCTCTCCTCTGACAGGAAGGGGATACTTTAGCAAACTGATGCATTAATGTCAGGCTTACATGTGTTGTGTACTATCTTAAAAGTTTGAATAAGCAATACTACATAGTGCAAAAGCATGGGAATTGGAGTCAAGACTTGGGTCTCAGCTTTAGCTATACAACTTTCTACCTCAATTTCTTTATACAAGAATCTTAGTCCCTAGGAGCCTCAGTTTCTTCATCTTAAAAATGGGATTAATACTTCACAGGACTGTAGTGACTGTTAAATGAAAACATGTACACAAAAGAACTTTATAAGTCATAAAGCATCTACTGTTCATTATTTTACAGCACAGCCAGGGAATGAACTAAAGGAGATAGATAATATTCATTAAACACATTTCTATCAGTGTACTACCCTCCTCCAGCCAAATAATACACACCCACTTGTCCACACACCCTCATATACATGCACACACACAAAGTAGAACATTGGAAAAAGAACAAGAAGCACTCACATATCACTGGAGTTCAAACACATGTTGTCGATGCCAGGGAAGGTCCACATTGCGGAGACCAGTGCTGCTGTGCTTGGGTTAGAATTCCTGCAACATAAAAAGATAGAAACAAATCCATGACTCCTTCACTTGTCTCCCATGTTAACCTCATGCTCATGAATAAATTGAGAAAATGAAATAGTCTCTCTATGGACTGCTGTCTTAAATATCTAAGAAAGACAATCACAGGGGGGGGGGGAAAGTATCACAGAAAAAGATAAACACACATCTCTATTTGGCTACTTGTTATTCTCTTGATTGTCATATATGTTTACTGATCACATATTGTATCTACAACACTATATGATACAGAATTCTAACATTATTTTTCAATTTGTGAGACCAATAAAGAGTTATTTGCAATATATTATAATAGATTGGGAAGCCATACCTAACCTGACTCTCTTGATTAAAGTCTAGTCTTTAAAAATAAAGATCTACTAATACTTTATTTTTAGGCAAACACAAAAACGCTTCAAAGTTATTTGTTGGCAATATCATGTCACAATAAATCAAACTGTCCCATCCTTTGACAGAATTAGGTACTGTAGCTCCTAAGTTCGTATTCTTCAGCAATTCATCCCATTCATTCAGGCACAACTGTACTTCTAGAAGCAAGGTGGAAATATCTTTTTAGGTAAAGAAAGGAAACTTACGCATAGAAAGCTGTCTGTTCAGAGGTACCATACAGAGATGGGGAGATCTGGATCTCGGGATAACTGTTACTGGAATTTTTCAGTGTGCCGAGGCCCATGGCAGTGGTGACAAAGACGATGGGGAGGATGACCTGGGCAACGAAACCTTTCCAGTTCCTGCGGGTGTGGTGGAACCTCTTAATGAGGATAGCCATTATCTTCTTCAGTAACAGTCCAAAACCATCCAGTCTCTCTCCTGATGTCAGGATTTTGTCTGATTAAGAAAAAGAGATTTCAGTTGGTTCTGGAAAGTCCTAATACATCAAATAATAAAGTTACTCCAAAAACTACGGATAGATGATATAATGTGATATGGTGGGAAAACTTATATTTTAAAGATTTGGATTTTAGGTTCAGCTCTTTATTTATCACCTTTGGGTTGAACCCCTCCATCTCATAGAGCTTCATGTAAAAGTGTTTTGAAAATTACAAATCAGTATACAAAATATATTGTTAGTCATGTACATTGTAGTTTTGTACATCAAAGAGACATGTAGAAGTTTATAAATGAACATTGTCTCCAATCTTCAGTCTCCGTGAGGGTTCAGTATGTATGACTAATTACTAATATCGAAGAGATAGTTTCTAACAAGACACTGAATTCAAATAAGATAAATGGAAACCAGAATATCAATGTAGGCTAAGAACTCATTCCTACTGTGGGAAACTGGGAAACTTAGTCATTATAAGTCTCACTGTCTCTCATTCTTTTCTTTTTTTGGAATAAGAATATTTATTACTTACTTATTATTTTTTGCATGGCTTATACCTACAGTATGTATTCTTAATATATTTTTATTGACTTCAGAGAGAAAGGAAGAGGAAGAGAGAGAGAAAAACATCAATGATGAGAGGGAATCATTGATCAGCAGTCTCCTGCATGCCCCCTACTGGGGATTGAGCCCAAAACGCAGGTGTATGCCCTTGATGGGAATTGAACCCAGGACCCTTCAGTCCACAGGCCAACATTCTATCCACTGAGCCAAACGAGCTAGGGCTATAGTATATTTTATTTTATTGTCTTTCATTCTTAATGTGAAGTCCAATGAATTCACCTTAAACATGGGGAAAGGAAAATGCCTCCTCCGAAGTATAATTCTAGTTCAAACACTTATTCATTACATTCTCTTTAGAAATTTGGTGTACTTTTATGGCACTTCAAAACTCCATTATTACCACTAGAGTCACAAAAAAGAGCTTAGTAGGCAAAATGTCTACCCTCTTGCCCTCCAAAATGCTCTTCAGGTGTTGAGGAAAATTCCATGGCTTCTAAGAGTCAGAGCAACTGTGGAGGCCATAAACTGTTTCCTCCTTAGTGCTCTTGCAACTGATAATCTCAGCATCACCCCCTAAAATTAGGTTCAAATATAACATTCTCTCCTAAGGCCTGCTGCCAAGCAAGCATGTGATAAGTTGACAGTATCCACTCTGTGGATATTTTAAATTCTTCATCACAAATTATGCAGCACAAAAAAATCATGATCTTCATTTAGCAGATAAGGAAAAATACAAAGCTGCTTAATTTAAAATGAGCTCCAATTAAACAGAGTGAACAAGTTTAAATGAAAAGTCATATCTCTGCAAAGGGAAATTGCAGAAGGAGCTGCATATATTAAGTTAATTAGTATGCTTTTCTGTTTCTTAAGAAAATTCTGTTTCATAAGAATGGCTTACAGGTGGATCAAACAGAGCTTTCTAAAAGATAATGTCAATGATGGGTACCTTTTGACTGAAGAAGAGTTCCAAATTATGAGACAAATACAGAACATGTACTTCCTGAAGCAATTGACCACCTTCAAAGTCCTCAATTCCATGGACTCAACGGCTCTTTCCCCAAAAGATGATAAATGGGGAAGATGGCAGAGGACAAATGAGACTCCCAAGTTCCAGAATTATACAAACATTAGAGATTGCCTTTTCTGAGTTTTGAAGATAGGCAAATGTTTAATGAAAAGTTCTGTTCCTAGAGACTTTTATAAATTTCAGCAAACTATTGAAATGACTACTCCATAATTTATACATCATTTTACTATATGCTTCCTTAAAAAAAATAGTGTTTTCAAAGGAATAAATTAACTGTCAGAAATAGAATAACAGAATAAAAGTTATTTTCAAAAGAGCTCAATTCCTCAAAGTCATGTCAAGAAACACAATTTTTCAAATGTATATTGTGTGAAAAACATGGAGGAGGGACCTCTTACTTTAGAGTCAGAGCCATTAGGTCCAACCTCATCAGTTCAGAGACCCTCCTCCAAAAGCATTTCTCAGAGCCTGAATTTTCTCAGCACCTGAATTGTTCAGAGAGGTGAGAAGGTTAGACATGTTTTCCAATGGGTTCCATAAGGAGTGATGACTATATTTTTAACTTTTAAAAATTACATATAAAAGCTTAAGCGACCATTATGACTGGTCTACTGAACGACTAGTTGACCTGTCACTATGTGGCGCACTGACCATCGGGGGCAGACGCTTCACACAGGAGCTGCCCCCTGGTGGTCAGTGTGCTCCCATAGCCAACCTCCGGCGGCCAGCCAACCTCCCATGGTCCCTCTCCCTGGCTGGCCGGCCCTGATTGGCTGCCATCAGGACTGGGCAAGGCGGGCCCCTATCCGCCCTGATCAATGGCCAGGCCGAGGGACCCCACCCATGCATGAATTCGTGCACCAGGCCTCTAGTGTCTAATAATAGTCAGTGAACGTAACTTTGTTCATTGTGGAATAGCACGAGTTACAAGAAGGATTTTAACTTGTTGAACACAAATCTGAGATTGTAGTAAATTACATCTTAAAAATGACTACTGGTGGGTGGAGAAATACTCATCCCTGCCCTAACTAGAAAATTCTTTCACATTCTTCAAAACATTTTTAGAGAGTTTGATTTGGTTAAATAAACATGTTTTTATGTTAAAAAGAGAAGCTAATATTTCTTTCATCTTTTTTAATTTAGAAAAAAAATTTAAAGTTGAGTTTTTAAAATTTAAAATCTGTCATGTGATTTTCTCATTTGTGTCATCTACTGACATTAAGCAAAATATGTGATTAGATTTATACCATCTCTGTCTGTGAAGTTGCTGCTGCTCACAGATAAATCATCAGGAGTTGAGATGCCATTGGTACTGGAATTTCCAATCTTCTTTTGTGTTAAGTGCTCAAGACTCATATTACTGGGTTTGTGCGACTCTTTAGTCAAGTTCAGAAAGACCTGGAAAGAAAAGACAGAACACTTTGTTAACATAAAATATGCATCTTTTCTAGTTTCTAGGCTCAATTTTGATTTTGAATCTTTATCATGTTAATTGAGACAAATAAGTGTGACTTTAATTGAACATATTTGTATGTAAAAGATAGGTATTCTCTAATTGGAGCAACATGTGTATTTTTTTAGAAGTCAGTCTTACAAAAGAATTATATTGAGATAATTTTAAGATTTTATGACATGTTAATTTTAAAAATTTTTCTTTTTTTTTTAAAAAAAACATATTATTTTAAGAATACAGCAAGTTATATCAGCTTTAAGAAATGTCCGGATGTACCTCCTCCACGGTGGTATCTGAAATGCCATAGCACCCGATGTTGAGGTCACCCATGCCGTTGTCCAGCGCTCTTAGGAGTGATAGGTAGGCCCCTGAGACTTTGGTGCTAAATGGAGGAAGGACATAAACAAGCTCTCCCCCGATGTCCTCCTTCAAGTAGGCTTCAGGGAGGTGTGACCGGATCATTGCTGTCACAGCCATCGTGTCACATATTGCACTTGCATTTAGATTTGGACTCTAGAGATAAAAACAGCAGTTAAATACTCCCTTGTCTTTACATGTAGTGTCCAAGGGCCCTAATCAGAGGGTGGTGCATTCTTTTTGTCCACCCCTAGGGGTCCCTGTCCCACTAGGGGTCCCTATAATTGCATGCAAATAACTATTCTGGCTCCATTCTCCCACCTCACCCTGTCTCTTCTCCAACCTCTTCTCCATCCTCTGCATCACTTGAAACCACAGTCTCTCTTCTGTGTGATAGTTCTTCAGGCTCAGGTGCAGCCCTTCCTCAGAGCCTTTACAATTGCTTCTTTGCCCCCAGACTGTGTGACATGGCTCATTCTCTCCCCAGCTCCAATTCTTGGCTCAAATGTCACCTTCTCAGAGACTCCTTCTCTTACTACTCTACTTAAAATGGCATCATTCAAGCATTCCTTGTTCCCTTCTCTGCTTTATTTCTACCCATAGTATTTATCACCTGCTAATAAATTAAATAATATATTTATTAATTGTATCATCTAAATTCCCCACAATCCATTAGAATATAAACTCCATGAGGGCAGCGATTTTAATCTACAAGATCCTCAATGCCGAGAACAGTGTCCAGAGCACATAATAAGACATAACACACACAATACAAAAAAATTTGAATGCATTAATGAATATAACAGTAAACTACTTTTTATATTATGAAAGTCACATCAAGATAATTAGATAAATAAATGACAATGGTCAAAACCTGACTGACATCATATACATCTTGCACAATTTGATAAATCATATGCTATTTTAGGCAGTACAGGGATCCTTAGCATTTTTGGTTTTCAAAGATGTACAAGAAAAGCACCAATTGTCTGCCTGAGTTGGCCTCCACATTGCCACTTGAGGAGTACTGACCAGAAATTAAATATATGATGCCATATTCTCTTAATTTGCTTTTTTAAAAATTTTTGTTTTTTATATTATAAAAAATAAATCTATTACCAGATTGTAGATACAAAATAATTAGCGATTTACATGAAATACACATTCATATTTCAAGAAAAATGATTTTAAATATAGTAATGCTACATGCAATAAATATTAATATTTCAAGAAAAAAGATTTTAAATATAATAATGTTACTAAAACTGTACTAACAAATATAATAATTTGTTTTGGATAGAGTAGAAAAATCTACCTGTTAGCCTTACAGGATGAAGCGCTGGGGAAAATGAAAGGCTGATCCTTCATCAGTAACCTGAGGAAATAAGTCTTTCTTTACCTAGCACAGCGGTTCCCACTGTGATCCCAGACAAGTAGCATCAGCATCATCCAGGGCCCAGTAAGAAATGTAGTAAATCTGGAGCCTTATCCCAGACCTATGGAATCGGAAACTCCTGGGGTGGGGCTAGAAGTCTGGGTTCACCAAGACCTCCAGGTGTCCTGATGCTTCCTCAAGTTTGAAAAACATGAATCTAACCTATGAATAGTGAATTTTAGCAAGGAATAAAGTTGGAGAGATTCTGCCCGTTTCATACAAAATTCGCTCATGACCCCATAATAAGGTGCATTTTCGCTCCCACAGACCTTTTTCTTGGTGAGCGTGAGGTGGTACCCATCCCCAAACGCCTCCTTGAGGTAGAACGGTGACCCGCAGCAGCGGAGCCCCCCCATCTCCAGGAAGGCAATGCGGTCGCTCAGCACTTCGGCCTCATCCAAGTGGTGTGTTGACAGGATGATTGTTCTGGCTTGAAAACACAGAGGAGAACCAAGGATGAAAAATGAAAATACAGTTCTAAGATATATAGAGTTAGCACTGGTCCATCCTGTGATTTATGGAAAGACTCACATTTTATGAGCTAACAGGAAAACTAACAGAAGGAGCTTCCAAAAGAAATAAAGAGAAATTCAGAAGGAGTATTCCTAAGTATTTAGGGGTCTCTCTCCCTTTCCCACCCTCCCTTCTCCCCCTTCCTTTCATCATTATGAAGCAGTCATTTTAAAGACTTTTTGAATATTCCTCTCTGATTAATCCTCTCCACTCTGATTGCTCTTTGCTTCACATCCTGTTAGCACTTATTTAGTCTGTTTTCAGTTTATCTTCATTTGTGTATGTTTGGTCTCTCTAATTAGATTCTAAGCTCCTCTAGGCAGAATTTGGAACTTCTATTGGATTTCTATGCTCTCAAAAAGGCCAGCTAAGTGCTTAACTCACAGTGGGCACTACATTAATATTAACTCACTGTCCCAGAAATTTAGCTGGGAAAAGAGAAGACTTGGGAAAAGGAAGAGCGCGTGTGGGATTTTTAGTGAGGATTATTATAAACAGAAAAAGGCTTCAGTTTGTTTGTGTGTATCCCAGAGAGCAAACCTATGACTGTTGGGTGGAGAAGTTATAAGAAGGTACTCATACCAGTTTTGTTCTTGGATATGACATCCCATATACTTCGGCGAGAACATGGGTCAACTCCAGTGGACGGTTCATCCAAAATGACCACCCTTGATCCACCAATGAGAGCTATGGATATGGATAACTTCCTCTTCATGCCTCCTGACAATGTTCCAACTCTCTTATGACGATGACTATACAGTCCAGTATCTTTTAAAGTCCTTCAAAAAGAAAACATGGTGGTTACTTTTGACAGCTAGAGCATTAGAATATTGCAAAAATTTAATAAGTACCCTAAATGATAAATATTCACTAAACAACAATTATATGCTCAGCAAGGTGCAATAAACTATTGAAAATTCATGACATAATTTTCTATTATTTATCATCTAGTTGAAGGTATAAAATTAATGCTCAGGAAACAACACAAAGGAATATGTGGTTCATTATTTTATTCATTCATTTGACAAATATTTATAGAGTTTTACTTTTTGGTGCCAGACTGTGTTTTAGGTACAAGTGGAAAAGCAGTAAGCAGATAATGTTCCTACTCATAAAGATATTATTTCTGTGTGTCTCATGATAAACATGTTTCCAAGTAAGTATGCAATATTCTAGGTGGTGATAAAGGCAATAAAATGTAGCCTCACTGGTGTGGTTCAGTGGATGAGCATTGATCTATGAACCAGGAAGTCACAGTAGGGGGTGTGCAGGAGGCAGCCAATCAATGATTCTCTCTCATCATTGATGTTTCTATTTTTTTCTCTCTCTTCCTTCCTTTCTGAAATCAATAAAAATCTATTTTAAATAAATAATAAATGGATGAATGAATGAATGAATGAATGAATGAATGTAACGAGATAATAGTGCCCAGGGCATGATGTTTTAGGCACTTACATTATATATGGAAGTCTCTTCAGAAGGTGACATTTTTCCAATGATCAGGAGAGTGGAGGAGCAAGTCAAATAGATGTTTTGGAAAAGTTGCTTTAAGTAGAGGGAACAGCAAGTGTGCAACTGGGCTAGCATGCCAAGAGCAGAGTAAATGTTGGGAGAATGAAAAAAATGAATCAGAAGTGAGACTGGAAACAGGTCAAGTAGGGCCTTAGGGATGGCATGCTCTGACCTGTAGTTTACAAAGGTCACCAGGCTGCTCTTTGAAGAATCGACTGTATAATGGAGGGTAAAATCTGAGGGTCGAGTTAGGAGGCTTGGATCAGCATAGTAGTCACGGAGATTAGAAACAGAGGATTTGGGGCAATATGGGAGCCCGAGTTGAAGACATTTAAACAATACTTGTATATGGCATTAAATGTACTTGATACCAGAGGAGTAAAAACAAAATAAAACACAAACAAACCTAAAACTCAACTGGTTTGCGAGGAAATGTTCCCTATTGGTATTATCACCACAGCTTGGCTTCTCTTGGAGAAGAGTTACCCACACACATTCTCATTCCTGCCGTCACTGACCTTTTCACTTCCTCGTGCAGCTGCTTTTTGGTCCAGTGGGGAACTTTGATGGAGCCATACAAGAGGAGGTGCTCCTTGGTGGTGAGGTAACTGAACAGGACGTCATGCTGCATGCAGACGCCCATGCTCTTCCGCACGTTGTGCAGGTCCTTTTTGATATCTTTCCCGTCAACAAAGATGGTACCTGCTGAGGTCCCAAACAGCCCAGTCAACATGGAGCTGGAAATAAAGAAATGATAAAGCAGGTGTAAGCCAAGCATTGAAGCTAGATTTTAGACACAAATACATCTCAGTTGTTAGCAAAAAAAAAAAAAAAAAAAAAAAAAGTTAATAGTCTATCTCCTTAGATAAGGTCAAACTATGAAAGAAAATGGTGTTAAATGGGAATAAAACAATAAAAATTACTTTTAAGCTTTTAATAATTAAGAGTGTTACATAAATACTACATAATGATGACGATGAAAATGGTGGGGTGGTGGTGGTAATAACGACAGAAATTGTTGGGCTTTTTAATTGCAGTCCCCTCTCTCCTTCAGCAAACTTGTGTACATCCTTGGCATCAGATAGTAGCTATAGGCTATTAGTCTCAAATTTAGATCTCTAGCCCAGATCTCATCACTCAGTTTCAGGCTTGCTTTATAAATCCAACAGGAGATATCTTCCAGGGTCCTCTAATTCAACTTGCTTAAACCTGGACTTACAATCTTTGAACTCAAATGCATACCCTCAGTGATATTACCCCCTTCACCATACAATGCATGCATACCGTGGCTGCACAAGCCTCAGACCCAGTTGTTTTGGCATCCTTCTCCTATCTTAGTCTCATAACTCCACCACCATCTTTCCAGTTTTCCAGCCACCACCACAGTGCAAGCCCCCATCACCACTTGCCTACTGCTGCTGTAGGCTACTAACTCCACTCCTTGCATGTTCTCTGGCCATCTCCAGTCCCTTTCTCCACTCTGTGACCAGAATATTCTCACCTAGATCATTTCTTGTCATCTTTTAGATGGTGAGTGAGTTGGGAAATTATTTAATAATTATTTCCTTCACTAAAATGTAAGCTCCATGAGGTTAGGGAAAGGATCTGTTTTCTCACCACTCTGTGTCAGTACCTAACTAATGCTAAGAACTTCAGTGACTAATGTGGATTACATAGGGGATCAATACAATAAGCAACCCTTCCCATCAAAACATTAAAACACAGAGACATAGAAGCATGGGATAGACTGTCGACCCTCAGAAGGAAGGCAGGGAGGGGAGTGAGTGGAAAGAGATCAACCACAGAACTTGTATTCATATATGCATAACTCATGGACACAGACAATAGGGTGGTGAAGGCCTGGGGTGGGGTCAATGGGTGGAACAAGGGGACATATACAAGGGGGCAATACTTTTAACAATAAAGATAAAAACACACATATAACATATTTCATTCTTTATATTAAAACTTCATATTCAGAAGAGTAAGATGGTAACTTTCTTGGTTAAAATGACAACCGCTTCAAAAGCCTCTCTATCTCCTTTTTGCATTGGCTTCTGTTGCCTGTTAGAAATCTTGCCTTTTATGCATTCTATTCACATGAGAAAGGCAACTCTGAATTTAAACAGGTCATGTAACATGGCTGCATGTTCACTCGTTTCATGACCTTCCTTCGTCCCCTTTTATTTACACAATAAATTAATTTGAATATGCTTTGGCAGTCACTGAATTTACTCGTGGTGATACTAAATAGGATATCCAGGCACTGACACTTTTTCTCAAATAAGGGCTCAAGCGCCCACAGCATCTTGGAGCTGATGCCCGGCTGAGCAATATGGAGCATGGGAGGTGAATAGCAAACAAAACAAAACAACAGTCAAAACAGTGTCACTTTCAAAACATTCGATTCTCTTCTCCACTCAGACACAGGAAAGTGCTAGTTAAGTGAAGAGTGAGAAAGAACAGCTCCTGTACCACTTCTGTCTTTTTTAAATCTTTATCTGAGAGCTGGTGATTCTTTTGTTTATGAAGCAAGGTGAGGCCTCCCTGTGAAGGAACAGCTGGGGCTGAGTGTGTTTATACCAGAGCATGTAAACTCAAGCTTATATGTGAGCCAGGAGAGAAATGCAAATAAGTGAAACAGGCTGGGCACATGACATAGTATGGGTTGATGGGGACCAGAGATAAACCAGAAAGCAGATGCCCCCTTTAAGAGAAAAGTCACTAGCCTGGCCGGCATGGCTCAGTGGTTGAGCACTGACCTATGAACCAGGAGATCACAGTTTGATTCCTGACCATGGCACATGCCTGGGTTGTGGGCTAAATCATTGATGTTTCTATCTCTCTCTCATCTCCCTTCCTCTCTAAAATTAATAAAAATATATTTTAAAAAAGAGAAAAAAAGTCTCTAATAAACCCAAACAAATGTGCTGACCCAAGACTGTGGATTCAATGTTGCCAAAACTTCCTTTTATCTAAGAGATGCCAAGAATATTTGTGTGTGTTTTTTTGTTTGTTTTTTATTAGAACACTCCCCTATTTTTAAATATTGGCACTGAATTAAAAATTTTAAGAAGTTCTGGATGGGCCAACACTAGGTGGAACAAACAAACCTGCCTGGTGGGCCTGACCTGCCCTTTGCGCTCACATTTTAAGATCTCTGATTTACACTCCATCCTTCAGTATACAGGTTGAGCCATCTTAATCCGTCTGGGAGCTATAATGGCTTTACATTTTATGAAAGAGGTAAGAAAATATTAAATAACACGCTCCTGTGACAATAAGTGTTAAAGAGTAACCTACATGGTAGTAGTTTTCCCTGCTCCATTGGGTCCTAGCAATGAAGTGATGTGCCCTTCATAAAAGTTCAGATTGAGGTTATCAACAGCAATTTTCGAGCCATAGGTCTTTGTGACTCCATGCAGGGCAACTCCAACTGTGAGATCTTTAGGTTCAGGCTCAATGTTGGAAGGAAACATGTATTCAGGACCTAGAGAGAAATCAAGAGAAGTGTTGTAAGCTCGCCAAGAAAGAAACCACACATTAGACTTTTCTTAATTAAATTATAACCCTCTACATAAAAAATAATTCTGGAAACAAATGATCTGTTATAGTGCTTAGACTCATCTCTTGGTTAAAGAATGAGTAAGAGTGTGGGACCACATTCTCTAAGGTTTATATGGCCCTTCTCTGTCAGAAAACGCAGTCCCACAAAACAGCGTCATTATGCTGAATTCTGCCTTATTTTCAAATATTGAAAAAAACAAGTCAAAGGTTTGTTTGGATATATGATACCAAACTTATTAAATAAATGTCTACAAGCTGTGATTTTACAGTGACAAGGCTATCTCGTTAGCTCAGATCTGTGGTTTACAGAAACCAGTTCATTAACTACTCTTCGCATCTCTTTCAAGCATCACAAAAGGATCACTTATACGGGTCATCCTTACTTTAGAAAAATGGCACTACTCATCCAATGTCAGGAAGACAGGAGTTTTATTCTGTTTGTCCAGTGTTGGCAATGGGTTGTGCTAAACTATCCATACCTGTTACTCGGTTACTCCTTGTGAGTAGTGACAGATGGCTGGAGTGAGGGGTGCAGACTCTGGCCAAGGAACAAAATTTTTCTCTGTGTGAGCCTAACTGGACCACAAAGGGATCTGCAATATTGGACTAATTAGTGCCATATGCTAACCAACTGAGCTAAGGAGCCACAATTTAATCTCCATAAGAGTCCAAACACATATATGTGGATATATTCATCCATGATTAAAAGTGTAATTTAAGAAAGCATAATTGAAATCACTAGTCATGTAAGTTTTATATCACTTCTCTTCTAATAATATATAATGTTGACCTACTTGTCTTGCTGGCAGATGGGTTGGTGTTCTGCATCATGATATTAGTGAACATAAGGCCATTGCTTTTCTCATGCTTCACCTCTGCGCATCCAAATCGCTCCTTCCAATAGGAAGGAAGGATTGGGAAATACCACGGGGCTGCCATGCCATATGTACCTGTAATAAAAATATATTAGAAAAAATAACTATTAATTGATTGTCAACATTAAGCATCAGAAGCTAAACAACATATTACTATAGATGGTTCAGGATACAGTTGTTTTTTTTTTTGATACTATATAAAACTAAAGAGTGGTCTCGGTTTTCAAAGTTAAGTAGCCGGCCTGTGTAGCTCAGTGGATGAGCATCGACCTCTGAACCAGGAGATCGCGATTCAATTCCTGACTGGAGCACATGCTCGGGCTATGGATGCAAAAGGCAGAGATCAATTATTCCCTCTCATCATTGATGTTTCTATCTCTCCCTCTCCCTTCCTGTCTGAAATCAATAAAAATATTTTTTTAAAGTAAAGTGAAAAGATAGCTTTTCTTTTATCCTTTCCTTTTTGAACAGCTTCATTGGGGTATGATTATATATTATAAAATTTACTCATTATAAGTAGAGTCAGACATTTAGTAAATTTATAAAGTTGTTTAACCATCACCACAATTCACATATTAGAACATTTCCATAACTTCAAAAGCGTCTCTTATGCCCATTTGCAGATAATCCCTGCTCCCAGTCAAGTCCCAGGTAACCACTGACCTTATTTCTATCTACATACTTGCCTTTTATACAAATTTTATATAAAGAGAATAATACTCTTTTATTCATTTGCAAAAAAATGTACCAGTATAAACAAGGCTTAATGGAAAAACTCCTAAGCAAGTTAGAAATGAAGACTACTTGAAAGCTAGAAGGGAAAAACCCAACTAGTCATTTTCTATTAGAATTGGGTAAATTCTCCTTAGAATTAAGAGACTTGGCTTTTGCCTTACGCTCCCATTTGGAAAGACTGGATTTCATGCTTCTTAATTCACTCCATCCTATAAAGAAACACCAGAGAAGAAACTCCCGAGTACATTCTCTCATCTTAGAAAAATTCTGGTTAATTTTGGAATTTAACTATTTATTTTTGGAGATTATACATGGTAAATAAAATACTAGAAAATATGTAGTAGCTGATGAATATGTTCATACCTGGGAAAACATTCCTGACATACCAAGCAATAAGGAAGTAAATGAAAGAGTCAGCTAGAATTAGACAGCACAGCCAGCCAAAGGAGGTGGTGTCATCCTGAACAGGGGAACTGTACATATTTTCCCACTGAAGACCTGAAAAGTGAACACATATATTTATTCTTGGGTGAGACATATTGCAGTTGTGAAAGATAAAATCCACTTTTAAAGAAACTGAGCCTACCAATGCCCTGCTCCTCATATCGTGCAATGTATTGACTTGCATAACTGAATGCCGTTGGCGACAGAAGGCTCTGTGAAGAGAACAAACAGCAATGATAGTTTTCACAGATTTCATCAAAGGGATCTTAATGCACTTAAAACTTTGGACATATGTAGATTAAAATCGTATTTAAAAATACAGAGGTCCCTTACCAAGCCTGCCACAACTCTGAGAGAAGAGAAGAGGGAATAGCAGAAGATAAAATCAAGAAAATTGTAACTTGGAAAAGACTTGTTAGAAATTGAAAATATAGATCTAAACTTATTAAATGTTGCTCAGAATTTTTAAATATAAGGAAGTACAAAGTAATGGAATATTAAGACTAAAGTCAAATGAAATATTAGGAGCCAAATGCTGTTTTTACTTCATAAATAGATTTCAGGTAATAGAAGTGATATGAGAAAATATACTAAAATATCAATTGATTGAATACTTATTATTGCAACAAATTAAAATTTTAAATTTTGTTTAAACCTAAAGTAGTAAAAGTTAAATGAAAGTTATTTATCACTTTCTATTTCTTTATGGAAACTTCTTAGTCAATAAAGAGGTTTACCTCTGCTTTCCAAATGTCATAATCTTAATCCTTTCACTAAAATTCTTAAATTAATCTAGTACTTCTGAGTTAAAAAGCAAAAAAAATCAAAATTGATTATATGCTGTTAGTGCATTTATTTTTATGCCTGTAAGTTATATTGTATGTCATGAAAACATCAAAATCATTCATATGAGAGAATAATTCCAGTAATAGAGGCCTTAAAGTAAGAAATCTTGATGATCTTTAAAATTTGACAAATTACATTTTAACTGTCTTCAGGAACTATTTCTTAACAGCATCCATTTATGGTTTTAGAAACTGTGGGAGAAGTGTTTCTTCTTCATAGTCTTGTGCTTGTAGGGTATGCAATGATGTAGAAAAACACTACCAGGACAGTTAAGCTTATATTGCAATCACTAAACTTTTAAATTTAAATGACTTTATTTTCAGTTTGAAAGTCTAAAAACAAAACCCCAAAAGGATCTCTTTTTCTCATACACTGGCCATTCCATGTGACTGTTGACTCACCATGAATACTTTCACTACATAGCTCAACTCATCGTCAACTGTGACCAGAACAATAAACGGGAAAAAGGCAATGATGTATATGAGGCTTCCGATCAGAGCAGCGATGTTGGTGTTGTTAAAAAAGACACTGATGAGATAGCTCATGGCAATAACTGACAAGCTATAGTCCGAAAAATACAGGAACAGAATGAACCCATTGGTTTTAGGAAGAATATTGCCAAACTTGAGGATAAAGATGAGGATGGCAATTGTAACCAGCAAAAACCCAACACTCTCGATCAGCCAGGCAAAAAAATGACTGGAGGAGTTCACACCCATCATCTTCATGTACTGTAAAAAGAAAAAAGTGTTAGCTGCTGCTGAAGCTGATAAGTTCTCAAACAACAATTCTTCTATACCATGCAAAAATGCCCAAGAGGCACTGCACATATGTGAACTAGGTAGGCATCTTAATGATTTTCATAAGTCAAGTATGTGTCCATGCTTGTTCTGTGAAAGTAATATGACCATGTATTCTAGCCCATCTTAGTATGTCCTCAGAGAGCCCCGAAATAATGAAATAATAAATGATTTGGATGGTGAATGTTTTATTTGTGTGTGTGTTTACAATTCAATTTTTTAACTGGTATCTAACTGATGTCTCCAGATTAAATTACTTTAGAGTAGACCATCAAAATGTATGGTATCCCCTGAAGAATTTTACAACGTGAAAATGAAATGTGTCATGAGTATTTTCAGCTGTTGAAAAACCATAGTTTATGTAAAATTCAATGTTAGGACTGATATAATAAAACTAAATATTTTTTACTAAACAATCAGTATTCATGTTCCTGGGAGAAATAAAACAGACCTGATTCCTAAGAATTTAAAATTATGGAAAATTTTTGAAGGGAGACTTTCTGTCTTTTGCCACACCTTCCCCATCTTTAAAATCACTGGCAGCCTAGGTCAGGTTTGTCATCTTTGTTTTCCAAAAAGACATTCACACACTCAAAATGAACTCAGGTATCTTAGAGAATCTATATCTCTTTCTCAAATGATATTCTTTAATAACACAGTGATACTCATAGAAGTCAAGGCATTTCACCAACATAGAAAAACAGATCAACATGATGCGCCTATGCATTAACTCAAAAGGATTGTGAAGGACTTAAATTCACCTGGACCTTGGTTGTCTTGAATTTGGTGACATGTGGTATTTGAAGAAACCTGGATATTCTGGTTTCTAGTTTTAATAATTCATAATTAACATTAAACTTCTAAATCTGATATTTCAGAAAAAAGAACCTCAAAGAAATATTCCACTAATTTTACAATCCCCACCTTCTTAACTTGTCTAGGAAAAAAAAGAGGGAAATGTGCTCAAACAAGAGAGTGAATTTTACTTTCTGCCTTTGCAACTTATCACATTTTGATAACTCTCCTGCTCCAGTTGTTACCATGGAAACAGCTACCTGACTGCCAACAGTTTAGCTGTGGGCCTTAAGCTAATCACCACTGAGAAAAAGCCTCTGACTTTTCCTCTTAACTTTGCCCTTTCCTCACACTCTTTTCTCCCTACTGCTCTCTCCTCCAAGGCCCTATCACCCTTGGTTGTAAAGACTCAACCTATGTTTCCATAGGAAGGGAAGTGTGGGTCAAAGTTAAAAAATCAGCATGGAGCAAAGCTTCACTGTGGAAGTTTACCCATCATTGAAAACAAAATTACATTTTGGTGTGAAAAAAATCCTTACATATTTTATTTTTAAAAATATTTCTCTGCACCCCAACCCCTTTGAGAAAATTACTGTGTCATGTCTCATGACTACACTTCAGAGATATTCACCTGTTCAAGTATGATCATGATGTGTTAGCTCTTTATTCGCCTTTCCTGCTATTTGTAATTTGAAGATGGAAGATGTGTTTTTTGTTGTTGTTGTTGTTTTAGTGAGTGTCTGCCTATTTAAATATAATTAAATGAGGCATTATAGAACTGATGTAGCTACTCCAAAGCTAATATTCACCACCAAACTTTATGTGGTCTACAAAATATATTTACCCCCCATTGTGTGTCAGTAGGAGACAGTGTCAATATACTTCACAAAGTGGGTATCAAATATCCATGACACTATCAAGGACATGGCATAAAGCTGACTCCATTAGAATAAATGCATTTTCCTTCCCTGACAGTTGATAGCTGCAGTATAACATATTTATAAATCTAAAAAATTATCCATCCTTAGCCTTGTTAAAGATAATTTGGCAAACCTGGAGACCAGGACTAAAGGTGTTTATCATTGTAATTTTGAAATTTTTGGGACTCAACATCAGATTCCTTTTCCCAAGATTTGGTAAAAGTTGGAGACTCATTATTGCCTTTTATCGAAACAAATCGAGTTAGGTGCTTTCAAAATTACTCACTACTTAACATTCTAGCATGAAATTTCAGTGTTAAACTTTAGGATTTTATGCCATGAGGAGAACAGCTGCTATTCATAAAGAGTCAGAGCAATGAGAGCATGTAAGTCATCCATAAATTATCCAGATTCCCTGCCAACTTTGTTATAATAAACAAGACCAAACTTGCTGATGGAAGATGGCCCAGAGAGAATGGTTGGCTATGCTTTCTTGGATGTCATTAGTTCCTCCTCAAAGTGACAGGTGTCAGGTGCCAACTTTGTAAGCATCACATGTCTCAAGCCTCCCAACCTGCCAGGGCAATGCATCAACACCTGATAACCTGCTGCTCAAGGGAAACCCTCTGGACAGTGGCCAAAGTCTGCCCCAGTTTGTGGCAGAAATTAATGAGAAGAAAGAGATTCTGTAAGATTTTGCATAAATGAAGCTTATGCACAGGGATTGGCATTAGTGCTATCAGGAAAAGAAATCATAAATATTCATATATTTTACTTGACAGTAATGTGTTGCTCATTCAGTTCAGTAGTATGCCAAGCACTAATTTGTAAAGAATAATATTTTCTGACTCAATTTTAAAAATCCTCATATCAATAGATATTTTTATTCCTTTTTAAATTTTATTTTTATTATTATTATTTTTTTAAAATATATTTCTATTGATTTTTTACAGAGAGGAAGGGAGAGGGATAGAGAGTTAGAAACATCGATGAGAGAGAAACATTGATTAGCTGCCTCCTGCACACACCCTACTGGGGATGTGCCTACAACCAAGGTACATGCCCTTGGCCAGAATCGAAACAGGGACCCTTCAGTGTGCAGGCCGATGCTCTATCCACTGAGCCAAACCGATAAGGGCAATATTTTTATTACTTTTTTTAGTAAGATGTACAGGATGTTGTGATCATTGCTTGAAATGTTCCAAATTTCCCCTCGTGGGATGGATAGTGTATGACAAAAAAAGCATAAAAGGTTGTCTAAAGTGAAGCACCAAAGGACTAAAAATCTTAAATAATCTTATTTGATCTATTAAATAAAATAGATCAAACTAACCCATAAATGAAGAATATATATAATACAAATATATAATACATACATATATATACATATACTAGTATACATATATAATGTGTGAAAAAGGACTCTTCCATGTATTATAAAAACAGCTTTTATATAGCTTTAATATTCTGATTTTTAAAAGCAAGGAATGCAGAACAAAACCCAATGGAAAGACATTTTGAAATATTTTTTAAACTACAGTCTTAATCTCTTCAATAAACTTATTTGTCTTTAATATTTGTGTTAATTTCTTTAGCAAGTTAAAGGAATTCACTGGAGTCATACCATAAGGAGGTCAAGGATTAATGGTTTTATCGAAATAACAACTAACTTGGTTTTCTTGCCCAGATTTGAGAACAATTACAGAAGAAAAAGATTGTGTGTGTGTGTGTGTGTGTGTGTGTGTGTGTGTGCGCGCGCGCGTGCTACCTTTTTAATTTTATTTGGAATGAGAAGGAAATAAAGAATGGGTAGCTTTAGAATTTAACTAAATATACAAAGGATGACGTTAAAAAGTAATTCTGAATCTCTCGTAACCTAAGAAATTATCATCATCTTCAAAAGTCCTTAAGAGTCCATGCTACTAAAATAACATTGTGAGAGGGAAGGTAGCTATGGTGTAGAAAGGATTTGATTGGAAGTCAAGACACTTGACTTCTAGCCAGATCTACTATTAACTAGCTCCACCATTTTCATCAAGTCACCTCTCATTTTCTGGGTTCAGCTTTTTTATCTTTAAAAGGAAGGTTAGTTTAGAACTATGGGCAATGGCGGGAGGCTGAGCAGGAGGCACTGGGAATATTCCACTCATTCCTCACCTGCTTCCATTCATCTCACAAATAGACCATATTCCTTTGAATTCAGGACAGCACTGATTTTAAAATGTGCCATTATTTTACATGCAACGAAGAAAGAAAAATCGCTGCCAAATAAATTGACACCCTATCAAATGCATCCCAATTTCAGTGGCTTTAAAATGTGAAGAAAAAAATCATTACCCTGGAAGTGATAAAATGTGGATAATTGAATGCCTCCTATGTTCCAGCAGTAAGAGAGCTCCATTATGGAAATACAGTGCTGAATGAAGTCTTGGTAATTTTCATAAAGCTTAAGAGATCAGGCCCAAGTGGATAGGAACTGGAAGATTCAAAGCCTGATCCTCTGATTCCAAGTTCACTGATCTTTAATTATATGAGTGACCCCCAAGTTCAGCTGGTTAAATTTAGTAAGTGGATGACTGAAAAATGAAGACACAGAACTACCAAACAGATACTTGTTCATTGTTAAAAATGTCTTTCATGTCTTTGAGTGAGAAAGGACTCTTTATCATGCTTTGATATTTTTGGTGACATACATAGATGCTTAAAAGTTATTATCTTTAAACATAAAATAACATAATGTGTGTTTCATATGTATATATTATGTATGTAGGTATATAACACACATGTTTCCTGTGTATTTCTACCACAAGTGATATTTTTAAGGTAGATATTTATTTTTGAAATAGAAAAGAACTTCATTTTATCACAGTTTTCTACTTCAAAATTTTCCATTAATCTGTGAAGATTCACTTCTGAGTACCAGGAACCTGAAAGAAAAATATATGGTAGGAACTTGCAACCAAAATCATTGTCCAAGGAATTAAGAAACCATTGTACTTAATCCTGCATACAATGGGGCTCAACCCGGTTGATGAGACCTTCATTTATCAACTTGTAACTGAACTCTAAAAATGCAGCTATGAGGATCAACCAGAATTTAACAGAAAAGATAAGAACTTTAGGTTCAAGCTATAGGACAACCTTAGAAGCCTGACACTGAATTAACACAAATATGAAGCAGTGCTTCGTACCTTATAAGGAGAAGTAATCAATTGCCTAGCAGCATTAGCAAAGTAAGTCTGAAAAGTATAAGTAGATTAACAGGTTACTCAATTATCTCAGATTGTCAGCCAGGACTTGCAATAATTATTGTGCCCCAGTTTTGAAATGTTTTTGCTTTCTCTTCACTCTTGAGTGTAAGAATGGACTCATTACAGGATGAGCAGATAAAATAATTCCTTTTCCAATACAAGCCAAAAATCACATAATGCTTTTTCATAAATTCTAGAAAGAATATATTTTGGATTTGGGGATAATGATGCAGAATATGCTGAAGAAGAGATCATGCTTTACCTCCTAGCTACTGTCTTCCATTGTTATATTATTAACCTAACAGTAACATAACATAAAATTCTTAGTCTATAAATCATGAGTTAGTGGGATATAGAGGGGAAGGTAATTGAAGGAGACAAGTTATTCTGGAAAGAGAATTTGCTTCTTGAGAGCTGAAACAAGCCATATGTCTATGTCTGTGTCTGGCTGTGTCTGTGTCTATGTCTGTGTCTGTGTCTGTGCCTGTGTCTGTGTCTGTGCCTGTGTCTGTGCCTGTGTCTGTGTCTGTGTCTGTGTCTGTGTGTCTGTGTCTGTCTGTGTCTTTGTCTTTGTGTCTGTCTGTGTCTGTGTGTTTGTGTGTGTCTTTGTCTGTGTCTGTCTGTATCTCTGTGTGTGTGTCTGTGTGTGTGTCTGTGTCTGTGTCTGTTTCTGTGTCTGGGTTTCACATCCCCAGATTCAACAAACCATGGATCAAAAACAGTATTTTTGGTCCATAGTTGGAAATCTGAGAATGAGGAGGGTTGACTGTATGCATTGATTTCTGAAGTTTTATTTAAGAAACTTGATCATCTGAGGATTTTGGTATCTGTGGGGGTCTTGGAACCAATCCCCTATGGATACCAAGGGACAACTAAAGTTTTGGTGGAGTCAAAAGTTATATGCAGATTTTCAGCTGTGCAGGGGCCAGTGACTCTAATCCCCAGGTTATTCAAGGGTCAACTGTATATCTATACCTATATTTATATCATTATTTGGACTCATTTAATTACCATGCCAATAATCTTCTTGCTTTAATAGCATTATTGTTATTTTTTAAACTTCTTTGTTAGATCTTAAGTCCTAAGGTGACTATTTGGGCAAAAATTACTCTTAGGATCATTAATTGTACTTAAATTTTATACAAAATTATTCATATTTTATTTTCAGAAACACTTACAAAATACCATCTATGTAATTTTTTGGGAAAACAAAGTACTATCTTATCAGCTGCCTTTATGATGCAAAGATATATATTTTTTTAAAAAAATCTTTATTGTTGAAAGTATTACAAAAGCCCCCTTTGCCCCCCATTAACCTCTTGCAGCCCGCCATGAAGTCTATTTCTAAAACACAAGGTATGGCTCAGGCTTTTTGAATTTGTATAGGTATGATAAAAATCATAGTAATTAATTATACAAGTAGAACTTATTCAGAATAAGAAGAGATCCTCAACATACCTCATGAAGCCGGAGGTCTTTCTCATAAACAAGCTTTTTGACAAATGCAGCTATAAATACAACCCAGGCAACCATGAGCACGATTGGAAGAGAATAAGAGACACTGGTTAGGAAGCTGCAAAAAAACAAAAACAAACAAACAAAAAGAAAAATCCAGTGACCAAAATGAATGCCATGCTTACAGAGAGCAATATATAAAAAACACACTCCTTCTCACACTTAAATTATACTGCATTTTTTGAAATTGAGAATAATTGCTAATGTTACTCCTTTATTTATGAGCTGTGAAGCTGACAATAGTAGGCCCATGATTTTCTTGCTCTAAGGCTGCAAGGACAAAAAACAGCTCTAAAGGGTTAGATAAAATTGCCATGTTGTTTAAAGGGTGTTTGAGTATGTCTTGTCCAGGAAAATAATTATTATATAGATATAATTGCAAGGCCCCAAACCCTGCTGCCTAAACCAAATTCTTATCTAAAAGGCAGACTTAACATTAGGTGATAATTGGTTTATCTAGCTAAAATCTATATCTTCCCAAATTACTGTATTTATCTACTCTTTGGAAGCTCATAGTGATTATTAAACTAAATTTTCCGAAACAAGATAAAATAAAACTTAAGACCTCAATTTAAAATGCAGACAAAGAACTTGAATTCAGGAGATTTTTCATAAAGAGTATAGAAATGTCTTCTTTTGTAATGTGTGAACTAGAGGGTCACACACCAGAAGACCTCCTCAGGACCACCTGTATTCCTGAGTGACCTGCCCATGATAGCTGAGGGTTCTAATGCAGTGTTTCTCAAAGTTGAACACTCATCAGAATTGCCCAGGGGGCTTACTGAAACACAGATTTCTGAGCTCCACCCATAAGCTCCTAATTTATTATATCTGGGGTGGGATAAGGAATTTGGATTTTAAACAATTTCCCAGAAGATATAATGCCACTGGTCCATACTTTGAGAACCATAGCTTCCTACTTTGGCTGTCTTTCTATGAGCTAAGCAAATGAGTAGTTTTCAATGAGAGAAACTCTAAATTGATCTGATTTGCATATTAGGCTCCACTGAGGCTTTTACCTGGAGAAAGGTCCCAAGGCCATTTCCTTTTAATCTATACGGCTAAGGAATTACCCTCAAGTTCCCCGTGAAAAATACAAGTATTAATGGAACATGACATCACCATCATTCATTCTCACTTTAGCATCAGAACTGTAACACCATCAGAGGTATGAGGTTTTTTGTTGTTGTTTTTTTTTGGGGGGGAGAGGAGAGAGGTAGGGTTGGGGCCATATGCAATTTTTTGGTTCCTAGGAACCTGTCTGGCATGGGGTAGGCACTTAAAGGATATGTGTTGAATGAATTTTGTCTTGGTTCAGATCCAGCCCTGATGCTGTGTCTGGCTCTAGTATTAGGCAAAAGCCCTTGTTCATTAATAACAAATCTCCTGCAATGATTCTTCTAAGTGATTGTGTATTTTAGATTTGATATAGGACAAAGAAAAAAATGCTGATCTTGTAATCTAAGGACGAGTGGCGTACCAGCTCTACAACTTGGGACATGTAACATAACCTTTGTGAATTTTCATTTTTTTTCATCTGGAAAGCATGGCTCATAATACCTGCTTGGGAGGAACAAATGAGCTAATATATGCAAAAGCACTCTGTATGCGACAGAGTTTATATGTACGTGTGAGGCATTATGATCATTCTCCCATAAAGACTGCAAAGTTTAGTCACTTTTAGTCTTAAAAGAAACATCTAGGTGCCTGGGATTTACAAGGGGAGAAAGGGGAGCAGGAAGATAGAGGAGAGTTTTCATCTAATTGAACCCACAGGTCTTTACTATTACTGCAAGCCTTTGTGTTTCACACGTGGGTCAGGCTGCAAAGTCCTTCTGGCCTTCACAATAAGCAGCTCACCTTGACAACCCACTGACACAGTCCTTGCCTGTCTGCGATATCACAGCTGCACAAAGCGTTACATACCCTCTTCGAGTCTATAGCTTGAAAGCTATACATCCAGAGAAAGAAAAAAACATTCAGAGCATCTGAATTGCATATAAATTGCAATAACTGGACTGAATAACGAGTATGATTCCTTTAAAGTAATATTCAGCCTCAAGCTTTTGTGTATGAGAATGAGCTTAAAAACACTTAGTTCTCCAACCTTTTTGTGTTTTTTTTTTTTCACTCTGGCCAGAATGGAGGAGCCATTCAGTGTTACCCAACTGGAAGATTTCTTGAACATTCTATTCAATTGTCTAACAACATGATACTTAAGTGGGTTTTTTGTTGCTCATTCGGCAAAACCACTTTAAAGATTCCTAGCAGGCGGACTAAGAGTACATGACATAGTTTTAGGCAGCACATTATTTATCTAGAGAGTTGATCAATGATGTGTTCCATCAAAACGTTCTATACAATTGACCATGCATTCACATGTTTTTAATTAAATATGAGAATTGGAAGGGGTTTTAAGATTGTCTTGTTTATCTCCCTCATCTGACTAGGACAGGTAAGACTGGCAGAGAGCGGGGAACATGAAAACCATGCAGCTGTGCGTGCACTGAGGCTGGAGCCCAATACTCGGAATTCTGGAGTCAAAGTCCTTGGAAAGCTGTTATGATAATGAAAACACAGATCATTTGATAAAATAGACCCTGTCCTGTTGGTAACCATGAGCAGCTACGTAGAGCTGTGCCAGAAACAAGCATTTGAAAAAGTTTGGTGAAAATTTTCCCTTTCGCTCCCAACGTGTGAAGAAATGGACATAAATGAGTTCTCAGAAAAATGGTGGATTATTAAAAAGGGCTGCAAGAGCACTGACTTACTTGTCTTTCATGTAGCAGGGGTAAGGAATTGCTTGGACCTGGACTGCTATTTCCTGGGAGTTCCTTCCAGTCTGCAATTCAATGATTGCTCTTTCAATATTATCCTGTAAGTAAACAAAAGCCCGGCCATAGATCTGGTTGTGTGATGGAGAATTATGCGGCCCCGGGGCCCAAATCTTGGCCCTTATGTTTCTTGTGGTCTGTGAGGTCTTGAGACTCATGCGGATGGTATATTTTACGACAGGAGGAAGAGAGACATCATCAGATTCATAGCCTCTGTATTGGCTTGTGTTAGAAGGAAGCTTAAATATAACACCTAAAAATAAAATGGCAACAACAGCAGAAAGGTTAGTTTATGGTTGACATCATTCATTGTTTGGAAGGTACACATAGGGGATTTCCAAACAGGCAATTTCGTAGTAATGTGACAGTAAGTTCAGGCTCGCAATTTACAGAAAAGATGGCTAATTAGGAGTTACAATCTGAGAGATTCAAAGCAAGAGTTTAAAGATATAATCACAAACAAAGTGGCCATATTAAATATATCACTCCAAGCCAGTTATTGAAATAAAACACACACATACACACACTTCACAATGAATAATCTTGACTAATTATAAGGACTGACTCAACTTTACCCTGTAACTATGAAATCCTTTTTCAGTCTTAATTTTAAGCATATCAACAAAATTACACATAAGTTGAAGGTTCCTCTGACAATAAGCATGGTTGACTTCATGAAAGGTTCTTGTTTTTAAGGACATTGGAGGGATTGGAGTGGACAGTACCCTCCCCCCCCCCTAACTATTTTTCTGAGTTCTGGATGAAAAAGGTGAGGGAAGAATTTGGCCAATTTTAGTGTAAGAGAAACTCAAACTCTAGCTGAATAACACTTACTTCCGAAGAGTTCATTGCTTTTGTAGAGTCTTTCAGCCTCTCTCTCCATTTCATCTACACTTTCTGCTGCCTGAATGCGGTCATATAATACACAGGAGGAAATATTTACTGTCAGGGAAGATAGTGTGTTGAGATGATCAATGAGGTCGATGCTGTTCTCTAATTTCAGCCTTAGAATATCTGAATAAGCAAGCAAAGCAAAACAGACAGAAAGCATGTTATGGTGTTGTATTAAAATATTGTTTCTCCCAGTAGTACTATGAGACAAAAGAATGACTTGGTAAGTATATACTAAACTAGACAATAAATGATAGAAAGTTGCAAAATTTATTCTAAAAATATAATACTCTACATTGAGGAACATATGTCCAGTTTTACAAATATTCATTGAGGGCAATGTTCAATTATAAATGCAGTAAACCCAAGCTCAAAAAACAATATAAACTAAGTTAAAAGTATATTCTGCTATAATTTAAATAACAAATGGCTAAATGTGAATAATTTTTTTTAAAAAAAAATCTATCTACATGTAGTTAGAAAGAAAACCATAAACTGGAGGTGAAAGTTTCAAATAAACAGTAATGCTGCTTTGATTCGAGAATGGGAATATAATAATTTAAACAAAGAAAAGTCTATTCAGAGTGTGTATAGAACAAATAAATTATATTATTTATGATGTTGTTCTACAGAATCATTTCTTAGAAGACTGTGAGAATCTATGCCACACACAACTTTCTAATACTATTTGATTTAAAACCTATGTGGGTTATCTCCATTGATATCTGTATTAATAGAGATCTAGATAAAATGATCAAGATTTTATTTCAGGTAATTACTCTAGAAAAAAGAGAATTTAGTTGCTCTTCAATTTCATGATTTCTTATGAGGAAATCAACTGAGACAAAGGGCAAATATGAAATTGCAAGTCAATAAATCACTTGGCCAATTAAATTTTTACTGACTTACAAATACTGAGGAGGCTGTGAATATCATAAATCCTTCCTCATAGAACCAAACAGGTCTCTTCCATTGTCTAAACTTTAGTATAAGACTAAAGTTCTCACAGAAGGCAACTTCTTAAATGAATTTCTCACTAGAATTTAAAGGGAAATATTTTGCTTGATAACTATGTTGGTGGGGGAGGGGTAAAATTGTGGTTGAACAGTGGCCACCAGTGGTCATTAGAAATCAACACAACATCAAAGATTCTTTAAGAATTCTGGTAGATAGAGTCAAATAAGAGCTATGAGGGTTAGTGATCCCCAAATTCACACTATACAGTGCCTTGGATACTAAGCTACATATACAACATATACAACTACAGATATCAATTGCTATATTCATTTTAGCCATTTTTAAATTCTAAAAATTATATCTCTATCTAAAGTTGGGAATAATAAAATTTATGTAAGAACTTTATAGTACATTCATGATATTTTGGTTTCTTACCCAAATGATACTTTTAGAGAATAAATCCACTAGTACTTTCTTTAATCAAACTAGGCTGGTTGTAATAAAGTGAATACAATTATATGCAAAGTGCAATACACATGTAGGCATAATTCCTCCCCAAATGGTTTATAACCTAAGACACTAGGTCCCTGTAGCTCCAAGGAGGAAGATGGGGTATTTTCCCTTCTGCTGCCAAATTCTGATGCTTTCAATCCCTTCCTCATACCCATGGTTGCATAGCAACAGTGAATCAGACTGAATTAGATATCTTGCATCCCTCAGGTTGAAGGTGGGGATGTGGCAGAGAGAGTGCATGAGTTCAGACAGTTTCCTTTGATCTTCTTCAGCTGTTCCTTTTAAATGATCATGAGAGGAGGATCCATCCTGACTGCTGATTTAGGTTTATTTTCTTTTGAGTCTCTGTATTGCCTTTGTTTTGCTTTTGACAACTCTATAACCTCTCCCAGTTACATTCTGGGTTAGTCAAAGTGATACTGAGGCTAGTGGAGATAAGATGTTAAATGTAGCCAGGAAGAAATCATTTCATCTTCCTTTGTCCTTAAGGACTTGCTTTTCATTAAGCTACAAAAAATAAAAAGTGTCTTCTTACTTTTAACAACGCACCAACCTATCTGTGATTTTAGAAAAAGCTGCATTTACATAGAATATATAGCCTTATAATTAGTGAAACTACCCACAGGTATATTAGTACTTATAATGGTACAACTATTGGGGAAGAAGATGAATATATATCCAGGATCGTACTTTTCTTAGAAAAACTAGCTAAAAAACAAATACAGGAAAAAAAAAAAAGAAAGGAATGTCTCATAAGGGCAATGGTTTTCACATTTCTGACATGATTAGTGAGTAAAAGTTTTGTGAATATGACTCACCGAGTTCATCTATCTGTTTCAATAGTTCAACGGCATCAAGTCCCACGGAGAATTTTATAAAAACTTGTACAAACGGGTTCCTCAGTGTATTCTAACAAATAATGACAGGGAATCGGTTTTAGTATAAGAGGAAAACATATTTAATCATCATCTCTCTAATAACACCCACTGTGAAATGAACCAACCACCATGTGCACTATCAATGTACCATGTTGCAAAGGCTCACATAGACATTCTTGAAAAAGGAAGAGAAGGTATGTGGCTGGTAATGACCTGAATGGCTGGACTTTTGCTTATCTGTAGACACAAATTGGTTAGCATGCTCTCATGGCTAGATATGACCATAATCATCAACATCATCAATATGTGATTGAAACATTTCTCCATACTATTTGCATCATCTTGAAAATATCCTGCATCTCTCATAAGAATAGCAAATTACACTTTTCAACCAGGCGTCACTGTATTTGAGTTGCATTGTCAAATCTTTAACCTAGAGTGTCATGTGTTTCAACCAAAGAACTCCCCAAATTTAACATTCTCCAGTGTATTAGCACTTAAGGAATCCTGCTTCTGTTAAAATAGCACAGCACTTTAAAGTAGAGAAATAAATAAATAGGCATGTTTTAATGAGAGTTTATAGCACTTTATTTTTGGGAAACATATTTATGCCACTAGCTATACCCGCCAGATCAGTGTAAGATGGCTTATCTCTGAATTACAGTCAAGGTGCGATTTAAGAGGTGAGGATGATTATGAACATGAGTGACAGATCTTTTATCCTGTCTCAGACCCACTCTCTGAAGGAGAAGCAATTTTAATCTGTTGAATATGGATACCAAGTCCCTATCTTACCATTCCCATAATGAAGGTGATTAAAATCTCAAAGAATTATACGCCATACGAATGTGAGTGGCAGGACCATCTCCTACCTGGAGCATTGGAATCGTCTGGTTTAACAGATGGAAGGAATTCATGAAAAGTGGTGACTGATTCATCCACTCCTGAGATTTTTCTCTTAATTCTGCCAGCTGCCTCAGAGTTACATTAGACTGAAAGACAAAAAATAAAAACAGATCTGGTTTATTAGTATTTGTCCTAGATTTCATAAAGGTCTCTTAAGGTTTTGTCACATAACTTCAAGGAACACTTTTAAAAGGTAAATATTATCAGAATTTCCCACATGATCAAAGCTTTTTATTTTCTTTCATATATTTTTTTATTGATTTTGGAGAGAAAGGGAGAGGGAGAGATAGAAACATCAATGATGAGAGAAATCACTGATTGGCTGCCTCCTGCATGGCCCCCACTGGGATAGAGTCCACAACCCAGGCATGTGCCATGTGCCCTCACCAGGAATTGAACCATGACATCCTAGTTCATAGATCAACGCCCAACCACTGAGCCACACCAGCTGGGTTGTTCAAATACTTTTTGAATGGCAGCTTTTATAGGGTCAAGATTACTAATGAAAATTCTGGCAAATTTATGGTTTGCTTTATTTCCAGAATGGAATTTTAGCCAAATGAAAGCATGTTTTCTGCAAAGTCTCACAAGTTATTAACTTTACAAATGATACACTTAAGTTTACTGTTAAAGAAACAGTAAAGTTCAAGGATCAAGGAAGAGGATAGAGTCATATATTGCTGGTGGAAATAGATGTTACAGGCTTTTCTGGAAAGCAATCTGACATTAGTTATTAAAATAAAATATAATATCCTTTAATCTTTCAATCTTGAACATTCATCTCACTGAAATAAAAATACCATTGTGTAAAATCATATGCACAAGAGTATTTGTGGCCATATTGTTTACATTAGTAAAAACCAAAAGTAAATTCTTGAAATAAAATGAATGCCTAAATAAATGAATGCCTAAATACATAAGTGAATAAATAAATAAATAAATAAATAAATAAATAAATAAATAAATAAATAAATAAAATGAATTCTCAACAATTGAGGATTGGCTGAGTAAACTCTATGGTATGAAAATTTTTCAATCTTCAAAAAGAATGAATTAGTCTATACCTATTGAGTTGGAAGAATTTCCACAAGGTATTGTTGTATGAGCAAAGTATTATAATGCTACCTAATTTTAATAATGCAAACAATGACCAAAGAACTCTGCATATGAATATATGTAGTTTAATAATTTATAGATGAGAGAAATGTGCATAAATTATAGAAAGGCACATCCTTGAATGCTAACATTCATTAGTTTACATGGAAGAAAGAGTGGAATAAGGAGGGACAAAAAGAAAAAGTGAGAACTAAGCAAAAAGGAAAGAACAAAAGAGACTGCACTAGAAAATATGCTTGTAATAACTTCATTGTTGCAAAATTATGTACAAATGTGTAGTCAATACAGTGAGTAAGGTATTAAAATGTAATGCAATAAAAAATAAAGAACACTCTAGAAATCAGTGATGTCCTCATGTCCATTTCTATAGACCTAAAATGATGTTATATTCACATAAACTATACATATATATATACAAGGCTAAGCGACCAGCCGACTAGCCGGTAGGTATGATGCTCACTGACCACCAGGGGGCAGACGCTTAATGCACGAGCTTCTGAGCCACAGCAACTTGGTAGAGTACTCTCTCACACTCTAGGACCCCTTGGGGGATGTCGGACTGCCAGTTCCTGCCCGATCCCCACAGGCCAGGCTGAGGGACCCCACCTGCTGGAGGGACTCTGCTTGCTCCGCAGATACTCTTTGAGCCCTGGTGCTGACCTGGGAGGGACCGCGGGAGGTTGGCTCCAGGACATGTCCAGCCTGTGTTGTCCAGTCCCGCCCCCCTGGCCACCTTCTAATTAATTTCCTTTCAATGTGCACGAATCCATGCACTGGGCCTTTCGTAGTTTAATAACCAAGTAAACAGAGATTTTTTTTAACTTTTATTCTATCATTTTAAAAGTATTAAGTTTTGTCTGGCCAGTTTTATCAGTAGTTAGAGCATCGACCAGTGGACAAAAGGGTCACAGATTTGATTCCCAGTCAAGGGCATGTACCTCGATTGCAGGTTTGTACCTCAGCCTGGACCCAGTCAGGGGGCACAAGCCGGAGGCAACCAATCGATGTGCCTCTCATGTCAATGTTGTTTCTCTCTCTTCCCCCTGTCTCCCTCCCTTCCACTCTGTCTATAAAGCAATGGGAAAAATGTCCTCAGGTGAAGATTAAAATAAAAAAGTATTAAGTTTATAATTCAAATCATTAAAGCCAATTTTAAAAATGAGAGGGAAATGCTATTATGGTTAAATTAGATAAGTATAACTACTATTAATAATGTTGTCTTTCTCAACATCTACCTTTTATATAAGATGTTAAATTGTACAACCAAATATGAAGCCAAGAGTCTATAATTTAGGGATTCTTTTTGTTTAAATTGGTTATATAATGGCTCAATATTATTTTTTCTAGTGCCATTCTTTTTACATACTTTGAAAGTTAGACAGAGTTATAGAAAAATAATTCTACTTTGGGAGATAAATTGAAAAATCTGAGGCCTTGCTTTAACTAGCCTCATTCTCAAGCATCAACATGGTACATTCTCTTCAAAGAACTACTACACAATCTACATTGTTTGCACATATACAGAACAGAAGTAGAGAACTGTTAATAGCTTCAGAAAGCCAAAGGTAGTAATAGTAGGTAAGATATAAAGAAATCTGAGTCAGCTAGAGTAAATATGGAAGTTGGCTACTTTAAAAATCATTTTAATATGCATGATAGAAACTTTGATTTATAATGATCAAACCTTTTCCATTATTGCCTTTGTGACTGGAGTATATGGTGCATACAAAATCTTTCCCAGCAACATAGGTTTCAAGAAAGCCCAAATCACAGGTCCAGCAGGCATGTTAATGATGTCTTTATAAAGGGAGAAGCAAAAGGGTGCTGGAAAGAAGAATAAAACATTTTAGTACTTGTATTTCAAATCTATTTCCTTATGGTAAATTAAGACTTCTATCACACCAAAAAATACATGCCTAAGCACTATTAACGGATGTGAGGCATCTGATATCAAAGTTAGAAAGCACAGTAACAAATCTTTTGGGTGTAAAAGTCTACCCCAATACACAAGCCCACAAGAAGTGATGGCGTTTTTCTAAGAGGAGTTAGCAAGGTTGAAATTCACATTTCAAAATTGCTTCCAACAGATCCACCTCACCAGCACTTAATTTAAATATATCTATAATAATAAAAGAATAACATGCTAATTAGACCTGATGTCCTTCCAGATTCCTTCCTTCCGGACAAAGCTGCAGTGGCAGGCAGGGGCCGGGGCAGAGAGGGCAGAGGCAGCAGAGGCCCACAGTCACTGTGGCGGTGGGGGCAAAAGCCCTTGCAGGAATTTTGTGCATCAGGCCTCTAGTGTGTGTGTGTGTATATATATATATATATATATCTCAGAATGTACCAGATACATAAGAGCTGTTTAATAAATGTTTTTGTTGAATGAATAAAAAGGTGAGTAAATGAGTCAATACAATTGCTATACTAAACATCTATATATTATTTGGAAGAGCTCAGCTGGTCGTGTTTTGCATCTCAAAGTTTATAGATCAAGTAAATGACTTCATTGTGCCACTAAGTGTTCGTACATTTGCTGCATTCATGGAACTCTTCCTTTATGCTGATGCAAGTTTCTAGTTCTAGAACATGAAGAAAAAATATGGACTGAGAAGATTTAAGGTGTGTGTTTTTTATGTTATCTATTGTCAAGGAAGATATAAGTATGACTGACAAATTCTTAGTGTTGTGGTTTAGTGACTAGACTTTGCAGCAGACTGCCTGGGCTCAAATCACAACTCTGATATTTCCAAGTTGGGTGACTGTGACCAGATTCCTTCATCTTTTTGTGCCTCCCATCCTCTTATTAAGATGGAGATACAATCATGCACATCTCATAGGATGGTTGTGAAAAATGAATGAGTTACTATACATAACATGCTTGACATGTGGTAAGTGCTGTACAAATATTTTCTATTTTTATACTTGGAGGAAATTAACCATTTATTACAAAAAGCTAAGATATAGTAGACAATGTTGTTAGGAGGCATTACCATGCTGACTTTGAAGTATACTCACTGGCATGCATGGGAATTCCATATTTTTCAGCAATTTCCTCTTTACTTAATTTATAAGTCAGAAAATCTTTGGTGTGGTTGCCTTTTTGCCTCTGGGAGGAGGGCAGCAAGGCGGTTAAGTATTCAGTGGTAATTCCTTGGGAACACAACGCTTGGGAGATGGTACTAAATGACCCTGGAGTTGCACTCATCCGGTTGCTTCTGTACATTGCCTGTGAGATCAAAAGCCATGATTTATGAATATGCTATAAGCTATAAATGTTACTGAAAACAATAAAAAAAAGAAAACCTGGCCAAACTTAGAGTATTCTTATAGTTCCCATAATTGCTTTAAAACGTGCATCCCAAATGTAAGTGCAGAATATTAAACTTTACCAATTTAAGTGACAAAAATTTTGGTTGGAGTAGAAGAGTTTTCCTGGAGGGGATTTTTTGCAGTGTACTTTATTTCTAACAATGTATTTTAACCAATTTTAAGTAAACATTAATGTGGCAAAGGAATTTTCTGACGAGAACATTCCTGGGTGGCTTTTCTACCTGCGTTAAGGGGACACTTCTGGGCAGATGCATTTGCTTCAGGGACCTCATTTTGCTGAGCAGCGGACGGGTGCCGGAAGCCAGCTGGTTGAGAATGCCTTTTAGCTTCATGAAGAGTTCTATCAACTTTTCTACTGGCTTTTGATCTTCCCTGGGGAAAATCACCTAACAGAAACAGAATAAAATAAAATTATTTATGTGGAGAAACCGGAACCTACACACACTGTTGGTGAGAATATTAAAAGGGACAGGAACTTCGGGAAACAGTTTGAAGTTTATTAAATGGTTAAACATAAATACACCACACAACCCAGCAATTCCATTCCTAGGTACTTACCTGAGAGAAATGAAAACATGTGCCCACACAAAGCTTTGAATGTTCATAGCAGCATTACTCACAATAGCCAACAAGGGGAAACAAAAATGAATGGGTAAAATATACATCCTTAAACTGGAATACTATTTGACAATTTAAAGTGAAATACTGACATATGCTACAACATGTATGGAACTAAAAAATATTACACTAAGTGAAAAGAGCCAGACACAAAGACCACGTATTGTATGATTCATTTTATAATAAAAGATCTTAAAAAAAAGGGAAAATCTTGGGCTAAAGGTCAAAATGAGAAGTGACTGCAAATGGACACAGACACAGGTTTCTTTTGGAATTTTATGTATATGTTCTATAATTAGATTGTGGTAATAATTGCACAATTTTTCATATTTACTAAAAAAATTTAAATTGTATGCTCGAGTGAACTTTATGCTATCTAAATAATTCCTCAATAAAGTTTCCCAAGATAAATTATTTAAAAAGTCAGGAAGGTAAATATCAATTACATAATCCTTCATGTATACTATTACTCAAAATCATATAATGTGCTCCTCAAAAGCAGGAAAACTCAGCCCAAAAGCTCATGTGCTTTATCAGGCTTAATCAGAATCACACAACGCATTTCTGCTGCAGAAAAACAACAACACTGAAAATATTTCAAAAGTTTAAAATCATTTTATCCTCTCATTCACTTATTTATTAAACAAACATTAACTAAATGCCTACTACATTCCCAGCACTGGGCAAGGCGATGGGTGTATAGTGATGCAGAAATTGGCATCCTCTTTCCAATAAGAGAGCTTTGGTCTAAGGAGGAACAGATATCAAATAAGTCAACAAACAAAAGGCTGGGGATTATGAGGAGTTGGAATTTAACTAAGAAATAAAAGGGGCTCTTTCCAAGATAGAATCCCAAAGAAGAGAAAGAACAACTGATAAAACAATAAGGAGAAGAAGGTTAAAGACTGAGGGGGTAGGGCGGGGGGTGGGGGAACATGTGAGGTCCATTAGGAAGGAAAACTCTTGGCAGGTCCACGGGAGAAATAAACCTCCATTATGAGGACAAGATTTAGTTGGAAAGATATCATGAAGACATAGCTGCCTCCATAGCAGAGCTACTAACTGCCATCAGATTTTTCTAAAGTAGAATCAAAAGTCTAGTCATTCCTAGTTTAAAATAACTTGACTAGGCCAAGAGACATATGAAAACATGCTCAAAGTCACTAATCATCTGAGAGATGCAAATCAAAATGACAATGCAGTACCATCTCACACCTGTCAAAATGGCTATTATCAACAAATCAACAAGTGACAAGTGCTGGAGAGGTTGTGAAGAAAAAGGAACCCTTGTGCACTGCTGGTGGGAATGCAGACTGGTGCAGCCACTGTGGAGAACAGCATGGACTTTCCTCAAAAAACTAAAAATGGAATTCCCATTTGACCCAGTGATGCCACTTCTAGAAATATATCCCAAGAAACAAGAAACACCAATCAGAAAAGATAGATGCACCCCTATTTCATAGCAGCACCATTTACAATAGCTAAGATTTAGAAACAACCTAAGTGCCCATCAGCAGATGAGTGGATTAAAAAACAGGGATACATCTACACAATGGATTACTACGCTGTGGTAGAAAAGGAGTTCTTACCATTTGCAACAGCATGTATGGAACTGTAGAGCATTATGCTAAGCAAAATAAGCCAGTCAGAGAAAGATAAATATCACATGATCTCAGTCATTTTTGGAGTATAATGAACAACACAAACTGATGAACAAAAACAGATCTAGAGACACAGAAGCATCGATCAGACCATCAAACCTCAGAGGGAGGGGAGGGGAGGGGAGGGGTAGGTGGAGAGATCAACCAAAGGATTTGTATGCATGCATATAAGCCTAATCAGTGGACACAGACAACAGGGGGGTGAGGGCATGAATGGAGGGTGGGGGCTAATGAGGGGCTAAGGACATATATGTAATACCTTAATCAATAAAGAAAAAAAATAAAATAATTCAAAAAATAAAATAAAATAACTTGACTAATGACAAGACATTTTTTATTACTTTTGTTCTTATTTTGTTTGCAAAAGAATTAGGTATGGTCTTCAGCTTGTCAAATGCACATGTTTAACTGCTGGACTCAATAAGAAACATTTGGTTTGATATCTTCTCTGCAGAGGCATTATAAAATAAGGATTAAAATTTTATATGAACAAAAATTAATTATATCACTTTATATGCATGTGAGGTTTTAGTTTATACAAAAATAACCATTTGTTTAGTTAGCGGGTATTTCCTGAATTTTTTTCTATGGGCCAGGCACTGTTCTTGGCATTTGAGATGTTTCAGTGAACAAAGAAGGCCTACAGAACTTATATCCTAGTGGGGGTAGACAAAAAATAAATATTAAATAAAAGATATAGTATTATTCTGGAAGGGCAATAGAAAACAAATAGAGCAAGAAAAGGAGATCCGAGAGTGCTGTAGGTGAGGCTGGTTGCATCTTAAATAGGGAGGTCAGTGCAGGCCTTACTGAGGTCAGTGTTGAGAAAGACAAACAGCCCTGCAAATCATGTGAAGGGGGCCTCGCTCAGCCGTGCCACACAGCAGCCCGGTGCCAGGGAATAGCCAAGTAGGAAACAGAACTTTAGAGATGGAGAGGGGTTGTACAGATTATGCGGCCCTTGTAGGGCTTGGGGGGTTCCTGGAATAAAATGGGGAGCCGCTGGAAGGTTGAACACAGGTGTGACATAATTTAACTGTTTTAAAAGGATCACTCTGGATGCTTAGGGGGCGGTGGGGGGGGGGGGGGCGCGGGGGAGTGTGGTAAGTGTGGCGGCAGGGAGGCCAGAAAAGAGGTCATTGCAGAATATAGGTGTGGGATAGTGATCATTCAGAAAAGGATTATTTTTAAGTAGACTTGGCTATGTTTCAACAGCATAAGTCAGCTCTGTTGCTTTGGGTTTTTCTTACCAAAAGAGTGGGACCTTTTTTCCCAGTGTTTTCAATAACATATAAATATTTTTTATTTACTCTAGATTTGAGTGAACAGAGGACTTGTTTCTTAAGTTTATATTTTCTTTCAGTTTTTTATTATTATTAAATAAGTACTTATAAAGCATCCACTTCTTGCAAGATGGAGTCATTGCTGCCTTTACTAAGCCCTAATAATGGCCATTTGTTTTGTTCTACTGAATGACTAATGGTAGCATCTTTCTAAACTGATGGGAGAAAACACTAATTTTTAAAAAAAAACATACCCAAAATCCTTATTCTTTTACTTGAAAAAAATAACTGTTCTAGTTTTTATTTTTATCTTGCCAAGTTAATGCTTATTCACTGGAAAAAAATTATAGCATTTGTACTTCACATATTCATATAGTATATATTAAATTTAATTCCTGGTCTTGGATACACAAACTGAGAGTTAATGAGGTAATAATATTCATTTCCTCATCTATAAATGTGAAAATTTGCCATATTTAATCTCAAAGGTCCCATTTCACTCTAACATAAAGCTATAATTTCACAAGCTATATGAATGAATTTCATTCCTTACAGTATCAAAGAGCATACATGTGTAATCAAATATTTTTATACTAAAGTATGAATATAAAAATATTTCATCAACAGCAACTTGCCTTGTATGTGAAGTTGTAGATGTCTAAGTAGTGCAGCAGAGTGATTCCGATGAGGTAAGACTGGCGGGATCTCTCGGGAAGAGGCAGGCTGCAGAATTCCTTCATCGCATCTTCCAGTTTGGGATTGGTCCTATTAGCATCACAAGAATGCAACCAGAACACACGAGAAATAATCTGCAAGTTGGAGGAAGAAAAAGATTTTAGCTGTGAATCCTTTGAGAGCCATCTGTCCATTTTGAGAGGTTTTTCTTATACTCTTAGTCTTCATTAAAAAATATGACAGCCCAGCCAGAGTAGCGCAGTGGTTGAGCATCGACCTATGAATCAGATGATCACGGTTCGATTTCCGGTTGCAGGCTCGGTCCTCAGTACCGGGCATGCAGGAGGCAGCCCATCAATGATTCTCTCTCTTCATTGATGTTTCTATCTTTCTCTCCCTCCCCCTTCCTCACTGAAATCAATAAAAATATTAAAAGTAAAAAAAAAAAAAAAAAAAGGTTGCAGAGTAGGGATCATATTTTTTTAAATATGACATTATCCTCAAAAGCAAATACTTATTTAAAACACTAATTACTACTAATAAAACTACAGCAAGCCCACAGTTTACTGGAAAGCTTAAGGAATAAGATGTGAAAAGAGACCGAGACGGGTCTACAATGATTTATTGCTTGAACACCTGGAGAATGATGGCACCAAGAAAAATAATTGATTTGGAGTAAGTTTGGGGAAAATACTAGTTTAAGACCCATGCTGCCTTTAAATTTTAACCTTACTTTATTCAAATTTTATTTTATTTTTACAATCATTGAAAGTTATAATCTTGTACAATGAACTCTTGGGTTCAGAGATGAAAGCAAAGAAAGAAGCCCAGAATTTCACAATAAGGTGAATCATCATGGACAGCAATGCTGGTGTGAAAAGTGAGGTGTTAATATGAGAAATAAGGAGTCATCTCTATTGTCACCAAAATGAAATAAAGAGAAAAGTTTATAAAATTCCAGATGAGGGAGACTTGTCTCTCCTTCCTTTTGAAAGGAATAACACGCATGCTCTCCATTTACATGCTTTAATGTATTAAAATGAAGCTGCTCTTCAGAAGCCCAAAACAAGATTGCTGAAATCGGGTCTTAGGATCAAATGAGCAACATGTGAGATCAAAGGAAAATGGTGAATGAAAATTATTTGCTCAAACAAGAGGAAAGGGTGCAGGCCAAACAATTTTAATGTTTGTATTGGGTAACCAATTAACATGACACAAGTAAACATAAATACTATGCAAAGGCAGCGTTTATAGGCTTTTAAAAAAGACATTATCCAATATTGGAGGATGGCTGGGCTGTGCTTAGAAATGACACACTCTGTTTTGAATGGATGAGGCCGTACTCTGTAGCTCTTTTGGAAAATTTCTATGATGCTTCCAGACAATGGACTTGAAAAGGGGATAAAAGATAAGAGATTTCAAGTGGAAAACCCTATTACCAGCCTGTGAGTAAATGATATTATTCATTTTCATACCAAAAAATATGTTTACCACACTCAAACTTCCTTTGCCCATATCTATGTTATATACTATATCTTATCTTGGGACTTTTAAGTACAAATGAGTATTTACTTTTATTTTAACTTTTACAAATTAGTCTCTCTGTTTTTGACCCCTAACTAGGTTACTGAAACTTTACTTTGATATCATCATAATAGAAAATTATAATGCAAAGTTACCTTTGATAATGTGTGATATTGAATATTAAAGAACGGATGGCACCATTATTTAAGAAAACCATCTGGGGCAAAGACAAAGGTGAGGAGCAAGGAGGTAAGAGGAAGGAAAAGAAGACCAGAGGGAAAGGAACAGAAAGTGATATTCTTGCTTCAGGATTTTTCTTCTATCTTCACTGAAGACAGGCCTCTAATTTTATCACTTGCATGGAAAATTCACCAGGTTTACATTCAACTACTCAGTATTTTACTGACAAGTATTAAGTACTACTGAGACTTAGAAACTAGATGTCAGTACAGATACATCCCACCCCACCCCACCTCAGCTCTGTTGTCCGGAATAGGAATGGCCAGCAAATTGTCGATACTCCTATTGGGCATTCCTGTCATTCTCCTTAGTTCTTCTTTCAGCTCTTCAACATTTTTAAACATTTCGATTAATTGACCTGCAAGGAGGAAAAAAAGGAAAGGAAAAAACTCACATGCTGATTGCAATGTAATTTTGCTAGTCATACCAACACAGAGAAACCTTCTTGACTAAAACATATATTCAACATATATGCCTTGTGTCAGAAACAGATTTCTCCCAGTTTGGGCAAAATTTCCATCTTTAGGATGTATTTCTATCTGCTTTAGACTTATTCCTATTATGATATCATTAACCTAAGGTAACAGATTGCTCTGTGTTTCCGTAGAGCCTACAAGTCAAGGTTCATTCGAAGAAAATACGGTTTCCTCACTGTTTCTGATCACATCATGCACTAAATGCACATCCCTCTATTTCATTTAAAGCATCACACAAATTCAAAATACTTTTGAACCTCGAATCATATAATATTGACAACTTAGGGCAAGGTTTGTTAAATCCACAACACAAGGGCACAGGGCACAGGGCATTTTCCCTGAAGTTTGCCCAGCACACTACAGTTTATAAAGAGTTTTCACAATCATTACCTCACTTTTAAACAGAGTGTGTTTCACGTCAAACCTTTTTTAGGAGAGCTATTATAATTATTTCATATCTGGGTCATTTAATGGATAGTATTTTGACTTCACTTTGGCAGCTGGTGATCTCCCTTCTGCGAATGCCTTTCGACTTCTTTTATGAAGTATCCCCTCATGCAAATTCACTGTCTTTATTTTTGGACTTAGTGCCCTTCCAATTTTGCTGCCTGTTGTCCAAAATTTTGAATGCCTTTCTTCTCAGTATTGAGGTATTATGCAAAGGAGAAGCGTATTGCATGATGCATCGTGCTCAGAATACTAACAGGAGGTTCTGAATTGAGATTTCTGTAGAGAGCAGTGCATCTATTTTATTTTTTAAATCATATTATTCTTACGGAAGTAAATAAATTTCATCCTAGCTTTCTCAATGGACTATCTAATGCACTTTGATATATCAGAGAAACAAAAGATAAATAAATGGTCTAACTAGTTAAATGTTTGGAGACCTTTTCACTGTGAAATCAGATTTCCCTATTTCATTCTCTGCTAGCTTTTTCTGTGTTTTTACTTTAGTTAAGTAACCGTATTTGAAAGCTTCAGGTTTCTGATATGAAAGAGCAGCTACAAAGCAGGTTTTGTAGGGAACTTCAAAAAAGGCTTTCTTAAACTGCAGCATGAGGAAAACATGCATTCTAATAAGACAGCATTTAAATGTGGATGAGGACACACCTGGCTTTTCAGAAGTGTCTGCACTGTTATTGACATGCAGTGTGGCTTCTATGGCCGGTATTAATCGTGTAATGTTTTCCAAGTAATTCATTTGCAACGCTTGTTCTAGAAACCTGGAACAGAAGAGAAGAGAAGAAAAAATAGGACTAGGCATTTCAAAGAATTGAGAGGGACCCTGGCCGGTTCTGCCCAGCGGTTAGAGCGTCAGCCCTCAAAAGGAAGGGTTATGGTTTCGATTCTCAGTCAAGGGCATGTACTTCAGTTGCAGGTATGATCCCCAGCCCCAGGGGGCATATGTGGAAGGCAACCAATGGATGTGCCTCTCACATCAATGTTTCTCTCCCCCTCTTCCCTCCCTTCCTTTCTAAAAAATTAATGGAAAAAAATGCTCTCAAGTGAGGATTAATACTAATAATAATTTGAGAAGGGATTTCACCAAGGAAGAGACAATGGGAAAACTTACTGATCCATATTTAAGTTAATTTTGATGGAATCCCCAGTAAGCAGGTCCTTCAGATTTTTAGATATGATGTTGTCTTGGTATAATAAGCTGGTGGCTATTTCGGTGCCGAGCTCTGCGGCTTCAAGGAGCTGCACATGGAACGCACTCTCTTCACACAGGCTTCTGAAGTTCATGCCGGAGAGCTGGCACATTTTCTCCACTGAACTGAAAGTTTCAGGCTCACAAAGAAGTTTGGTCAAGTGTCGAAGCTGAGACACCTTTCCAGAAAGGGAAAGAGTGGCAAATAGATCAGTCACATTATCCTGAACACTTTGCAGTTGATAACAAGCAGCTTAAAAAAAAATGTTACATGTGGTTAGTTAGTTGGCATTTAGCAACAGTTTTTCCACGAAGCACTATTTTCTATCATGTAAATTTATTGTTCTCTTAAGAATTGTGTAAAACTATTGAACCAGCAGACCTGTGTTTCCCAACTGCATTAATATCTTATAGAGTTACAGTTTCAAAAGATGTTGTTTAGCTTTATCCATTTAAGCCACCAATACTGATTATGTAGTTTGGTCGAGAACCAAGATGGCGGCATAGGTTAACGCCGGAGTTTGCTGCTTTGAACAACTACTTCAAAAGTGAAACCAAAAAACGGAAGGGACATCACCCAGAACCACAGGAACGCTGGCTGAGTGGAAGTCCTACAACTAGGAGGAAAGAGAAACGCACACGGACACTCAGAGGAGGCACAGTGCTGAAGTCAAATTCTGAGGTGCGGAGTGCGCGGAGCGGGCTGGCGGCGGAGGGCGCGGTTGTTGTTTTCAATCGGGAGGGAGTCGCAGACTCTGAGCACCAGATCCGGGCGAGTCTTTAGGGACCCAGACTCAAACGGGAGAAGCGGGACTGTCTGGCTTCGGTCAGAGCGAGTGCAGCTTTCTCTCCCAGCTTTGCAGCGGGTGCTGGGACTCAGAGAGGCAGAGCCCCTGGAGACAGGACTGAGAGCCGCCATAACTGCTCTCTCCGGCCCACCCTGTTGATCCTGTGCGACCCGCCCCGCCCAAGCCCTGCACAGAGGCACTTGCCGGATAGCCTCAGGCAAAGGCTAGATTAGCAGCTCCCTAGAGGACAGAAGTTCTCTCACTGCTGACACAGCTGATTCTCATAGCCACTTGGCCTGGAGGTCAAACCCTCCCTGGAATTAGCTACAACAATCAAGATTTAACTATAAGACTGCGAACAAAGACCACTAGGGGGTGCACCAAGGAAGCATAACAAAATGCGGAGACAAAGAAACAGGACAAAATTGTCAATGGAAGATATAGAGTTCAGAACCACACTTTTAAGGTCTCTCAAGAACTGTTTAGAAGCTGCCGATAAACTTAATGAGATCTACACGAAAACTAATAAGACCCTCGATCTTATATTGGGGAACCAACTAGAAATTAAGCATACACGGACTGAAATAACGAATATTATACAGACGCCCGACAGCAGACCAGAGGAGCGCAAGAATCAAGTCAATGATTTGAAATGCGAGGAAGCAAAAAACATCCAACCGGAAAAGCAAAATGAAAAAAGAATCCAAAAATGCGAGAATAGTGTAAGGAGCCTCTGGGACAGCTTCAAGCGTACCAACATCAGAATTATAGGGGTGCCAGAAGATGAGAGAGAGCAAGATATTGAAAACCTATTTGAAGAAATAATGACAGAAAACTTCCCCCACCTGGTGAAAGAAATGGACTTACAGGTCCAAGAAGCGCGGAGAACCCCAAACAAAAGGAATCCAAAGAGGACCACACCAAGACACATCATAATTAAAATGCCAAGAGCAAAAGACAAAGAGAGAATCTTAAAAACAGCAAGAGAAAGTAACTCAGTTACCTACAAGGGAATACCCATACGACTGTCAGCTGATTTCTCAACAGAAACTTTGCAGGCCAGAAGGGAGTGGCAAGAAATATTCAAAGTGATGAATACCAAGAACCTACAACCAAGATTACTTTATCCAGCAAAGCTATCATTCAGAATTGAAGGTCAGATAAAGAGCTTCACAGATAAGGAAAAGCTAAAGGAGTTCATCACCACCAAACCAGGATTATATGAAATGCTGAAAGGTATCCTTTAAGAAGAGGAAGAAAAAGGTAAAGATACAAATTATGAACAACAAATATGCATCTATCAACAAGTGAATCTAAGAATCAAGTGAATAAATAATCTGATGAACAGAATGAACTGTTGATTATAATAGAATCAGGGACATAGAAAGGGAATGGACTGACTATTCTTGGGGGGGAAAGGGGGGTGGGAGATGTGGGAAGAGACTGGACAAAAATCGTTCACCTATGGATGAGGACAGTGGGTGGGGAGTGAGGGCGGAGGGTGGGGTGGGAACTGGGAGGAGGGGAGTTATGGGGGGGGGAAAAAAAGAGGAACAAATGTAATAATCTGAACAATAAAGATTTAAAAATAAATAAATAAAAAATAAAAAAATAAAAAATAAAAAAACAAACAAACAAAAAAAAGATTATGTAGTTTAAGTGTGATTGTTTGTAGTTAAAGTGATAAAAAAAAAAAAGCCACCAATACTTAAACTAATTTTATATTTTAGTTTGTATGTTAAATCACAGGCAAGGGAAGACAGCAAAGCAGGTTTGGTTTGGAACTTCAAAAAAGTCTTTCTTCCTCACACCCATTAAGATGGCTACTATTTTTTTTAAATCCCCCAAAACAAAACAGAAAATAACAAGTGTTGACAAGGATATGGAGAAATTAGAGTACTTGTGCACTGCTTGTGGGAAGGTAAAATAATGTAGTCAGTATGGGAAACAATATGGGGGTGCCTCAAAAAATTAAAAACAGAATTATCATATAATCTACTTCTACCCAAAGTATTGAAAGTTGGATTTTGGACAGCTATTTGTTCATGGCGGCATTATTCACAATAGCTAAGAGCTAGAAGTAACCCAAGTGTCCACTGACAGATGAATGGATAAACACAATGTGGTATATATATACAATGGATTATTATCCAGTCTTAACAAGGAAGAAATTCTGAAACATGCTACATCATGGATGAGACTTGAGGAGATTATGCCACATGAAGTAAACCAGTCACAGGAAGATAATTACAGATGATTCTACTTATATAAGTTACCTAGAGTAGTAAAATTCATAGTGACAGAAAGTAGAATTGTGGTTTTCCAGGGACTAGGGGGAGAGACGAATGTGGAGTTGTTGTTTAATGGGTACAGTTTCAGTTTTGCAAGATGATAAGAATTCTGGAGATGATTGCACAATGTGGAGGCATTTAACAAGACTGAACTGTACAGTTAAAATTGGTTAAGGTGGTAAACTTTATGTTATGTGTAATTTACCACTATTAAAAAAAAAACCCACAATAATGGATAAGAAAGGGCCTTTTTAACTGCAGCCTGAGAATCACATGCATTTTAATAAGACTGCATTTAAAATATGGACTGAAATACACCTTGTTTTTGAGAAGTGTCTGCATCCGTATCGACATTATCTTTTACCCTTTTATCTGTTGAGGAAAACTAGGTCCATTTGTTCTGTGAGACAAAAGTGTTTAAAAGAGGCTTAAAATCCCACACTCAAAAGAAAAGGAGAAAAATGGAGATCAACTCATTTCCTGTCTTGTCACCTTATATTCAATGAAGTTCACTACACTCAGCGTGTTTTTGAAGGATATATCCCCAAATCATACTTCCTGGAGGAAAAAATTATGCCTCCAGGCAAGCCAGTTCCATTGTGCTTGGAAGCTACCCTGGAGCTATTCCTTTTAAAAAGTCAAATAATTGGGAGCATCACCTGAAAGAGCAAATATGTGTCATTCACTGCAGCTCAGTGGTTTTTTTGTTTTGTTTTTGTTAATCTTCGCCTGAGGATATTTTCCCACTGATTTTCAGAGAGTGGAAGAGAGGGGGAGAGACAGAGAGTGAAAAACATCAGTGTGAGAGAGACACATCAATTGGTTGCCACCTGCACGCACCCCAACCAGGGCCAGGGATCAAGCCTGCAACCGAGGTACATGCCCTTCACTGGAATCGAACCCGGAACGCTTCAGTTTCCCTGGCCAACGCTCTATCCACTAAGCCAAACCAGCTAGGGCTGCAGCTCAGTTTTTAATAAGAAGTTGTATTTTGGCAGAAATGAACTGTTTTATGATACAGGCAAATGTTTGGGACATTTCTTTCCCTATATCAAATGGGAAAAGCACAAGGATATGTCTTTGATGAGAGGTTTATAGTGACAACATGCAGGCAGCTGCAATTAAACACCCATCATCTTAGCACATACTCTTGGCCTGTTTTCAACTGTACTGAATATTCTAATTGACTTCTGGGTTTGAACTATCTGAAATGGCCACATATGTATTAAAATTCTACTTACTAGTCTTATTGCTATGAGAATTTTTCCATTTTGTAATAGATCCAATCATTACCCGCTGTAACTACATGTTTGCTACTCTGTTCCTTCCTTCGATTTTCCAGATAATAGATATGATTGAACTTCTAATGAATAGAGGCCAATCCTTCCTGCCACATCCTCCACCTACTTTTATTTTAGTAATTTCTTAAATAAAAGAATAAATACTGGTAGCTCAATATATTTATTTTAATTGAGAATTTGAGGGTATAGTCAATTTAAATGACTTATTCCCCTTCCCAGAGTCCAGAATATATTTTTTAAATGGCAACTTCAGTATACATATATGAGAATCCAGTAAAAGTCCATATAGTACAATTTTGACTTGATAAGATAAAAGTAATAGAAGTGAAATGGAAATCTAGCCATGCTATTGAAGTGGCTTTGATTCTCTGAAATAAGGGTTTAACTCAAGGTTAATACCATGGAATGCACGGTGAGGCACATCTACCAGGGAATAGCAGACTGGTAATTTAGTATTTGTCATTATTTACAACCATCTTCTAAAATTTGTTCATGCACGCATTAAAACTTTGAAGCTACATGGGTCATTAGTAATCAACATAAATTCAGAGAATTAAAACTCTCTCTTCAAAAGTATGTGTCAAGTCCAGATTGCAGGTCTGTCAGAGCCTCACGTAGAGGCCCTCACTCCTTTATCACCCTCCAGCCTAGCCAGGGCGTAGGTCTGTACTTGAACAATGACCCATAACTAACTCCATGTTCCTCTGCAACTGAATGCCCCCAGTGCCTATGGTTCCCCAAATCATCTCAATCAGGGCTGTAAGAGGCATGATGGTGTACAGCTCAAAATATTGTAAGCATAAAAACGATAAAACAGCAAGACTCCTGGCCTCTTTGCAGGGGAAGGGGGACTACTTAAAAATGTAAAAGTGTTACAATACAAATATTGTGTTATCTATATTTCTGCTCAATATGGAGAATATCTACAACATTTATAGTTCCCCAGTCATGAACTTATCCTTCCCACCCAAGAGACTGGAAAGAAAAAGGCATAAAATAAACAATGAAGGAACAAGAAAACATAAAGTTCTAGAGTAAAAAGTTAGGGCTAGAACCGAGGGATGGGAACGGAGGAAAAGTCACCAACAAATGACAGGCAAATCAGGGAAGTAAAGGCACCTCTTATTGTAAAGGTCTAGGAGTTTGTCTTCATTCTTTCAATGATATGCACTGAATATTTTCCATGAGTCAGACTCTACACCAGGTGCAGAGGATGTAACACTAAATGGACAAACTTAGCAACATTCCTCGTGGAGCTTATAGTCTTGGACTGAATGGTTCTGTCAATGGCAAACAGCACTCATGATTTTATAAATGACAATACGATTTCTACCCAAGGGATAAAATTGTAGTTTATTTCCATGCTTCTAGAATTTTTTCTTAATATAACCCTCTACTAGAACAGTACATTAAAAATGTGGGTGCTGTTTTAAATTATTCTTAGCTCTATTCCCTTTCCATTATTTGAATGCTTCGTTTCCATTTCCCTAGTGTATATTGTATAGTGCCTGGTTACTTTCCCAAGTTGAGAACTACAGTGAGTAATTGCCCAGGTAACACAATTACATCGCCAGGGCTCTACTTTAACACCCTCATTTATTCATAACATTCAAAAGTCACGCCTTAAGCTCCTTCTATGTGCTAGGGGCTTTAGAGATGCAGCGGTATAATAGAGATGCACCCTATTGAGGGAAATAGATTCTATCTATACAACAAATTATAGTGCTAAGTAATAAGTTCCAAAACCCAGATATGTCACTGTCATCAGAAACTCTTCCTATGCCTCACCCCTCTCTGGCTGCCATCTCCTGTCAACTCAAACTCCTACAATACTCTTGAAACTGTCTCGTTCTTCCCATTCTCTGCCACTGACACAATGCAGGGTCTCAATTTTTGCTTAGGTTACTTCAAATACCACCTATTTTGCTTTCCTCCGATCTATCCCCCACAATTCTCCCAGAGAGAGCTCTTTCTAAAATGCAAATATCACCTTCTTAAAATTCGCAACTTTCAGGATCAGATCCAAACCCTCTGACTAAGCACAAAGAGGCCTTTGTAATCTGGGCCCAGTTTCTCCCACAGGCACCTTGTGCTCAAGCTTGACACCATGACTCCAGGTAACCTGTGTCTTCTTACAAATGTAGGTCTCTATGTCTGGAATGTAGAATTGCAGCCTCATTCTGCACAGTCCCGCAAGACTCGGAGTAAACATGATCTCCTCCATGAAATTGTCTCTCCACCTCCATCTCCTGCAATCTGCCTTAACTATCCCACCTCCATACACTGAATCCTGTCCTTCCGCATGCCACAGCCCTGACCTCACTGGGGTATAATTATTGGGCTCCAATTGATTATAAGAATTTGACAAATGGAGATCATGCATTTTAAAGAGATAGATTAGTATTATGTGAACGCGGACGACGGATAGAATGGGAGAATGGATAAGTATTATATGCACACAAAGTCATTATCCTGGCTGAGGAATAGGGAGAAAGGAGATACTCTAATATTACTGGAATGGCATTTAAACTTGCCCTTGAAGGAGAGTAGAAATTTTCCAGATGAATGCACACACCTTCTTTCTCATTTGAACAAACAAATCAAGATAGTGCTAAATTAAGTACATTAAAACTGTTGATTTGTGGAAGACTAGGACTTCAATGTAGGTAATCTAACCAGCATATATATTTGCAATATTCATGGACATATGATTTGGATGTCTGCTTAATTATACCATGTTGACTCTACAGCAAGTCATCTTGCTTGCCCTGAATAAACCAGCTCTAATTTTACTTTATCCCTGGCTACATAAATCATATTAAACTGCTGTTCTTACTAGGAAATCTGCTTTCAGAATTTAATAGAGTTATTTTAAGAAATGAAGTGAATTTTATGATAACCTGCATACTATATGCATGAGCTAAGCAAAGAATAATTGACAAATAAACATGAACCAATTCAGACAAACTTCTGAGCTTTAAAGTTTTGTTGTTGCTTTCTCCCCTTTTTTCGATATCATACATTCTAATATGTTGTTAGTTTCTTCTTATGATTATAACAATAAAAATAAGGTGAGTCAACTCCTGAGGTTTTCTGTACACTGTGAAGTCTAACACATCAGCTTTTGAAATCAAATTTTATAGTTTTAAAAAGTAAAGATAACTCAAATTAAAAATAATATTATGAATGTTTTAAATCATGAAGCTTTATGAGATAACCATATTATTAGTCATTCTTTTATGTGTATGTACACTGTAACTTGGCTCTTATGGGTCATTTCATGCAAAGACATCCATTGATTAAAAACAAAATATCATTATAAACACCAGCACAAAATATTGTTATATAACACCAGCACACTCTGTCATACTTTTCTAGCATGAATCTAGAGTCCAAATAGGACCCATATTTATGAAAATACAGATTTAAAATTTAAACTAAAAGCCATCTTGATAAAGGACAACAGGAAAGGTTGAGGTTTATTTTTTGCTTTCAGGGCTTACTTTTGATTTTAGGACTTCAGGAAGTGAAGGGAAGTGATCCTCATAAGAACCATTTTGAAGAAAATATTTTTTAAATCGAATTGTGGACTGCAGGAGCCTTAAATTTTCTGTAAAGGAGGGAAAAGAAGTTACGTTATGTGAATTGCAAAATCATTTAGGAAACGAATTTGAAAGATACCTTTATCCTAATTTATTGCTTTTCTAAAATAATAGTCTAGTTCAATCTAAACAGAAGACGAGTGAAAATGTAACCTCTTTTTTTGTGAACAATGGAGACTACAGAGTTCACTATTTTAGAAATATTCAGGTATTCTGCTTAGAGACAAAATATTTCTAGGGAAGTTGCTAGGCAGTTTTGGCTCTCTGTGAACTGACTGTTTTTGTTTATGACTTTTAGATCTGCTATTAAGTTGGAGTGTTTGGGGAGAATAGGCTGTATAATCACTGTGACACAAACATGCCCCAGCAACCTTGATTAATTCATGCCTGCTAAACAGAGACCACGTGTAATTATTTGTTATGCTATTTGCTTGCCATTAAGTCTCAAAAATGTCTTTGGTGTAGGAAAAGGGAAAACCTATTTCCTATAAAATGTGAGAACATAGATATTTTCTCTTTAAAGGAAAAGAAAAGAAACCACATTTGATTAAATGCAATTTTTATGGTTGCACGTGTAGGCAGAAAACTGAAAATAAAGTGTGTAAATTTAGGAAGTAAAAAATAGTCTGCCACAAAAATTCCTTTGTTTATGTAATTTACATCTGCTTTTGGAAGTCACTATTCCCCTCGTCCTCCTCCTCCTCCTCCTCCTCCTCCTCCTCCTCCTCCTCCTCCTTCTTTTTACAATTGAGATTATCAAGGGCACAAAAAATGTTATGAAGGGTTGAGTGAATCCTTAAGGACTATGGGCCTTTGGAAAGTTTGTACTAGCAGCAGCAAGAGAACAATATAATAATCTGATTACATATTCCCTTCATATATCAAACCACCAAAGTAAACTGCTGCATATGGAAACAAGATGTGTAAATTCTCTTTCCTTTTTAAGCAAACATCTTGAAAGACTTACTATTTCAGAACAGAATTAGAAAACTTGAGTAGTGCTTTGACTGTTAAGAGAAATATTACCTTGTGATCCCCTGGCCAAGTTGTCAGTGACATTTCTCACACATGCTAAGTAAGGAATATAAGGACTATCTGCTGATATATTTAAGAGGGCATCTTCAAAGTTTTCTAGTAGTAGGAGCCTATAGAATTGGAAAAGAATATGTAAATTAGGCATATAGAAATAAAGCAAAGCCATTTTGTTGAGTTCATTTGAGCCCCTGGTGTTGGCATGTGAAGCGGCAGGACTCTGGGTTCTCTGAGCACTTACCTTTCCCATGAGCATAATCAGCATATTTAATTATTTTAACATTCAATCATAAGTGATGTAAGATAATTTTAGGCACATTTATGGGGGGAAAAACTCACTGGGCTAGGGGTGCCTGATAAAATACGTAACTCCTAGGTAAACTTGAATTTCGTATAAATAATAGTTTTCCTTTTTTTTAAAAAAAAAATATTTTTCTTTGATTTCAGAGAGGAAGGGAGAGGGAGAGAGAGAGGTAGAAACATCAATGATGAGAGAGAATCACTGATCAGCTGCCTCCTGCACACCCCCCACAGGATCGAGCCTGCAACCCAGGCATATGCCCTGACCAGGAATTGAACCATGAACTCCTGGTTCACAGGTTGACGCTCTACCACTGACAATCATGGGCTGAACATAATTTTTCAACAAAAGTATGTCCTGTGTGTTTTTTTAATATTTTTTTATATTTTCTTTTTTTGTATCTTTTCCCTCTAAGCCAGGGGTGGGCAAACTTTTTGACTCGAGGGCCACAATGGGTTCTTAAACTGGACCAGAGGGCCGGAACAAAAGCATGGATGGAGTGTTTGTGTGAACTAATATAAATTCAAAGTAAACATCATTACATAAAAGGGTACGGTCTTTTTTTTTTTTTTAGTTTTATTCATTTCAAATGGGCCGGATCCGGCCCGCGGGCCGTAGTTTGCCCACGGCTGCTCTAAGCCTTGCAACCCCACACCATGCCTCAGTTTCTTCTCTTGTCCAATGAGAGGTAAGGGGTTAGATAATCTACTATATCTTTTACACTTATTATCATTCCCAAAATAAATTCATTTCATTGTAACTAAAGAGAAAGAGAGGCATCCAATGAAACAGTATATGTTCCTTTTTTAAAAATATCCAATTCAACATGGCAACAGTGTGGTGATTGCTGGGGGGAGCTGGAGAGAGAGGTGGAGGAAGATAAAGAAAGGATAAATGGTGATGGAAGGAGACTTGATTTGGGGTGATGAACATACAATACAGTGTACAGATGATGTGTTGTGGAATTGTGCACCTGAAACCTGTATAATTTTAATAAACAGTGTCATTCCAACAAACTCAATAAAAAAGAAAAAAAGATAAGGAAAAATGTAAAGAAACAACCAAGTTAGTGTTCCCAAATTAACCACTCTATGGTTTCTTTTTGACTGGCATATGAGAACATAGTCTTATATTTGGGGGGTATATGTATGTAAATGAATAAATGTGTGAGTTATGCATGCTCTTCACTTCAACTATGAGGCTGTTTATTTATTTTATAACTTCTTCCCTTAATGTCTACTGTTGAATTTTGTTATGGTAGAGATAGAATAAATGTCAATGAATGCTTTGGGGCCATCTACTGTGAATCAAACTGTACAATACACAAATTAACTACTTTTGTCAGATGTGTTTAACTTTGATTTTCAAATACCAAGGGAAGAGACTTATCCTGCCATAGCTAAGAAACATGTAAGGAAATGTATATGTTAACATTAAAGAAGTTTCAGAGTGCTTAGATGCAGATTAACAACACTGGGTCCTTGAGGGACTTTAAAAAAAATCTATGTCAAGAAAAGTCTCTAATGTGGCAGTCAGAGCACAGCTAATTGATCAGATGGCTGATCCTCATTTCACTATAATCCATAGCCTTCATATTAAAAACAACAGCAACCATCCCCAAAACCTCTTGCTTTTGTTTAGGCATATTTTTGAAGAGAGGCTCTCTCTTAGATATTGCCTTTCCTTCTTTTGTGTTTGTCTTCTTTTCTGTCACAGTTATTACAGCATAAAGCCATTCCCATCCCGGTGCAGTGCTCAATAGCAAAATATTGGCCTAACCTTCTAAATGGAGTGGCATAGAAGATTCTCATGATAAAATTTTAAGCTTAAAATAAAAAAAAAATGCTGCACTAGAAGTGACCTTGAAATATTATCTAAGCCATTCTCTTAGTTTCCTAAAGGACATTTGATGGACAAGATTATTGCGATTGGATTTAATATACTCCCCAAATTAAGATTCCATATCTATGTGCCACTGTCCTGGCATAAACATCCAATTATTTTTTCAAACAATTTAATATATGGGTCCTTTCTCTATAATTCTATCTACTTCCCAAGCATGCTTGTAAGAAGACAAGCTTGCAGATGTGTGCATGAATGAGTGCACAACACACACACACACACACACACACACACACACACACACACACAACAACAACAACAATAAAAACAATAATCTTAGAACAAAAATAAGGAGGAGGAAGAAGATCGAAGAAAAAAATATTTTTGAGCAGCTTTCTTTAGAAAATTCTGGACCAAGAAAGCCCCAAAATAAAAAATCCCTTCATTTTATCAATCTCAACAAGAACCATCTTAAAAGTATTGGCCTAACCTTCTAAATGGACTGGCATAGAAGATTCTCATGATAAAATTTTAAGCTTAAAATTAAAAAAAAATGCTGCACTAGAAGTGACCTAATAAACTGTCAGATAGCTGTCAGCAGCTAACTATGTTTACTGTAGCATTTGCAGGTCTTAAGTGCTAGCATTCTCGATGCTATGGATGCCTCGAGGCTCTGATAAAGATACCTGGCCTCAGCAATAACCATTCTGTTGTCTCAATTCAAGGCTTTTTAAAAAATTATTTTGATGGCTATAAACCCATCTGGAACATGGCATCCTAACAAGGGGGAATGTCCCAGGGCTGCTTGATTGCTCTGGGAAAAGCATCTGATTCAGCTACTTTAGAGGTGAAGAGAGGTGGAAACAGAAATAGGAGATGGTTTATGGGAGAATTTTGCCTAGAATTACCCAGAGTTGGAGAACTTCTTGTTCAATAATAGAAATATGATGAACAACTAAATGCATTTTATTTTAGAGAAACATTAATGGTTACCAATAAGTCCTACTATTTGTTATTATTTGTACAAATTTCCATTAGCATAGAAATATATCCTTTGGGACTAAAGTAAAAAAATTCAATAATATAATTTATCAAGCCTAAACAACCTTTACATAGTAGGCCATCTAGTCTCTAAATTTGCCCTGAGCTAGGAATTTACTTCAATCAGCTTCAACAGGCAACTGCTTGTATTTCCTCCAATAATTGTTACAGTCGTTACAGAGAGCTACTTATATTAATGGTCCTTAGCAGCCAAGGTTGCTGCTATTATTTCCCCTGCCTATATCTGGGACGACATATTTGCATGCCCCAATAAGAGTCCAACATTAAATTACCTACAAACAGGTTTGCTTCCGGAATACTACTGAAGCAAATATATTTTTGCATTGCCTTGACTGGGCATAAGAAATACTTTTGTTTTAAAAACTGAAATAAATATTAATGTAAAAAAATTGGAAGGTTATACATTTTTCATGATGAAAAACCTCAAAAAGGGTTGGAAATTGAACCTTCATCTAGATTTCCCATAGACATAAGACAACCAATCCAGATAGGACACATTGGATCTAGTTATGTAATCTTAGAATTGAAATGAGATCCCAATAAGTTTCAACATTAGTACACTTCAACTATACGCTTTTCTTTAATTAATCAAGAATTGACTTTCCTAGTCCATAGTCTTACATGCATGATTGAATTGTGCCTATGAATTGTTTTGATTGATTCAGCCAGCTTTCCTACCAATTTAGAAAAAAACAAACCAACAAACCAACAGAAAAAGACTTACTGTGCAGCCAGGCTGCTTGGAGAAAGTGAATGGGCATCTTCTTCATTCCATGTATGCGTTGTATTATCAGAGGTGCCTACAGTAATAACATTTATATAGGTCAATATTTAACATGTTTCCTTACAGTAGTTATATTTCTTAACAAATATCTTCTCAGGTCAAATTAAAGGGGGGGAAATGCAGAAAATCTGCAGAATTTTTCTCCAAAGGATTTTACAAGTAATGTCTATGCTCTTTTTGTTAAAAGGAAAAAAAAACATTTAGGATATTTATAGGAAAGAGATGACTACTAATCAAAATAATCCTAATGGTCAAGTACATGCATTTATAACAAATTATTTCTTTGTGCATCAAACCATTTATATTATTTTATCCTAAGACCTGAATGCATAGATGATTCTTGAATAGTATAATGCAGATTGACTACCATGTGCCTTGTTAATCAAATGAAGCCAATTACAGTCATGGATCACTGGGTTTTCTTTGCCTAAGTTGTCTAGAACTTAGGAACATCTGTCATCACTAATCGACATTTTTCATCTTTCAAAAAGCAGCCTCTGACTTCAATTGAATGCAGCTGTGAATGCAAATTGGCCAATTTAAACAGAATTCTGAGTGGTTTCAAATAATATGAACGTTTGGAGTGCGGAAGGTAATCACTAAGTTGGGTCTGTTGGAAGCCATATGTGAAGATCTAATTTAACGTTGAGAATTGCCCCCAGAAGTCAAATAGGTTGCTGATTCAGCTTGCCGCATAACGTTGTATCATTAAACAGTAAGTGTGCAATAGCATTCACATTGAAAATTGAAAGTGAAAATATTTGAAATGGTTACTGCATAAATAAAAACATCATAAATCCAGCACTTTCATTCAGCCCCTTTAGGAAAACACTATCACTTATTTCAGTCTTCTCTTCTGTCACTACTTATTCCTTATAAATAATTCATTATGTTTCAGTGCTGTCATTTTAACACTGGCCTAATCATTTTCAATGGAAAATTTTATTACCAGCACTAATAGTTCTACCATTGTCTCTAGTCGGAGTGTCCTATGGCCTTCTGAAAAGGTCCTAGTGCACAACAATGCACTCATCCATGCTTTCCCAGTGCTGATCATGTGGTCTATTTAAGTTAGAACGTGTGTAAAAGAGTATCACAGAATTAAAGACCTCCGTGTCTATCTCTGCATCAGTCATGTTTGAGTAATGTTTGCACCATCCCTAGTCACTGGCAGAGTGGCTTTTTCAGTTTTCCTGTTCAGCAGAGCGGAGTTTTCTTACGTTCAGCTCAAGGTGCAGCTCAATGTTATTGCTCTAATGATAGCAACGCATCAGTGGGCTAAAGGACCATGAGTAAAGATATGCAGAATAAATAAACCTAATTAATAATGGTAAAGCTGATTATTTATTGGCATCTATATAGAGAAGAGTCAAGGATAGGACTCTGTTGAGGTTTATACTTTTGTAATGTAAAAGTATATAAAGCCGTTTTTCTAAGACAAAATAGTTCTCACTTCAAACTCTAAGGTGATACTGATCATGTTCAGTGGCATTTGTATAATATGTTACATGGAGTTTCTCTTCCTCATCAGGCTACTAAAATGAGTACCTAGTAGAATTAACTTTGTACGTCAATGATAAACTTGGCCCTGATGTTAGTAGCACTTTTCCCTCTGGTCACTTTTGCTTCTGGACTATAAAGTATCCTGATAAAAATACTACACTTGCCAAACCGGTTTTGCTCAGTGGATAGCGCATCGGCGTGCGGACTGAAGGGTCCCAGGTTCGATTCCAGTCAAGGGAATGTATCTTGGTTGCAGGCACATCCCCACTGGGGGGGCGTGCAGGCGGCAGCTGATCGATCTCTCTCATCGATGTTTCTAACTCTCTATCCCTCTCCCTTCTTCTCTGTAAAAAATCAATAAGATATATTTTAAAAAACACTACACTAAATAGGCTTTAACAAAGTGGGAAATGTTACAGACCTTTAAAAAGTGAGATTTTACTGTTTTTAATTTATAGAATTAGACATATTTTAAAAATGGTGCCCATAGACATACAAAGTAATCTAGTGCACAGGTAACCTCTTTTACCAGTAAAAATGACTTTCTACTTAAAGATATAATCCTATCTAATAAAGAGGGAATATACAAATTGACTGTCACCCTGTCACAAAGATGGCAGTGCCCATAGCCACATGATGGTGGCGCCCAATCCCCTCAGCCCCACTGGAGTCCCCAGCCCTTTCAGCCCAGCTGGGGGGTGCGGCAGGCACATGGTGCGGCCAGACCTGCCCTCAGCCCTCCAGCCACCCAGGGCTGGCCCAAGGCACAGGCAAGCTTTGGATGTCGGCTGCCCAGCCTACCCGCAAGGAGCAGGCAAGCCTAGGATGGTGGTAACCAGGGCCGGCTGAGGCTTGCGCTGCTGGCAGTGGCAGCAGCAGAGGTGTGATGGGGGCATCGCCATCCCCTGACCACTGGGTCACCTCTCACCCCTGAGGGCTCCTGGACTGTGAGAGGAAGCAGGCCAGGCTGAAGCAGCCCCCTCCAGTGCATGAATTTTCATGTACCGGGGCCTCTAGTTTCATATAATTTACTACTTTGCAAAAAAGCAAACTTCAGCAAGTCACAAAGGTAATCTTTGCTCTCAAAATTCATTATTTATAAGTGGAAATGCTAAATACTAAACTCCGAAGCAGGGAGCCTTGCTTTGGCAGAGCTGAGGACTAGATTCCGTAACACAGGAAGTTAGGAGACAAACTTTTCCCCAAGTGTCTATTAGCACCTCCATATTTTCATGGTTGCTGAGTAGGCTCCTGAAGAAACCTTGAAGTATGTTCATAATCAAGGTTGAATCAGAAATAAACATGGGGAGGGGAGAAGATTGTAGAAACCAGTGTGAGGAGAAGAATGAGGGGACGGCTGTGGGGAAATGTATCATGTGGAAGGAATCTGGAACAATGAGTCAAACTCCATCCGTGACTGAAAGTGGAGCCATTCTGAGGTTTGGTGGTGGCAGGTGCTTGCATGAGATATCCTGGAATCAAGTGTGTAGACGTCCCAGTGAGTAAACAGGAGTGAGGCCATCTAGCAAAGAGCTCAAGGGACCCGGCTTTGGACATAGATCCAGGATTTAGTTTTACTTGCTGAATGTATCACATAGGCGAAGTGCCCCACCTCCCTTTGCCTCAGTTTCTTTGTCTGTAAAAATGGGTTAATAACTGTATTTCATGGAGTTGTCTTGATGATAAAAGGGACTTAAGATAACAAAGCACTTATCATCGATACAAAAAGTACTACCTTTTTATTGTCCTTCTTTGAATGAGGGATGTGAGATTTCCAAAACTCTATTAGCCCTGTCATACGTTAGAGAGGACCCAACAACTCTGCTATGAGATACCACCCCACTCCAGCTTAACTGAAGGCAAAGTCAAGGGAGAAAATGTGTTCCCTTCACAAATATGGCTCAATGCCATGAAGAATGAGCCCGGCGTGGCCTGGCAATGTGGCAGGAGGATGTACTGGGTGTTAGAGACCCCTGAGCTGTTGGTCGCTGGTTGAGCCCTCAGCGACAAGTTCAGGTTTCCTGAAAGATTTCCTCAAATACCTAGAAGGATTTTTCAAAGTCCAGAAAGTTTCTACATAAGCAGGTAGGGACTTGGGCTTAATAACCTTTAGGAATTGACATTAAAACCACCGCGTTGATGTTCTCAGACTGATGAAGTCACAAGGAGGAAATTAAAACAAATTTAATTAATCATATCAAGTTTTCAAATAAAACATTTCTTTGATGTATTTCCTTGCCATCTTGACCATCCAATGACATGTTTCAATACTTGCAAAACTTATTACTATATGCATAGACATGAGACATGGCTAATGCAAAATATTGGAATACTGAATTATATTGTTCACCAGGATAAATGGTTTGCTGCCTCAGTTAATAAGAAGTGCTGCTTACTCCTCTGGCTTCTAAAGCACTGATGAGCTTTTGTCATTTGTAAAACATTTTTTTAATGTTATCTCTTTATATAATTACAAGGTGTGAGTCTGCAGGTGAAAAGGAAAAGAATGATAAGGAGACACTTGAAGTTCTCGAGTCTTTAAAATGCAAATACAAAAAAGAAATACGTAGGAAAGAAATGGTGTTTGTTAGTACACTGTCTGGTTTTCTGGCCCGGACTTTTTAAAAAGGGTAAGCCTTTCACAGCACCTCCATGTTCGTTAAGACCTTGAATTTAACAAAAATCTTGAAAGCTAGTCATTAATTCTGTAATTGTAGATGTGCAAAATGCTCTAGACCAGCGGTTGGCAACCTGTGGGTCGCGACCCCTTTTGGGGCGAATGACCCTTTCACATGGGTCGCCTAAGACCATCGGAAAACACATATATAACTACATATTGTTTTTGTGATTAATCACTATGCTTTAATGATGTTCAATTTGTAACAATGAAAATACATCCTGCATATCAGATGTTTATATTATGATTCATAACAGTAGCAAAATTACAGTTATGAAGTAGCAACGAAAATAATTTTATGGCTGGGGGTCACCACAACATGAGGAACTGTATTAAAGGGTCACGGCATTAGGAAGGTTGAGAACCACTGCTCTAGACTAACAGAAGTTGGTATCCAAGAATACGTTAGACCCTCCAGTGAGAATTCTTCAAGGCCTTTCCAAACCTGCTTTTCATATGAAAACTAATGGTTCGAGACCTTACAATGAGTAATCAGCTTGTGACCTGACATTCTCAGGGTACTTATTTGTCGATCCAAAGATAAAGACCACATATTTAAAAGCTGACAAACTCAGTTGAGAAGATGTAATTCTAAACTCATTCAGGAAAGCTAAATGCAAACAGAACATTTTACTTGGGAATTAGGGACTTATTACAGCCCTAAATATCTGTGTGTGTGTGTGTGTTTGTGTGTGTGAGTGTGTGTGTTTTCATGTGTGGTATATGATGCTATTCTACATATGCAAAGGTGATATTTTCGGACTCACTAGCATCATGCTGTAGCCTTGCACTGGGATTGACAGTAGATTTATATTTATCTACTCATGCTCCAATGTCCATCATGCATTTTCAAAATGGTGGTGGAGGGGTATATTTTACCAATAAAAGACTCATCCTGATTAAAAAGCCAACATTTGGAAATGAGGGCAAAAATTCTGCAATTCAGTGTTCCAAAAAGTACTAGGTAAAATCTGTTGAGGCTTACTCCTGATATTTATTTTCCTTACCAAGTATAAACAGTTTTACAAGCTGAGAGATTATTTTCACCTAAATAAAAGCTCTAGAAAGCCACAGTGTCTTTTCTGGCCATTTCTCCCTTTCTCCACTCTGATTAGCCAGATGTCCAGATTTAGTCCAGCATATGCCCCCACCTAAGAATCATATCATCCATAAATGATTACTTCCATTGCACTCTGTTTTATACTCTAACAGGCTTTGAGACAGAAGAGGATAGAGTAAGATGGAAATACAATACCTTGAGCTGGGGAGTTCAGAGTGTACAGCAGATGTTTAACAGATTTATGGAGAGTTCTGAAACCTTCGTTAGTTGTGAGACGTGGAAAAACCTTCTGCACGACCAGCAGCGCACTAACAAGTAGAAAAACAATTAAGCCAAATCGCATTTCGGGGTTTGCAGGCAGAAACAAAAGGTTACTCAAGGAGAAAATGTCTGCAGCAGAGAAAATATTCTTATAACAGAAAAAAAGAGACAAGATGGCGCTTTTGTTGTTAAATTACATGTTTGTCTTTTCATGCATAAAATCCCAACAAAATTTTCATAAATTAGAGCATGTTTCCAGGATTTTAAAGCCTGAGCCTAAAAGTAAGGGAGCAAAGTTCACATCGGTTGTTTCAATTAAGATTTAAAGATAAGTGATTAGGAATGGTTACTTCCAATGAAAGGATATCACTTTTTTTAAGTAAAGGAAAATTTTAAATATTGAAGATTATTTTCATGAAAAATCACACCCTAATAAAAGAATAATTATTATTTAAGCACTTGAGAAATATTTACCTCTTGCTAACTAAATGGTAATGTTTTTGGGAAAAAATGGAGCTTGCCCTAATTAAAGGCTTCATTCTGCCCTCTAAGTAGCCCACAGGCACTCCTCCAGGGGTAGCTCAAAATTAATATCCAGACTAAATGGCACTGTCTCCCCAGGAGACATAATAATGTTACCAATAAGATGGGCAGTCTGCATTGGAAATAGACAATCAGAAAATTCACTTATGCTTGACTTCATTCCATATTTCTTAAAAGCAATTAATTACTTAAGAAACGCAATCCCCTTTTTGTCATTAGATATTTTTAAAAATACTGGTATTGTACATGTATGTCTGAATTTCATATATACTATGATTGATATACCAATGATCAAAGCTAAGGCAATGCTTTAATTTACATGAGTAGTAACTAGAACACAAGGCTCTGTTAACAATTTTCCATTGTAAAGTCAAATGTAGTACAAATTAGCTAATAGTTCTCCCCATGCCTCTCAGCCAACTAAAGGCTTTCTCTAGCAGTAGATACCATATGTGCATATATGTTAATGGTTTTTACAATATTTTTTGAATTTTTATTATTTAAGATTATTTTAATTTTAGCTCCCTCGCTATGGATTAAAGCTATATTTAGATTGCTAAGTTTTGTATTTCCTCTAGTTTGTAGTATAACATTAGGATATACATATAGATAATGATGTATTTGTGTGTGTGTGTGTGTGTGTGTGTGTATAATTTCATTTAGTTCTGTACTAATTCCATAAAGTCAATTTTATTTGGCTTTTTGAAGATGGGACAATGAAAGTTGAAAAAGTTATATGACTTACACAGTTTTATCCAGTTAATAATAACTAGAGCTAGTTCTGTCTAATTTCATAAGAAAGTTTATGTTCTTTCCACTCTATGTCTCACATCTGGAATAGAAACTTTGCCCCAACATGGAAAGGAGGAGGGCAGAGCATTTCTTAACAGAGTCCACAGGCATCGTTACCTTGTTATGCCAGCGGTGTGGTTGGCCATAGAGACGTGGCTATATTCTTTTCATCTCTACTCGCATTTTTAGATTTTCCCCAAGAATTTCCTGGTTCTCTGACTTTAGTTGTTTCTGAACCCTGGTGACCATATAACCAGTTAAACAGCCTCAGATCCTAGATCTGCCAGCCTTCTCCCAACGAGACCTGCTGCCAGGCTTATCTGACCTGTTGTCCAAAGGAACACCTTCAAAGACTGAATACTGTTGGTCAGTGCATGTCATAGCAAGTGGTTGAGCGGTCTTAGCATATCATTAGCATATTACACTTTGATTTGAATGGCCGGATGGTCGACCAGACACTTAGCATATTAGGCTTTTATTATATAGGATGTAACCACCATCTAATAAAGATACAGGCATTTTGATAAAACCTACCCCACCAAAAAATTTTTTCCTCATTCTCCCAGCAGTTGCCCTAAAGTACACTGATATGATTTCTAGTACTTTAAAGTAATTTTATCAATTTGGGAACTTCATTCAAATAAAATCATACAATACCTACACATTCTGTATGTTATTGTTTTTTTGGCCTAGGTTGTTTTATGAGCATGATATTCATAAGATTTATTCATCTTGTGTGGTTTAGTGATCTGTTTATTTTATTATTGAGTAGAATTCCAATGTATAAATAAACTATACTGTTGTCATTCTGTTTGCAAATATTTGTTTTTATCATCTAATTTTTAGCTATCATGAATAAACCTGCTATAATCATTAGCATAGAAGTCTTCATGTGGGCATACATTTTCATTTTCTTGGTAAACACCCAAGAATAGAACGCCACATTATATGGATCTACTGTTAACCTCATTAGAAGCTGTCACACTGTTTTCCAAAATGGTTTTATCATTTTACACTTTAACTAGCAAGCTATAAGAGTGCCATTTGCTCTACATTCTTGCCAACAATTGGGGTTGTCCATCTTTAAAAATTTTACCCATTCCAGTGAGTGTGTAGCAATATCTTACTGTAGTCTGAATATTATTTTGACATTTTTCATTGCTACACTATACATCCATACAATTTCTCTTCTCCTTTAATTGATTTTCCTGTTTGCTTTCTAAGACAGAATATAAATAGGAGTAAGAGGATCTAGTATAAATATTCTGGGTGAGTAAAAATTTCCCTACATGCTAAAATGAGGACCAACCTAGAAAATCAAATTCCTAATATGTTGTTCCTTCTACAAATTAGTTATGACATGCTATTGTGGAAAGAGCACGGGACTCAGATTCCTTGAGTTCAGGTTCTGTTTTTGCTACTTACCAATTGTAGAACCTTGGTAAGTCATATGACCTCTGTGAGGTTTTATTTCCTCTTCTATAAAACGGGGATATCTGTTTTCTCTATCTCAAAGCACTGTTGTGAGGATTTAATGTTGTGAGATTAATGTGCCAGCATAAGGGTTTATTATAAGGTCTTTGAATAAACATAAGCTCTTGGAAGCTTTCCAAAGAAGATGAGAACACTGTTTTCTGGTGCTTCAGACATTAGAGATGGAATTCAGTGTACTGTTAATGACATATTAGAGAGAAAGCCTGCGTTCTGGAGTTGGAAATCTCAGGTTTAAACCCTCCTAGCTGCATGATCATCAGATATTTAATTTTTATGACCATCTGTTACCTCATTTATAAAATAAATAATAGTTTACTTGCAGAACTTAATGTGATATTATAAAGGGCCCAGTGAACAGTCTGGTATGTAATGGGACTCAATGATTGACAGTTGATGTAGTTATTGTTGATTATTTTTAATGCTCATTTTTAACTTAACTAGACGGGACAATCAAAGCCTAAGTATCATTCCATTAAACTGTAAATGCTGGCCATACTCTGGTCTCTTTTATAAGGAAAGCAACCTTTAAAGGGGTTTCTTCTGCAAAAATTTCTCATTTTTTGTGTTCTATGTGTCAAATAAAGCCAACCCAATATGCAGGGTCAGAAAGATCATGCATAGCCTGGCAGCACAGGAGAGAGACCAATCCCTTTGAGGTGACTCAGTTCAAAACTCTAATAAACAGGGTTGTTTCATATTGGATGGTGTCAACCAAAACCCAATGAAATATTTATTCTTAGGTAGTTTACATGCTACATACATGGAGCTCTTGTCCCTGAATGAACCTGAGTCAGTGTTCCAGTCTACCATTGGTCCTGCTATGCACCTCTTTCTCAGAAACTCAGGGATACCAACTGACAATCTAGTTGTAACATTAGTGCTCTTCCTCACTTCCTTATGTACATTTTGATAACCCTAATGACCTTAATGTGTGTTTCCTCTTTGCTTAACTAACACCTTTACCTTCATTACAAAAATCTGCAATAAGGTGCTGAAGGGTTATTTACTCCAATTTTACCTACCTACCAACGATCCTCACAAGTAATATTTTTAAAAACGGACTTTTTTATATAAATAGTAACATCTCAATTCTTACATTTTTCTTACCTGTTTGCATTTCGAAGAACATCAAATACATGGCTTAGTGTCGTGTCATTCTGAAACACATCTGGAAAACTAGAGAGAAGCTGCCACACAGCTGTCTGCTCTTGCACTTTTGAGAAGAGGGATAGAATTTTGACCATATCCTGAAATACTGTCTTCTGGTTATTGGGGTCCCTTGATATCTTTAAAAAGTAAAACCACAAACAGGACAAAATGAGACTTCAACATTTGTAATCACATGGCTTATTGCAATAAACATCTAGATTCTCACATAAGCCATTCTCTCAAATTGTTAGTGACACAGTGGTCGGCAAACTGTGGCTCGTGAGCCACATGCGGCTCTTTGGCCCCTTGAGTGTCTAAGCCTTAGGAGTACCCTAATTAAGTTAATAATAATGTACCTACCTATGTAGTTTAAGTTTAAAAAATTTGGCTCTCTGCCAAAACCGGTTTGGCTCAGTGGATAGAGCATCAGCCTGCGGACTGAAAGGTCCCAGGTTCGATTCCGGTCAAGGGCATGTACCTGGATTGCGGGCACATCCCCAGTAGGAGATGTGCAGGAGGCAGCTGATCGATGTTTCTCTCTCGTCGATGTTTCTAGCTCTCTATCTCTCTCCCTTCCTCTCTGTAAGAAATCAATAAAATATATTTTTTAAAAAAATTTGGCTCTCAAAAGAAATTTCAATCGTTGTACTGTTGATATTTGGCTCTGTTGACTAATGAGTTTGCCGACCACTGTACTCAGTTTGAAGTCATCCTTGACTTGAAAAGACAATAACTATTTCTTTTGCTCTTATACATAATTGCATTTTCCCTATACCTACAGAAATTGGCATATTTAAAGTTTGGATAACAGAGCTATATTTGGAATTACATTTTTGGAGATTAATTTCTTAAAATAAAATTAGCTTCTGAGTAATATTTTTATTTTTCTCTAGGACCTGGTTTGGGAGGTACAGTCATATCCATTAGTAGATCTTATTTACTTTGGTGGAGAACCCTTAAAACTTCATATATGAAAATGTTAACTATTATCAAGTATTTATACTCACCTGAGAGAATTGATTTGTTAATTCTTGGAGAGAAGACTCTAAAAGGGTCATATTGGACAGGCAAAATTTGTTTAAAACATTTTTCCCTAGAGTAGTCCAAGAAAAGGTGTAATCAGCAGTGTATCCTGGGTAGCTCTCACACAGCTCTCTTCGTATGTCTTCTGAAGTTGAATTTTGATTTAATAGCTAAAAATGTGTATGGGAAGAGTGGAATGATTTTGTTAGTAAATACAGATATTAAAGTGTTCCAGTCTTTAATGAAATATATTTTCACAATAGTCATTTTAAGTTTCTGCATTATAGCAAAATAACACTAAAAGACACTGGGCTTACCCATGAAGAGTCATCAAATGTGTGAATGCAGTAATTTTTGTCATTGTTACAATTTAAATGATTTTCATATAATTTGTTTAACTGAATTCATTTCTTCTCTCTGACCAGAGAACCTAAAGGCATCAGATCTTTTCTGACAAAAATCTTCAGGCTTAAAAGCCTTAGTGTTTCCTTGGTACTTAGCAGCAGAGACTCCGGTTTTCTAACTCTTTGTGACCCCTAATGGCAAACTGGCCATGATCTTCGAAAGGCTTCCAAAAAGTAGCATCATAAGGGTTTATTCTCAAGCCTAACAGTATTTATTCAGAGGAAAAACATGGGTTATGTTTCATTTGTAAAGCAAATATTTTATTTAAGAATTATGCATAAAGCCCAGCTGGCGTGGCTCAGTGTTTGAGCATCACCCTATGAACCAGACGGTCATGGTTCGATTCCCAGTCAGGGCATATGCCGAGATTGTGGGCTCAGTCCCCAGTGGGGGGCATAAAGGAGGCAGCTGATCAATGATTATCTCTCATCATGGATGTTTCTATCTCTTTCTCCCTCTCCATTCTTCCCTGAAATCAATAAAAATAAAACTTTAAAGAAAAAAAATAATTATGTACTAGTATATGAAGGAAAAAAGAAAACATGTATATGAAAATACATAAAAATATATAATTACCGAAAGAAATAATTGGAAAGCATTTTCATTATGGAATCATAAGTCCCCCATATATTTCACAATACTGATCAGTCACAGATGCAGCAATATTTTCAGCTACAATATTGATCACATTCCCTATTATTGAACTTGCTTAGATATTTATAGAACCAACTAGGGGCCCGGTGCACGAAATTCGTGCACTGGGTGTGTGTGTGTGAGTGGGGGGAGTGTCCCTCAGCCCAGCCTGCCCCCTCTCACATACTGGGAGCCCTCAGGCGTTGACCCCCATCACCCTCCAATCGCAGGATCGGCCCCTTGCCCAGGCCTGACGCCTCTGACAGAGGCGTCAGGCCTGCGCAGGGGAGCCTCATTTCCCCCCCATCACTGGTTCTGCCCCCAGCCCAGGCCTGATGCCTCGGCCAGAGGCGTAGACCCCCATCACCCTCCAATCGCCTGATCGGCCCCTTGCCCAGACCTGACGCCTCCGCCAGAGGTGTCAGGCTTGGACAGGGGACCCCCATGTCCCCCTTATCACTGGCTCTGGCCCCCGCCCAGGCCTGAGGCCTCTGGCCCAGGAATCATGCCTGGGCAGGGGACCTCCATCTCCCTCTGATCACTTGCTCCACCCCCCGCTCAAGCCTGACGCCTCTGACCCAGGCTTCAGGCCTGGGCAAGGGGACCATCATATCCCTCCAATCCCCGGCTCCGCCCCCCACCCAGGCCTGATGCCTCGGCCAGAGGAGTTGACCCTCATCACCCTCCGATCACCAATCACCGGATCGGCCCCTTGACCAGGCCTGAGGCCTCTGGCAGAGGTGTCAGGCCTGGGCAGGGGACCCCCAGCTCCCCGTGGTTGCAGGCTCCGCCCCTGCCCAGGCCTAACACCTCTGGCCTAGGTGTCCAGCCCGGGCAGCGGGGACCTGCAGCTGCAGTGGCCCCGCGATCGTGGGCTCCTCTTTAGGCCCAGGCAAGGGACCCCTAGCTCCCGGGACTGCCAGCTTCGACCGTGCCCAGCTCCCATCGCTGGCTCCACCCCTACTTCCTGCTATCACTGGCCAGGGCAGCAAAGTCGCCTGATTCTCCTTGGCAGGGGGCTTCTTCCTGCTTTCCCTTTCGCCTCCCTGCATTGTGCCTACATATGCAAATTAACCGCCATCTTGTTGGCAGTTAACTGCTGATCTTAGTTGGCAGTTAATTTGCATATAGCCCTGATTAGCCAATGAAAAGGGTATCGTCGTACGCCAATTACCATTTTTCTCTTTTATTAGATAGGATTGTATTTAGTTATAATATTTATTGAGTCCTTCTTAATAATTAATTCTTATATAACTCTGTGCAGTAATGATCAACTAACTTCATTCTCTTCTTAAGTTACATCACGGAATCTATATTCTGCCCTCTAGTGACACAACTTCTAAATGTAATGGAACAAAATAGGATCTGCTTATTCTAGGATATAAGTGCCAGGTCTTCTAATCACTCATCTATATCCCTTCCCTAACATTGCACATAAACTCACCCCAGAATGATTTCTCTACTCATTCTTGCAAGGGTTGCAGAAAGCAGTAAAGAAAAAGAGGGAGGAATCAGATATTGCTGACATAGGCATCAATATGTCACCCTAATTTTTACATCCCTTCCCTGCTCCAACTAGTCTAAAAATATGTAACTATCTAGACATAGAATTTTCATTTTTTACTTATTCTCACTGGATATATGATTCTGTGCTGCCTTACAAAATTATGAAATTTTATTCCATATGAGAAAGAGAACTTGGGAGTTTCAACACGATGAAGTGGTATTTTGGAGGATAGCATTGCTCTTCTAGATGTTAAAGAATTTAACTGATCCAATGCAAGAATGATTGCTTCTAGGAACCAACATGGAAGAAATAGAATGGAATAAAATAACTTTCCCTGGTTTATACACTAGCCTGATTTGAGGGGAAAGCTTTAAATTAGAATTACTGGGCACAGCAGAGACTCCCTATGCCACTCGGGGTGCTTTGGGTATCTCAACTATTATTTATTATTGAAACTAGATATTTAGCATCTAGACTGGACTGCAGGGGAAAGTCTTATATTTCAACCAGCACTGGCTGAATTGCTTTGATAGGTACGGTACCTTTTCCTGGCATTCATTTTTGTGTTATCCTTTGGTTTATAACCAGTTTATTGAGATGCCTTAATTATACAGAATACAAACTCAAGGGTAACTAACAGAGGCATATTAAGCAGCAGTAGTTATAGTCACTGAACTATAATAAAAGTTAGAGATATGTTCCTATAAAAATATGAACATGGGTATATAATTTAAAATGCTTGTGTGTTGGCAGGAGGGAGGGAGGGAGGGAGGAAGGGAAGAAGGGAGGGAAGGAGAGAGAGAGAGAGAGAGAGAGAGAGAGAGAGAGAGAGAGAGAGACAGAGACAGAGACAGAGAGAGAGAGAGATCATTGCAAAATATTGAAAATGACCTCCTCTGAATTTCTGAAAAACACATAAAGCAAGACTCAAATGCTTACAGGGGCCAACCAAATAACCTAACTGTATGAAGCTGGCTGGATAAAAGACAAGAAAAAGTAGAGTTAACAGAAGAGTACCTTGTCTACCTAAATGCATTTAAGTTTAATTTCTTAACATCTCTGTACACACACACACACACTTAAGTTTAATTTCTTAACATCTCTGTACACACACACACACACACACGCACACACATGCATACTCCCAGGATGCCAGTTTACACCTTTGATAGAAATGATGTGTATTATCTTGCAATCTAGAATCTTCAGGTAAATGACTAGTAAATAGAGGGAGAACCATAGCTAAGCTTCTTAAACTCTGCTAAGGAAAAGGATGTTCTTGCTTTAGAGAAATATTTTCCATTGCTCAAATTTTTCCAAAGGTATGAATGAGGCAGCAAGCTTAATGAGTGTCATAGCTTTGTTTGCTTTCATATAGTTTTTTTTTTTCCTTTCCTGCTTCAGAAAATGAAAAGATCACATATAATATTACAGTTTTTCTTATTAAAGGAAAATCTTAAGTTTGATTAAGGGACTTAACAGGGAAGTAAATAAATATTCAAGGCCTTAAAGAATTCAGAATGTCTCAAAATTAAGCTTTTTTTTTTTTTTCCTGAAGAGCTCCTTAGAAAAGAATCTTCCTGAGATATTACTCCAAATGGGAAAGATGGCCCAAACCTCTTCCTATCTGGGAGATCCCTCTCCTAATGAAAGAGGTATTTGTTCAACTGTTGTTTGTTATCAGTTCATTACACAACTGAGTGAAATTACCTTTTCCAAATCAAGGATCCTGGCAAGGACTTGGCTACCATTGAAGGTATCTGTTCCAGCACTTTCCAAATGAGAACGTGGACTGGGAAATACAGTGGCTGTAGTAGAAGAAAGAACAGATTAGATACTATAAACACATACACAATAATAGGCAGGCTTACATAAGAATCCACAAATATCACTGTGCCCTCGCATACCCCACAGTAAGAATGTGCTCAAATAGGCACCTTCCATGAAAGTTTTACTCTGGCAAAATGGCAAATTTTATCTGCTTTTCTTTTCACATAAAAGGGTGATGGTTTTGTTCTGCTCTTGGTTGTTTTCCAGGAGTTTTAGGCGTGATTTGCTTCCATGCCAGTTTATGTCATTAAACTTCATCACCGGTATTATTGCCTAATAAACGGAATCATTTCTGTGCAGGCCTGGAGGATGTGAGGTGCCTCCATCAGCTCCAAGATCCGTCATATCCAACATCTGTTCAAAGGATCTGCCAATGTACATCTGGTGATAATGGTTTTCTTTTTAATTATTCAATTGGGAGGGTGAAATCTGCTCAAGATCATAAATTCTCTCCTCCCCAAAGTGGCTTCTGAATGATATTCCAGATCAAATAAATGGGATAAAGAAATTAGTCTAGACAACAGTATACTCCACTTAAGTAATTCCCAAAATCACCTTGGCTAGCACTGTATGGAATGTGGCAGAGAGCTCTGGATTAGGAGCAGTAGTTAGTAGGGTATGCTCATAACTATAGCATGGGTATTCATTCAGCCAATCTGCCAACTTTTATAATTTTTGGACAGAAATACTTTGCTATTCTCACAGCAAAGTATTTTAATGTTAAAGATAGATACAGTAACCCATCATCATTAGGTCCTAGGCCAGTGGTTCTCAACCTTCCTAATGCCATGACCCTTTATTACAGTTCCTCGTGTTGTGGTGACCCCCAACCATAAAATTATTTTCGTTGCTACTTCATAACTGTAATTTTGCTACTGTTATGAATCACAATGTAAGTATCTGATATGCAGGATGTATTATCATTGTTACAAATTGAACATCATTAAAGCATAGTGATTCATCACAAAAACAAGATGTAATTATATATGTGTTTTCCGATGGTCTTAGGCGACCCCTGTGAAAGGGTCATTCGACCCCCAAAGGGGTCGCGACCCACAGGCTGAGAACCGCTGTCCTAGACTTTATTATAGTCCTCATGGGGCTGAAGAATTTACCAACTGTGGTGAGCATACAATGCAATACACAGATGTGTTATAGAATTGCACAATTGAAACTTATATAGTATTATTAACCAATGTCACCCCAATAAGTTTATTAAATTACCAACTAATTTCTCTAAACCCAGGCACTGCATCTGTAAGATGACTAGCCAGGGTAAGAAACATAATCGTTGGCTATAGAGCGAAGCAAACTTACTGGGCCACAGCACTATGCTTTTATTCTGCTGTGCTTTCACCTATTCAGCAAATGGATCATTCACAACAGAACCTTAACTCCTCGAAGCCACTCATCACCATATACCTACCACATTAACACAGGACGTTTCTCATTTGGTCCATCAACTTGTATTGGAGTGTTATTTAGTGTCACAAAATCTTAAATGTCCCATGGAATTCTTTTATCCCCTGAATAGAATCATATTCTAACATACAGGATTTTCTGTTTTGTTCACTAATATGTCCCCAGGACTTAGGACAGTGGAGATTGATAGCTGCCACCCAATAAATATTGTCAAATGTATGTCAAAAAGTTCTGCTGTTTCAAGAGTTTTCTCAATTTGTGCCTTCAAGCATGGGGATTTCTCAGGACCCGCTGCATCAGAATCCCTTGGCTAAGGCTCAGGAAGCTTAGCCTCAGTTCTCCTGCTCATTAAAGTTTGGGACCACGGGCTCCCTATGAATGAAGGAAGTACACAGCCACACTGGTAACTGATTCTGAATTGGAAGAATAAGCGTCAAGCTGAAAGAGTCCATCAGGTCTGCTGGATGACTATGGTCTCCACACTTAACATTGTTGGGGCCATATTCCTTATCTGTAAGATGGGAAATTCGGATGAATCTCTGCGATTCCACTCAATAATTTTTGTTTCTGAGTTGTTTTCTGTACCATCCCAGCATCATCTCACAGACAACTACAGAGTCCCTACTCAATTCCGGCAAAGTCTGCAATTCTCAATATATGAGTACCAACTAGGCTTTTGCTCCCAGAGAGTGTTTCACTAAGGACTTAATTTGCAATTATTCTCAAGAACTTTGCGTAATTGCACTGCCACACTTAAGACAACCATGACAAACATTTAAATCTCTTAGGGATATTCTAGGCATTCCATATTGCTGAAAAGCTAAAAGTATAAACCCTTTTAAAGATTAGGCCTTTACCGGGTGTTCCAAAAGACCTTACTGGATGTTCCAAAAGACCTGCTCTAAACTCAGGGAAGAGAATAGCCTACCTGGTGATGCATGTCTCCTTTCTGGAACTTCAGTGCTCTGGAGTGATAAATTGCTGCCCTTCAGCAGGTTGGACGACTTTCTCAGAATCACACTAGAGAAGAAAAAGCAAGAACTCTATAACTTCGCCCACATTAATTTCAGTTAGTTACGGCAATGTATTATGTGGCAGATTCCAGGGCTCTCGGAGGACTTTCACATTTTTAATCTGCTTTCTAGGATTTTAGTGGAAGAGCTCACCTAACCATACAACAGTGAATATGTCATATATCCTACAAAGTAAATCTTATTTAGAAAATAAAATGGCCTAGATTAGGTTTAAAGGAGTTATTTTTAATTTAATCTTAGAGAAAGGAAATTATTTTTAAAAGAGGTTAGAGCTAAATATTGAATATATATAATATATTTTTCTTTTAAGAAGATAATGGATTCTAAATAGATGAGTCCATGAGTGTTAAAGAAATAGAAACAAAAGTCTGTTCATTTTTCAACTTTTAAAAACCCCACACACTTCCATATTAAATTACAGATGGTATTTTGAAGATTATCAAAGATGAATGCTTGCAAGACAGAGTTAGAGAAGAAGGAAAAGAACGCACATTTATTGAGTATCTAGTCTGTTTCAGGCACTATGGGCTGTGTTATTACAGGTGGCACCAGGTGTTAAAGGAATAATGATATCAGCCAATTTTTAATTATACTGAATCTATCAGCCAGGCAATAACAGCACTGTGGTGCCAGGAATCCCCACACAGCGTGATCACACTACCTGGAATAAAACCGTATTAGCCATCCCCATAATATAGGAGCCCTCTTTTAAAAAAAACTCATTGTCTGTTTAGTTGATTATTATTAAAATGGAGATAATCATGTTTCCTTAAAAACTGGATATACTTAAAGAATTTAAATTTAAAAATAGGTAAATAGGGAAGTGCCTAAAATAAATGTATATATACTTCAAGAGTGAAATCAGTCCAGATACCAGGATATGAATATTTTTCAGAATTTCTAAAAGTTGGTGGACTTTGTGTCATTATCCCAATATATAAAAAACCAGGGTCTGTAACAACCGACCAAAGGCTCCACCTAACATCGGAAGTCAGTCCTGCATTCAGTGCTGGGTTGTCATGATGACCCAGAACTGACTGATGGCAGTGTGGGTGCAGTGACCCAGCACTGACTGCCAAGGGGCTTGTGGATCAGGCCCAGAGAGAGGCCCAGAGAGAGAGGCGGGGTCTGATCCACAGCCTCCATGGCAGCTGTTGATCAGCCATTGCCTCTCTCTTTCTCTCCAGCTTCACCAGCACCTGCACCTCTGTTTCTCTCTGGGCCTCTGTGGGGGCTGCTGATCAGCCCCACCTCTCTGATCATGCCTGGAGATAGGCTTGTGGATGCTGACTGGCATAGAAACTGACCAATCAGAACCAAATCTGGGTGAATTGTGAGGAGCCAATGGCTGCCTAGGAGGCGGAGCTTTTGATGCTGACTGGCATAAAAACCGACCAATCAGAACCAAATTGGCCAGCAGGGGAGGGCAGTTAGGGGAGAGATCAGGCCAGCAGGGGAGGGCCCTTGGGGGCAAGATCAGGACAGCAGGAGAGGGCAGTTGGGGGTGAGATCAGGCTGGCAGGGGAGGGCCCTTGGGGGCAAGATCCGGTCGGCAGGGGAGGGCAGTTAGGGGCAATCAGGAAGGCAGAGGCAGTTAGGGGCAATCAGGCCAGCAGAGGAGAGCAGTGGGGCAAGATCAGGCTGGCAAAGGAGGGCTGTTGGGGGCGAGATCAGGCTGGCAGGGGAGGGAAGTTAGGGGTGATCAGGCCGGCAGATGCAGTTGGGAGCGAGATCAGGCTGACAGGGGAGAGCAGTTGGGGGCTAGATCAGGCTGGCAGGGAAGGACAGTTAGGGGCAATCAGGCAGGCAGGCAGCAGGGTTAGGGGCGCTCAGGCAGGCAGGCAGGTAAGCGGTTAGGAGCCAGCAGGATCCCTGTAAGATAGGGCCTAAACTGGCAGTCTGACATCCCCCAAGGGGTCCCCGATTAGAGAGGGTGCAGGCTGGGCTGGGGGAATCCCCCCTTCCATGCATGAATTTCGTGCTCCAGAGCACTAGTTTATAAATAAAAGCTTAGTTAAGGTACATGAGGATGGATATAAGAAGATAACAGTGGAAGAGCAAGAAGTTCTGCTAACTACTGTGGTTCCATTTGACTTTCTTTATAGAAACAAGGTCTGAATCCTGGGACCAGGGTACTTTTTTTGTGATTAGTAATGGGGGGGGGGGGGGGGGATCTGTGCTTTTTTTTCTTTCAGTGTGTCCTTTTAGTACCCATGATAAGAAGAGGTGATATTTGTTTTCATTCCCTAGCGTTGCTATCTTTCAATATTCTCTATAAAATGTACCTTTTGCTTCAAAAATTTTGCATTCTTAATGTATATTTGAATTATTCATGACCATGACTATATTCCCCTAAATATTTTTACATTCCTCATGCTGCCTATTTGGATGGGAAGCTATTGAGATAAAAATAAGAACTGACCTGAACCTTTCCCTTCCCTCATGCAGAAGTTTGAGAAAGTCAGGTTCACTTTTCTTTTCATCAACATTTTTTTAGTTGACTTTGAAATACTATAAGGAAGACTATTGAGTATCAACACATTTCAAAAATACAAGGAAAAACTGCCTACATAAAAATTTTAAGGATTGGGGACAACAACAAAAACCAAAGGGAGAATGACGAAGATCAAAGTGAAAAAAGAAAGAACAAGAGCAAAAGGAGACTGAATAATAAATGGGAGGGGAGGGAGAAGAGGCAATAGGAAACTAAGAAAGTGTGAGCTTGGAGAATGAAAAGCTGCACATACTCTACAGAGGACACCTTGCCCACCTTCCCACACTCAGATAAGAGTCCTAAACACCAAAGAAAAACAAACTCATCCCTTCCCAGCAAGCTGCTGGCTCAGCAGTTCTGAATTTGCTCAATAGTGAAATGGCTGTTTCCAGACAAGGAGGGCTGTTTCTAACGGGACCTGTCCTTGGTCAGGGCATGTCCATGATTCCGTGGTCTCCCAGGAATGAATTCCATGTAACATGAGTGAGGAAGTGGTCCATCTCTTTTGATGTCATCTTAGCTGGTCTTTTTGTTGGGGCAAGAGTTCAGGATATCATGTGTGCTTTAACATTAGTCTGCCTGCAGATATTCCTGTTTTATTTTGCATTTACAGTGTGTGGTATGATGGCAGGTGTTCACTATCACTGCACACAAAAAAACCCTATTGTTTTTAGATGTTTAAAATGGAAACCACAAAATAAATGTAAAACAGAGAGTGTTGTGGGTAAAAAGATAAATTAAGGTTATAAGTTGAAACACAGCTACTTCCCCCAGGCAAAGGTAATTAATTCTATTAACTCTCCATTAAATTACTAAAGGAGGGCAGCAAGCTAACCAGTCTTACTGAATTAATCATGGTAATCTCTGAACTTTGTAATTAGCATGATCATATAGACAGAGCACTATCTGCTTCTTAAATGGTAGGTGAGAGACAGCACCCTTTCTTCTATTTGACATAATTTCAGCACTTTTACATACTTATTTTATACCAATTTTAAGTGCTTATGTTTGTGTGCCTATTCTTACCACTTCTCCATTTTAGGCTGTGACATTTTTGGAAGTAGGCACCATGTCTCATTCATTTTTTTATTCCAAGCACCTAGCACAGTACTGGACCACAGCTCAGATGATTGATTAAATGAAAAGTGGCCATATTGCGGGGGTGTAGCAAAATATCTTTGGAATCCAAGCTCTGCCTCTTTCTAAAAGGCCTCAATCATTGCTTCCTTCATCTGAAAATTAGGAATAATATAGTTACTTTGCAAGGTTGTTATGAATTCTTGCTGCCTGGGCCCTATCATCATAGGCACTCACCAATATTAAACACCAAAGCACCCACAAAAGAAGATGGTGCAGAGACACAGCCTTGCCCCTTACAATGGAGCTGAAGTCCCATGCTTATACATCTATGCTCCACATATAGCACCTCTAGAAAACTAGAACCTTCAACATCTCTGGACAGCAACTGAATGCACCCCTATGATTCATAGACCTGAAACCTGTAAACATTGGCTAGTGAGTAGGGACAAGGCAAAGGACCTCACCCAGGGTTTTGTAACACCTTCTTCATTTTATTATTTAATTTATCAGTTTACTTATAACAGGAATTTTCCATTTGTAGTATTGATCACTTTTCCCCTTCAGAGACTTTAAAATTCTTGAGAAAACTCTACAATGTGTTGTGTTGGCAGATGGTAGGGTATTTAGCACAGGATTAGCATTGAATTCTAGATAATAAAGACTACCACTTGGAAGAACGGATAGCTAAGGAAGCATCTTTTCTTACATAGCCTGGTCTTCCCTCCACTATTGCATACCTGGTTCTGCAAAGGCCCTTGAAAGAGGAAAAATCCCAGGGGTGACATCACAGACCCTAATGTATAATGTGACACTGTACCCATCATATTCATTCATTAACTCACCAAATGTGTTAAATTCACACCACATATAATAAATGGGCAAATCAAATAAGAAAACCAGGAATTGTGCATTAATTGTACTAGCTAAGTAGGAACATGCATGGGGAATAATGGGAACACACTACAGGGGCTGCTAAATGAGAGTTATTTGTGTTTCTTGTAGAGCAAGATTCTAGGACCTTAATTCTTTAAAATGTGCTACCTTAAAAATTTACCTTTACCCTTTCACTAGGCCAGTGGATATCAACTGTGGACAATTCCCTCCCCAACCCCAGGGGGACATTTGGCAATGTTTGAAGACATATTTGATTGTCACAACTGGAAGTGGGTGGTGCTACTGGCATCTAGTGGGTAGAGGCCAGGGATGCTGCTAAACATCCTACAATGTACAGGACACACAAAAATTATCTGTCCATGCCCTAGCTGGTTTGGCTCAGTGGATAGAGTGTCGGCCTGCGGACTGAAGGGTCCCAGGTTCGATTCCGGCCAAGGGCACATGCCTGGGTTGTGGGCTCAATCCCCAGTAGGGGGCATGCAGGAGGCAGCCAATCAATGATACTCTATTATCATTTATGTTTTTATTTCTCTCTCCCTCTTCCTTCCTCTCTGAAATCAATAAAGAAATCTATTTTAAAAAAAATTATCTGTCCACAAGGAGCAATGATGCTGAGGTCAAGAAACCCTCCACTAGGCTATGACAGATATGGATTTACTCCATGATGACTCATCCCCACATCCACTCCCTAAAACCAACTCAGGAGACTTGCAAGTCCTATTCTGGAACTCTGAATAGTTCTAAGGAAATCTTAGGGAATGCATTTCATACTGGATACCTCTTAGAGGTATTTTAGAGCATTATGCAAATCTTAGATGTCCCTGAGCCCAGCACATGAGCTTTCAGAGTCCAGAAAATTAACCTTCTGGGTGAGGCAGGAAAGCCTGACTCAAGTCTCCAGGTGACCCATGGCACCATTTAACTACCTTTTGCTGGACCCAACCACATGCACAGTAGCATAGAGATGGCTAAGGGCCTCTCCTTTAAGCTGCTACAGAATTAGATTCTGCCTCAGTGGTACCTAAAGGGCTCTATTTTGGAATGGAATTCAATAAAAGAAACACCTTGGACTAAAAATGTTAAATTTAAGGTACTCGGAGAAAAACCAGGCCCAGAGTAGATTTTACTTCTTCTCAGACATGTCTAACAACAGTTGCATTTGGGAAATGTCACATTTCTATAAATTCTAGATCATCTTATGCACTTCTACCGGGTGTCTTTGTGTTTCCTGTGACTGGAAAGACTACCTGTGTAGGTGGTATCCATGTGTGCCATGGTACATTCTGTCTATAAAAGGACTTCCTACCAGAACAGACACATATGGCAAATCCTGAAAAGAAAATTAAGAAATTCTTTTTTTTCTCTCTCAGGACTAGTTAACTTTTTCTATTTTTCTCTTTTCCCCCAAAATTATAGTTACATGGGTATCTAGTTACTATTGGAAAAAAGATGCAAGAAGTGCTCAAAACCTGTTTGATCCCATGAATGTCCACATGACATCCATTATTGACCTAAAACTACAAATAAGAACTTGCAAATGGCATCAAGGGCCTCTTGGTGATTTGATGCAGTTGTCCTTCCTATCTACTCTCAAGTAGAAGTCATTCATTAAAAAAATTAAACTTTTTTTCCATTATTTTTTGTATTTAATCCTGACTTTATTCCTTCGGGGTCATTCATCCTTCAGATATAATCCTGCCTGTCCATGTTCAAAATATTTCTCTTTTCTAAGTGGCCCACTTACCAATCACCAATCTATATCAGTTAGGATGTTAAGATATTAAGATTTAGCAATACCTTAGTATGTTGCTTTGTCTTAGAATATTTGATATTAAGAGAGACTTTGAATATATATATGCATTGTAGTTAAGACATACCTCAAATTTGTTTTCTAATAAAAAATGAACCTTTATTTTTACATGAATACTCACTAAAATTATTACCAAATAGCTATAAATTACAATGAAGTTAATTCAGTCCAATGTTTGACATATACAGCCTATTTCATCTTTATAGGCAAATGAAGATACATGCTGCTCTACTTCCTCTCACCTTACATTCCCAATAATCTCTTCAGGTCAGTTTCTAAGCACATATTTTTAAATACTAAACAGGAGCCTTGGCACTTTAAAATTATCCCAAATAAAATCTGATTAGCTCTGTTTTAAGTTCTATAGAAGGAGCCATTTAATAGGAACAGAGATACGAATTCGGAAATCATGGGTCATGGATGAGTGTCGACATGACAGAGATAGGGAGCAAAGCCATAGAGGCATTTCCCCTCCAGGATCTGTAGGAATGCTGCATCACTCCTCCAAATAATGACCCTGTGGGCTCTGGAGGATGATCTTTGCCATTTGCCAGCTGTGTGAGCAATAGCACAGCGAGGTCTCCCACTGTTCTGATATATTCTTGGAGGCAGTGCAAGCAGGAAGGACCACAAGGGTAAGTCCTGTGATGTTGGCTCATCCATTGTGCAAAGTAGAAAAAAAACACATAAATGTAATCTTTTCTTTTTTCAGACAGCTGGTTAGAGTGGACGCTGAGTATAGCATTAGATTTTATTTTTAAAGCACCTCATCCTGAAGCTAATGCCCAGAGAAGTATGAATTTAATGACAGGAGGCCAGTGCCAATGCAAAAATACATCAAAGCACACTTGGTAACTGGCCAGCAAACAGTGACTGCAGTGTGATCATCATGTCTTTCGGAGAGCATTCTATTACAATAAACATGGTGGGCCTCTTTTGATGAGGCCAAAGATGGCACTTTTCCCCTCACTTATAAAAGAGAAAAAGAAGACTATTTTGTCTCTTAATGAGGCTGTGCTGGCAAATCTTTCTTCACCGAAGGGAAGCAATTTAGTGGAACGGCTTACCCAGTAACCATGCTCAGTTTCATTGCATGGCGATATAAAGCATAAAAGTTAATAGCATGGTGGGAAATACCATTAATGCAATTTTATTATTGTATATAATTTTCTAAATTAAGCTCCAATTACTTGGTAGTTTAGAAAAAAATACTGAATACACAGTTTGAGCTAGACAATCTGTTTGAGGTTAGAATAAAATTTTAAAAAACAGATATTGTCAGCTGTCTAGAGAATAATCAACAGAAGATAAAATAAACCTGGACTTTAACCATCGTTGCAAAACTAACGCAACGGCTCATCTCAGGCAACTCTCATAAGTTTGATTTTCTATGATATTACATAGAAAAATACTTCTGGGGGGAAGGTATATTTATATACTTCTTAGATATTGTTAACTATTTTCCTCATTGTTATTGTGTTCTTCATTTAAAAACAAGAAAAAAAGTAAAGAAGAAAGCCCCAGAGGGGAGCTATAATTTAATTTACAAATAATAGATATTAATTATTCCCATATCTTCTCTAATGCTTAGTCATGATATGTCCAGCTCAAGTCAAAACCCTTCATGAAGCTTGGTTGGTGTGGCTCAGTGGTTGAGCACAGACCTATGAATCAGGAGGTCACAGTTTGATTCCTGGTTAGGACACATGCTCAGGTTGGGGGCTCAATCCCCAGTAGGGGGTGTAGAGGAGGTAGTCCATCAATGATTCTCTCTCATCATTGATGTTTCTCTCTCTCTCTCTCTCTCTCTCTCTCTCTCTCTCTCTCTCTCTCTCCCTTCCTCTCTGAAATCAATAAAATATATATTTTTTAAAAACCTTCATGAAGAGTCACCTGAATCCCCCAGATGAAAGTTTGAAAACGGCAGGTGCTAGCTTCAGCATCCTCCTGGCGCTCTCCATTGCACTCCCTCCTATTAATTGTTACTGATATAGTATTTTACCTCCCCTGCTAGAACAGAGGCATAGATCACACCTAACTCACCACTTGCATAGAGACACATAGATCATCTTACCTCTACACTGACTACACGAGGTCATAGGTCTCATTAGCTTTTGGCCTCCTTTCAGAGTAGTGAAACTTGTGCTAGTGGGGGTTATGCTTGTATATGCTTAGGACAGTTAGTCTCACAAACAATATGTCATGATATTTATTTGCTTAAAACTTTCCAATGGCTTCTCTGTATACTAAAAGTAAAATGCAGGTCCATTCCTTTCCCTACGTATTAGATTCTGCATGCTATCTCCTGTCTTCCTTATCAGCACGTCTCCTATCAGTTTCATCGTTTCTCACAATGTTCTAGCCTTATTAGCTGATTTTCTGTTAAATGGTCATGTTTCTCCCTCCCTCAGGATCATTGACTATTTATGTGCCTGGAACATTCTGTTCCCGATGTTTACATGCTGGTGCTGGTTTCTCCTTGTCATTGTTGGTCTTTACCCCCATGCCACCTTCTCTCACCACTCAACTTCCTACCTTTCAACTTCTATCTCTTAACCTGCATTATTTTCTTGCTATCACACTTATTGTCAGTAATTATGCTGCTTATTTATTTGATTGTTTTTTGTTTTGCTTGTACTTCCACTAGAGTGCAAGTGACAAGTGGGTAGAGAATTTGTCTGATTCACCTCTATGTCGCAGTGCCTAGAATGGCACCTGGAACATAGAAACATCTTAATCATTACCTCTTAAATAAATGAATAAGTAAATGAATGAACATGAGCATGTTTTAAGCATCAAGCCTAAATAACTTATGGCAACAACAAAACCAATGTGAATTAGCAACCCAACAATTACATGCCCCAAATCACTTCCCATGACAATTCCTGACACATTTATATTATATACTAAACAGCTCATAGTTGCTCTCTCTTAAAGTATCACCCATACTATTTGATGACCAAAATCATGATGATGATATTAAAGGAGAGGTGATGCTACACACCAAGGAATTAAAATTAAAATTCTGGAAACAAGTATTTCTGATGATAGATAAATATAAACTTTTGCTGAGGCATTAAAAATACATCTCTACCCAAATTATCTCATGGTCAATTAAAATTATAATACTCTTTTACCCTATAGACAGGTGGCTCCTGGGGTATCTCAGTTTAGAATCCCATGATGGGAAATTAAGATGGGCCCCAGCTGATTTGGCTCAATGAATAGAGCGTCAGACTGTGGAACAAAGGGTCCCAGGTTTGATTCTGGTCAGGGGCACATGCCTAGGTTGCGGGCTCAATCCCCAGTTGGGGGCGTGCAGGAGGCAGCCAGTCAATGATTCTTTCTCATCATTGATGTTTCTATCTCTCTCTCTATTCCTCTCCCTTCCTCTCTGAAACCAATAAAAATATAAAAAGAAAAAAACAGAAAATTAAGATGGTAAATGGTCTAGAGTCTCTCTTTTTATTCTTTAGCTGCTGCTCACACCATAAAATAGGACATACATTAACCTCATTTTTAAAGGTTGTTGTTCAATTAAGTATAATCTTAACTTTATTACTTTGATTTCTAGACCTTTAATTTCCTTTTTTGCATTTCTTAGTTTCTGTTATATCTGGAAGTATCACATAGAGTAATATTAATGTTATTCTTCCAGGAGATCATGCCCTTGACATTGCCCTACATCTTATGCTCGTGATCAAGTCATAGGGCAATGTGTCCCTGACAATCTGAGGAGGGATAGGGAATCTTTTAGGGAATAAAGGAGGATTGCTTGGCCACCCAGTTTAAAAAACAAAGTTTGGGTAATTCATCAAAAGTAGATTATGCTTAAAATACATGTGGTAATTTCAGCTCGTATCCACCTTTCCATTCAGATTTAAAGCATCCCACTTGGAGATACATAAAATAAAGTTATATATCTAGCCTAGGATGGTTTCCTGGGTATCCCATAAGCTCTGTCCTCTCCAAACAACTGAACACACTTGAGAAGTGCCCCTACCTGTCTTTAAATAACGCGTCGTCAATCCCTTTCCTGCGAAGCAGATCCTGTGGGCCATAGGGTGTGTCTTTGCATTTAGAATCTGTGTCGCACAGTAGGGTTTGCAGGAACGGGAAGAAGCCAGTACTAGGAAGGTTTCGAGGTGCAAGGTAACCTGAAATTTAAAACAAACAATAGTTATATCACTATGACATGTACCTGGGAAGGAAAAGAGATGTAGTAACCCTGTTTTGGAAATTACCTTCTGGATTATGACTGCTTGGGTCCCCTACATACCAAAAGAGTCAAAATGCCATGAAATCTTCTTGGATTTATTCTAAGGAAATGGCTGCAAGAATGTTTTCTAGAGTGTTTTAAAAATAAATCACAGTGTACCCATATAATAAAAGACAATGCAGCCAATAAAAATGTCAAATAACACAGAAAATGTTTATAATATATTGTTAATTAAAAAGAGCAAGCCAGAAGGCAGTATGACCAGAACAGTCCTCATCTTTTAAAAAATATATAATAATATATGCATATATAAAAATCTGTAGGGATTTTTTTCCCCCTCTGGGTGGTATATTTCACATGAAATTTACTTTTGTTTGAGTATATATGAACAATTCTTTCCCAAATGGCCATGTCTTCTTTTCTAATTAAGGTTGTTATAAATTCAGACAATCCTCCAGCTACCAAAAATATTTTTGGTCTCCTCAAAATTTAATATAATAGCAAATTAAGTATCCTATGCACACAATACTTTTTCCTGTTTAAAAACCAATACTAATGGTGTGAGTGAACATGCAGATTTTCCTTGTTGTTGTTTTTTTGTTACAGAAAACAAGAACTATAACAGTAGAGGATTTTATAGCCTTTAACATCTGCTTTATAAACTATGAAGATGGCATACACATGAATCGAGACAATAGGCAAGCTAAAAAGTACAAATCTTTCCACAATTACTTTTGATATTGAAACTCTAGATTCCTCCCTTTCGGGAACATGGGGACCCTGAACTTTCCAAAAAGGCAGATTTAGAAACTATAAGGGTAATTCCAAACTGAAGACTAAAAAGCAAAACCTTAACTTCCTCAAAATTCTGTTAAAAATATTGTGTTTTCATTGTGAAAGGGATCTGTTTTCATTATAAAAAGAAAGAGGAAAAAGTTTTAAAAAAAACACAGTAGGAGCAACATGGCTAAGCATGCATTCATATATTAGCAGAGAGAATAATAAATCAAGTTTTGATTCATCCAACTTACATACAGATCAAGACAAAGAAAGAAAATTGGAAATAAAAGGGAAGGGGCAATAAGAAAGTTTGTCAGATGAGAGAGAGAGAGAGAGAGAGAGAGAGAGAGAGAGAGAGAGAGAGAGAGAGAGGAGAGAGATTGGAAGATGTTATACTCTTGACTTTGAAGTTGGAGAAAGGAGACAAAAACCGAGGAAAGTGGGCTTTTTCTAGAAGCTTCAAAAGGCAGGGAAACAGATTATCTTGGAACCTCCAGAGGGAATGTAGCCCTGCCAATACCATAATTTTTAAGTGCGAAGACGAAATTTCAGACTTCTGACCTCCACAACTGTAAAATAAGTTGGTGTTATTTGTAAGACACTAAGTTTGTGGTGATTTGTTATAGCAGTCATAGAAATACCTAATACATAAAATCATACCAGTATGAATTAAAGTTTTGAAAATTCAGAAGAAATTAGAAAGACAAATCCACCCAACTACTTAGTCCTACCTTCTAAGCAGCTTCTCTTTTTGACACCAGAAAGACTAGGTCTCTCCTAATATTACAGCCAAGTGAAAATTGCAATGAACCTGCGATATATTCATTGTAGGACAATCCCTTGAATAAGCTAGAGAATAGCTGTCAAATTGGCTGTTAACGTTACGCATCATCCCTCTATAACAAAATTCTGCCCCAGTGAACTGCATACAGCATGACCTTTACAATTCTGCAGTGCAATTTCATTATTAATGGTATTCCACCAGTTACACAGATTGCAACTGTGGCTTCTTACTAGGGTGCTGGTCTGCAATTGGGTTTAATTCTATTTCATGTCACACATGTGCAGTGGGTTGTTTAAATGGAAGGCAGGTGGAAGGGCAACAAAAACAGTGACCCCCTCTGTTCTATGTGTCTTATCAAGGTGATAGTATGACTGAGCCAGGCAGTACTGAAAACAGCGGAAGCTCAAGGAAAGCTATATTGTAACAGGAAAAGAAGGAAAAAGAAGTCATGGAAAGAAGACCTGGGAAGCGGTGGCACATGACATCCAATTTTACTTTTTCTGGCATTGACTAAAGTTTGCAAATTATTAGAGGAAAATTTGAAAGAATTTAAACCCATAATATTCTTTGAAGATTAACTATATATATATCCTATCTAATAAAAGAGAAACAAGCAAATTGACCATAACCCCCGACACCTTCCCATTGGCTAATCAGCAGGATATATGCAAATTAACTGTCAACCAAGATGGCAGCTGGCAGCCAGGCAGCTGAAGTGAATAGGCGGCTTGCTTGCCCCAGTGACGGAGGAAGCCAAGGTTCCCGCCTGCCGCTGCCGGCCTCTGAGCTGCAACTCTAAGAAACAATGTTGCAAATATAGAAGCTAAACATTCCCCAGAAACCTGCTTTCAGCCAGCCGGGCTTCAGCCAGCAGGACTGCAACAGTGTTTCAATTATAGAATCCAAACACACCCAGATCCCTGCTTTCAGCAGCAGCTGAGATCTCAGAGCTGCAGCCGGGCCTCAGAGCTAAAGCCAGCTCTCAGCTCCAGTGACAGCCATAGAAGGTAAATGAATCCCAGAATAAAAAAAGAAAAGAAAAAAAGGAGAGGTTGGGAGCCTCAGTTGCCCGCCAGCCTGAAAACAGCCCATCATCCCCTCATCCAGACTGGCCGGGCACCCCAGTGGGGTCCTCCACCCTGAAGCAACAAGATGGCACCTAATTTGCATACTGAAGGCAGGCAGCAGCAGGCAAGGCTGTCCGTGGTCCGGGACCAGATCTGTGACCCTGCCAGGTGGGGGGCAGTGCTTGAGGCTGTCCGCAGTCTGGGACCCGGATCTGTGACCCTGCTGGGCGGGGGGCAGTGCTTGAGCCTGTCCGTGGTTCCGGGAGCTAGATCCGTGACCCTTCTGGCGGGGCGGCAGCTCGCACAGGGGCGGATCAGCCGGGGTTGGGCAGGGAAGGACACCTAGCTTCCACCCAGCCCCAGTCACTCTGGGCAGGTGAGCAGCGCAGAGAGCCTCTGGACAGGGGAGGCAGGCCGGCGGAGGGCGGCGTGTACTCCCCACATGGCGGTGGTGACAGGTGTGAGTGCGCCAAGTGGAGCCTGCAGGCTGAGCTGAAGTAGCGCCTGCAGGCCATCAGTGCCCCAGAGTGGCTGCGCAAGATCCGCCTCCTGGCCCAGAAGGTGCAGGATCTCAGGGACAGCCACCATGGCGGGCCAGACTGACGTCCTCCTGGCCACACCACGGGGGTTTGCGGATGTGCAAAGCCAGAGGCCTCTGGTGTGCACATCCCCCAGCACACTGTCCCCCTCCCACGCCTGCAACAGTTGCAAACCAAGGCATGCACAAGTTCCCCCCGCCTCTCCACCTCACTTCCATCAACCCAGCATGCCTAACACCCCCACAGGATGTGCACACATCCCCTCTGATGTGCTCAAGTCCTTTGGAGAGTGTCTGGGTGTTCTGGGTGCTGAGGGTGGGCGCCTGTGAGATGACAGTAAGAAGGCGGAGTGGTGATGCCCTGTTCCCATGGAGGACAGTGCAGCTACAAGATCACCTCTGGGAGGTTAATGCAGGTGCTGAGGCGGGATCATGTGCAGACAAACACACCTGGTGGGCGCAGGCGGCCCTCGCTGAGGTGCCTTCGGTCAGTGTTCAAGATCAAGAACCAAGAGGCGGAGAGGAATTCCGTCCTCTCAGTGAAACAGTGGGATAGTCAGGGCGACTGTAGAGAAGGAATGTGCACTTTGGGTGCCAGCACCCATGAGCAAAGACTGCCCTGACTGAGCCTCGCTTGCTTGGGGCCTAGCGCACTCCTGTCAGGCAGTGGGTGGGTGACAGGACGTGCTTTTCTGAATTAATGAGAGAAAACATTGATTTTCCTGCTGCCCACGAAGGTGGAAAGTGAAGTGGGGAGACATGTGGGGAGTGGGTGAGGTTCCCTGTCTGGGGGTTCCAAATCTGCTGTTGGTTTCTTTCACCGCTGACTAGAGATATACAGGGTGTCCCCCAAAAATGTATACACACTTTGAATACTTACTAATTACAATGGTTTTAAGCATAAGAAAGAAACAATGGAGCTGTTATCTGTTAAAAGTGTGGGCACAAACAGGTAGTTGGACATTCCCTGAGGGGTCTCAGATTGGAGAGGGTGAAGGCCAGACTGAGGGGCCCCTTCCCCCCCCCACTCCAGTGCACGAATTTCATGCACTGGTCTACTAGTGTGTGTGTGTGTGTGTGTGTGTGTGTGTGTGTGTGTGTGTGTGTATATATGACTACTCAACAGAAAAATTTATCACAGGATTTGGATTTTTTAATATGTTTTTATTGATTTCAGAGAGGAAGGGAGAGAGGGAGAGAGATAGAAACATCTATGATGAGAGAGAATCACTGATCAGCTGCCTCCTGCATGCCCCCTACTGTGGATTAAGCCCACAACCCAGGCATGTGCCCTGACCAGAAATCGAACTGGGACCTCCTGGTTCATAGGTTGAGGCTCAACCACTAAGCTATTCCAGCCAGCCATCAAGGCATTATTTCTTTTTTCATTTGTAAGTATTTTTATTGTTGATAGTACTATCAGGCATTTTTTTTATATACTAAGAAAAAGTAAAGCCATTTTCATAGCAAGGTGGGTAAAAAGTGAGTCATCATAGTCCCCTTGGGCCAGAGGGACTGGGAGACCACAGGATTGTTTAAAAAACAAGTCTGGAGGAAGATTTAAAAACAACAACAACAACAACAACAAAAACCAAGTACAGACAATATACATTTTGCATAGATCTATGGATAATTGATATTTAACCAGTCACAATGGGTTTATGCAAATGAAGAATTGGTTTAGGTGTGCAAAGCTTTAGTTAGCACAGTGCTACACAGAACATGAACTGCCTGCACTACTTATTTTACCATCATTTTTTTAATTGTCTTAAGTTTTACATATGTCTTCTTTTCCCCCAATTGACCCCCTCAAAACCATTCCCACCCTGGGCAAGCTCCCACCGTCCCTGTGTCTGTGTCCATTGGTTATGCTAATATGCATGCATACAAGTCCTTTAGTTGTCCTCTAACCGCCCCCCCCACCCCCCGCCACCTCCCCTGCCATCTGTGTCTGGATCTATTTTTGTTCATCAAATTATGTTGATCATTATATCCCACATATGAATGAGATCATGTGATATTTATCTTTCTCTGACTGGTTTATTTCGCTTAGCATAAAAAATATGGAATGCTTCACAAATTTGCATGTCTTCCTTGCACAGGGGCCATGCTAATCTTCTCTGTATCATTCCAATTTTAGTACATGTGCTGCCAAAGCAAACACTTACCATCATTTCTTAACCAAGAAACATACACTCATTAAGATGAAGAGGCCTGTTACAGCAACATTAGCACTGATTTATTAAGCATCTACTGTATTCCACATGCTATGCGAGGCATATAACATACATTTACATCATTCATTCTTCTTTGATATCCATAATATACTTTTTCATGCACATCAACTTTTCACAAAATCTATAAATGCTCTAGAACTAACAAGTCAAAATTAATTAAAATTAAACTCTACTGTAGCTTTCTTGTAAAAAAATGATTTTTTATCTTCTGTCCATCTCAATTATGTGTGCAGGGGAGTAACCACTCAGAACAATGGTGGAATGAAACCATCAAACATTTTTTAAAAATATATTTGTATTGATTTCAGAGAGAAAGGGAGAGAGATAGAAGCATCAATGATGAGAATTATTGATTGGATGCCTCCTGCACACTCCACACTAGGGATTGAACACACAACCTAGGCATGTAGCCTGACCAGGAATTGAACCATGACTTCCTGGTTCATAGGTCGATACTCAACTACAGAGCCATGCCAGCCGGGCCCTTCACACATTTTAAAGAGCTGCTAATTCTAAATTGAACTCCTATTCTGAAGGTGTCTCTGGAACTTTCAAGTTCCCAAATTATGTTTCTCTTTATATTTTTAATGCTAGGATGCAGAGAAAGAGAAACATTTCTCTATCCCTTACAAAACTTCCATATATCAAGTGTGAATCGTGCAAAGTTAAGGCTAATAAGTGGTTGCCCACATTCGTAGCCAGAGCCTGGATTTAAGGATACAAATAGAGAAAGATCACAACTGTGCAAACCATGGCTCTACTTGCAGGGGAAATTTTTGTTCAGGGTCTTGAGATGGAGTGTTTAGGCTGGATTAAGTTCTTGGAATCATGATTTCCAAAGGTCTCACACCTAGGACAACATTCATGCCCATCTCTAGGAGAAAAGCTATTAAAGAATTTGCAATTTATGGGAAATTAGAGTCAGAAGACTCCATCATAATCTAAGAGGTGGCGTAGGTGGGAAGCAAAATTCCATCATCTTACGGCTTAGTTTCTTAGGGGCTCCAGGTAGAGGCAGTGAGGTTGTCTATGGAGCCCCCTATAGGTGAGGAGAGGTTCCCCACATAAACTGGATACAGTTGACATTAGTGACACAGACAAGCAATGGCATTAACAGAATCCAATGCTACTTCAGGGAGAGGAATCAAAACAGACTACAAAACAGTTTTAGGAACAGACCTTCAATCACCTAAGGTTTTACCTAAATCAAATTTACTTTTCATTAAGAATGAAACCAGCTTTACAAAAAGATCCATTTCTAAAGATTTTTTTAAGTAGATATTTTGTAAACAACTGTGATATCAAGCAATGTATCTATGTTTACCTAATAGAGAGAACACCTTTGATATTCCTTTCCCTTTCTGCACAGAAGCCCTTATTTAGAGCAATCTTAGTGCGATATAATGTGAAGATTAGAGCAGTGGTTCTCAAAGTGTGGCCCCTGGACAACAGCATCAGCATCACCTGGGAACTTATTAGACAAGAAAATTTGAGATCCCACTCCAGATAAGTTTAACTCTGGGGGGTGGGGTACAGCAATCTTTAATAAGCCCTCCAGGCAATTCTGTTGCATGCTAAAGTTTGAGAACAACTGGGTTTACTGCAAACTTTTTCATAAGAGCCAGAAAGTAAATATTTTAAGTTTGGGATCACATACAATCAACTGTCTCCATCACAATTAGTCAACTCTGGCATTGTAGCAGGAAAACAGTCATAGGCCACATGTACATCAAGGGGCCTGGTCGTGTTCCAATAAAACTTTGTTTACAAAGAAGTGAGTAGGTTGGGTTTGGCTCTCTGGCTGTAGTTTGTTGATTCTTGGAAGGACGACCTTTCTTACACTCATCCTTCTCCCTCTTCTGCCTTGTTCACTTCTTGTTTTCACTTATTTTCTTCTTCCCTCCTCTCCTCTCCTCTCATCTACTTAATATCCCTTTTCATCTATTTCTCTATCTTTTTTTCTTTCCTTTCCCCTTACCACCTCCTTTATTTACTATTTCCTGTACATTTTCTCTCCTGCTACTCCTCTCTCTCACTTTACTCCTCTATCTCTTAGTCACTGACAGTCAAGAATACACATTCTCCCAACATCTTCCTTAACCCCTTTCACTTTTTCACCAGCACAGAATTTTTACCCACTTCCATAATAAATTCAAGAGCACATTGCTCACTGGCACTATCTACAGAAGTGCTAGTCTCTATTATATTATTAAAGAAAGAAATGTCACAGTCTTTTCTGTAATGAATCTACTTCCATTTGACATCACTAGGCTCAGGAAGCATATTTTGTAGGCTGCCAAGGTAACATTTGCGAACATTATAGTTATGGTAGAATTGGAAGACTTTCATGTGTTTCTTTGTTTTTTTAAAAGCAAGTCAGAACACAGCCTAGGTTTTGTTTTTTGTATTTCTAGGTGAAAAGTAATTTGGTCTTTATCCCATTAAAGGCATAAATGATAAATCTTAAAAGGAAATACCTGGCTTTTCAAAATATGAAGGGATTCATTTGGGGATTATATATTTTTAACTTTTTGGATATAGAGTCACGTTGGCAGAATAAGTAGCAGGCCTTCTGATCAGGCAAATGATAAAACTCCTTGTGAAACACCACACACAAAAATTATCACCATAACAAGAGCACAAAATGAGACAAGCATGTCCAGAAACATTGTCTACAAATAATTTAAATAACCAGATATAAATAAAGAAAATATGGAAAAAGAAATTAATTTCAGAAGTATATTTGTAATATTTTATTAAAGTAAGTCATTTTATCCTCCTTGTCATTTTTAGCATATTTTGTTCTTTATTACACTTTAAAGAGATAAGTAAAATTATAAATGATATAACTAGCCTTTCAAGTTATTTCACAACGTTCTATCAGGAACCCATAGGGCTGTCCCTGTCCCTCCCATGCGCTTTCCACTTGTAGGATTGGGTTGTTCTCTGAAGGGAGGTATCCTGTTTCCTGCCCATCGCCAAGTAAGATCAAATACACTTCTGACTCCAATTTCTATAAATAGGGATTTTATTGTTTTCTAATCTTTGTGGCCCAGAGAGACTGCAGGCTAGAGTTAAATTCTAATATGACTGAATCTGTAGATTGATACTAACTCAATAAAATTCCACATTTTGAGAGACTGGATTAAAAAATCAACTATTTTTTTGGGGGGGGGGTGGGGGGAAGCCTTACATGGTTCTTAGAAAAATGCTTGACTCATTGCAAGATTGCAAGTAATCATTAATTATATTAATAAATGAATCCATGAATGAACAAACCCCTGAGGGTGACAGGAATACTGCATGATTTGGGACTTTAACATAATCTACGTCTTTATCTTTATTATTTGTAGGACAATGTTTCAAATTTTGTCCTATTATTACAGTAAGATCAAAAGATAACAATGGGTATAGTAAGTTCAGTGGATAGTAATGCATTATATTCCTGTGCCTTATAGAAATGAATAGATTGATATTGATTCGCATAACTAGTAGCACTTATTGTTATAGGCACTTTATCTTGGTTCCCTCAAATATCTAGCTATTCCACATTGACAGCTGTAATTTCAACAACTAAATTTATTATCCCCAAAGTGAATCCATTCATTATCTATTCAATAAATATGAACAGATACTGTGTGTCTGGCACTGAGTGAATTGCTAAGTAAGGTTCATTCTTCCATTTAAATTTTTTTCATGTAAAGACTAAAAATATAATGTGTGTGTGTGTGTGTGTGTGTGTCTGTGTGTAAGAGAGAAGAGGGCAGAGAGAGAGTGGTTTCAAAGCTCATCACTCTTTAATTTTTAAAAGTGCAGGTAGAAGTCATTTTTTCCTCAATTGTCAGAAATATTATGTATAAAAATAACATGTATTGGAAAAAGTGAAACATTGGTTTAAAAAACTTCATGTTTTTTAGAAGAATTAAACAATCATCATTTCACATGAGCCCAAAGGCAAGGGTTATACCCATTTTGCAGGTATCCTCAGTGGGAACAAGCAGTTTGCTCAAGCTCACATGAAAAATGAAATGCCAGAGATAGAGCTAGAACTGCGTGGCACGTGACGCTAACGAAAACAACATTTTGTTTAGCTAAGTTTTAGCATATTTTGGAGGGAACAATCTGAGAATTTGAGCAGCAGGTGCCACCTCTGGTTTTGCTGTTGAGTCACTGGATCACCAGAGGTAAATTAACCGCTCTCTGTCTCTGTTTCCACATCTACCAAATTGAGGATAATGGGCCTTGCCGCCTCACAGGGCACAAGGAAGATTAATGAGATAAAGCTTGTGTAAGGTACTCTGATCATGGAAGAGGAAAGGCCCCAGAGAATCATGAGTTACCATTGCTCATCAGACTTCTGTCGCAACACTTATCTTATTTTCCACGCAGTGGCTGGGGCTTTGCTGCTCTACCTGGTCTCCCATCTCTGTGTCTTGAGCCAATGAATGGTTAGGAGTATTGCATGATGTGTTTCTCTCCCTAGTAATTCATAATATGTACCTGTACCAACTGGCGTAGTGCTTCAATTACTGCTTGCTTAGTGGGTGTGGTGCCATGACACATTCTTCCTAATTCTCCCCAGGCAAGTCTTGCTTCATAGTGCAGGTGCTTTTCCAAGTTCAAATTCATTGGCAAAAAGGGTAGGCTGCTTCTGGTAGCAAGGGCTGAAGCAAGATGCCTAATCCTGAAAGCATTACGGAAGCAGATCCTATACTCCAGAGGTCGGCACCTGTATAGGTTTAATGAATAGAGCCACAGAGAACAAGAACAAACCTTGGGTCATTTGAGATGATGTCCTACCTGCTAGGATCTTTTCTACATCCCCCATATCCCTCACAGTTTCTTTCAAGTACCATAGCCAAGAGGTTTGGAAAGGTGCAAAACATGTCCATGTGGTGATAATTTAGGGACTTTGGCTACGACATTGCAGGTGCAAAGGAAGTGGAGAAAGATTCCTGCCTCCTTTATGTCTTTGGCTTATTACTATTATTACTTTTTAGGATAAGAAGATAAGGTCGTTTGGACTTGGGACCTTGCAATCCCTTTGGATGTTATCTCTTTGATCTTAAAGTGCCCATGTGAACTGATGGTCCCAAAAGGCCCCATGACCCACCTTGCTGAGTTTTCAGAATAGAATGTGCCCCCTCCTTTCTGAATGTTAAGGAGACCCTGTTGGGGGATGGATTCCAAAGTCCATGGCCTGCTCTATTTAAATTGTAAACAAAATTGGTGTGATTCAAGCTTTGGAGACATAACAGTAGCACATACGTGCCAGATAATAAACTCCCACATGGACTGAATCTGGAGAAGTTGAAAAATGAGAATCTCATTAATACAATTCAAAATATCCCCACTTGGCAAGGAAAGTTGAGTCCTATGGCTCATCTTGGGTGAGTGGGGTCTGTTTGTATTGTTAGATGAGGCCTAACAGTAACTAACATTTTGTTTGTCTGAAATTTGGTCTTTTAGTAACAAAGATTCACAATTGCATTTTAAAAAACCTCCCTGACAGGGATATTTGCAAACATAAACCTGGCAACTTTTATTTCCTCCTAAATCTAAATTCAAATGAAAAGAAACCTTAGATCCTTATTTCATTGTAGAGCATTCTTCCTACAAAACTTAGCCTCCTAATTCTCCTTACATGTGGCTAACCAGGTAAGTGCCCTGTGACCTCTGAGGCAGGGCTGATATGATGCTGGGTACACAGTGGTAAGACTGGGCTGGTTGGGCTGGTGTCAGTGGGTTGAGAGCCTATGTCAGTGGTTCTCAACCTTCTTGCCCTTTAAATACAGTTCCTCATGTTGTGACCCAACCATAAAATTATTTTCGTTGCTACTTCATAACTGTAATGTTGCTACTGTTATGAATTGTAATGTAAATATCTGATATGCAGGATGGTCTTAGGAGACCCCTGTGAAAGGGTCTTTCGACCGCCAAAGGGGTCGCGACCCACAGGTTGAGAACCGCTGGCCTAGGTGCTGAGCCCTATTAGTTGCAGCCCCTCCCCTAAGACATTGCCCTCTTCCACAGACCCATCCACATCAGTTACCATCTGGCAAAGGGAGGAATGGTGCATCCTCAGTGCCTCCACATCTATTCTGATTTGTGAGGGATGTGTTGCTCTGTTAACCCCATTGCATGTCACCCAGCCATCTAGGTAGTTCAATCACAATGCTTGGACTAAGGAAAGGAAATGAAGGGTTAATTCCTCTCCCATCACGATGGTTTCCAATGGGATGTTGGAGACTGGGGGAGTGGGAAGCAGGGGAGCATCAGGATTTGCATAAATCAGACTCTGGGGCCAAATGAGTTCAGGAAACTAAACTCTATCTCCTGTTCTGGGGAAGTCAGAATACATTTGCATATTACAGACTCCAAGAAATTTTTCAGTAAAAATCATGAATAACTTTAGTTAATTCATATTTCCACATATGTGAGCCCAGAATATGGTTTTCTTCCTCTCTCTCTTTTTTTCCTCTTTCTTCCTGTATTTTAGGTTCGCACTGGATTATATCCTGGGAACCAATATTCCACAGGGTACGCTTTGGGAAGCAGTGGCTTAACCCATGGTCTCACATATCCCCAACAGAAAAGAGGCCTGGGAGGAAACGTTTTGCTTAAGGAAATATCTTGGCTTTGAGTCTTAACATACTAACACTACTTATAAACTGCCACCTCACTAACTGGCCCAGCTCTGATAATTCAGCAAGCACCTCAGCACTCCTGTTGTGCATCACCGTGTGAGTCCTTCAGCAAAAGTTGTCTAAGACATTTCTTGGAGAAGGGGATTTCATCCCAGAAGCCTTTGGAGAGGCTTATAAAAGTACACATGCCATAATGGGGAAAATTAGGTAACGAGGAGATCAGAATGAGAACAAACAAGGGTCAGAAAACGTACAGACAGCACGGGAACAGGTGCCAAGGATCTGGGTATTATTAGATGTTGGCTGCAAATTTGAATCTGAATTAAAATGATCACTTATTCAGTTCACAGTGTCCATACAACACAATAAAAATAAATAAATGGCCGAAACCGGTTTTGCTCAGTGGATAGAGCGTCGCCCTGCGGATTGAAAGGTCCCAGGTTCGATTCCGGTCAAGGGCATGTACCTGGGTTGTGGGCATATCCCCAGTAGGAGATGTGCAGGAGGCATCTGATCGATGTTTCTCTCTCATCGATGTTTCTATCTCTATCTCTCTCCCTTCCTCTCTGTAAAAAATCAATAAAATATATTTTTAAAAAAATAAAATAAATAAATGTACTAGGAGAGGTACAGCAGCTTTTTCTAGACAGAGAGAAGTCATGCCTCAAGCAACAAGAACATCAAGTGTAGGGGAGGACTTGCCGCAGTGGGCACTCTCATCCTATGGTGGGGAAAGGGAACATAGTAACACCATGTGGAAAGCATTTGGCCACATTCAAAGGTTAAAATGTGCATAGCTCCAGGTAAATACACTAGAGACACATGCACACGTGCCCAAATAGACATAAAAGAATAGTCATCATGATACTATTGGGGGGAAAATTGAAAAAAAGTACTAAGCACTTAAGATGCTCATTAAAAAACAATGGATAGGAAGTGATACATCTATGAATGGTGTTTGTGGTAAAAAATGAATACAATGACGCTGCATAAGTCAATGGAGATAAATATAGAAAATGTAATGCTGGCTCTAGCCAGTTTGGCTCAGTGAATAGAGCGTTAGCCTGCGGACAGAAGGTCTGCAAGTTCGATTCCAGTCAAGGGTACATACCTCTGTTGCAGGTTTGATCCCTGGCCCCAGTCAGGGTATGTATGGGAGGCAATCAATGGATGTTTCTCTCACATTGATGTTTCTCTCTCTGTATCTATTTTCCTCCCTTCCAATCTATCTTAAAAAATCAATGGAAAAAATATCCTCAGGTGAGGATTAACAACAACAAAAAATGTAATGCTTAGCAAAACATTATGTTCAGCCTAAAAAACATGATGCAAAAAGATGCTAGAATGGGTTACCATTTATATAATGTTTAAAAACCTATGGACAAACAGTACAAACTTTCAGTTACAAGATCAATAAGTCCTGGGGATTTCATGTATAGCATAGAGTTTATAGTTAGCAATACTGTATTGCATAAAGTTGCTAAATTGAGTAGACTTTAAAATTTCTTAAAAAAATAAAAATAAAAAATAAAAATTTCTCATCACAAGAAAAAAATTGTAACCATGTAAGTTGATGGCTATAACTAAATGTACTGTGGTGATCATTTCACAATGTACAGATATGTCAATCATTATGTTGTAATACCTTAAACTAATATAATGTTATGTGCCAATTATCTATAATAATAAAAGCATAATATGCTAATTAGACTGGACAGCCAAACAACCTGACCTTTTGGATGTCATTCCAGACATCCTTCCAGATATCCTTCCAGATGAAGCTGCAGCAGCAGGGGCTGAGGCAGAAGCGGTTAGGGTTGATCAGGCAGGCAGGCGAGCATTTAGGGGTGATCAGGCAGGCAGGTGAGTGGTTAGGGGCAGTCAGGCAGACAGGCAGAGTGGTTGGGATGATCAGGCAGGCAGGCAGAGTGGTTAGGGGTGATCAGGCAAGCAGGCAGAAAGGTTAGGAGTGATCAGGCAGGCAGGCAGGCAAGCAGTTAGGAGCCAGCAGCCCCATATTGCAAGAGGGATGTCCGACTGTCGGACATCCCCCAAGGGGTCCCGGATTGGGAGAGGATGCAGGCCAGGCTGAGGGACTCCCTCCCCATGCATGAAATTTGTGCACTGGGCCTCAAGTATCTCAATAAAACTGGAAAAAAACACTTACACTATACTAGGGGACATAGAAAATAAAGATTCAGGGCAGCACTGTTTATAGTAAGAGAAGAAGAAAATAAACTACTTGACATACTACATAGCAAGGAAATTTTCAAAGACACTCTTCTGCAAAGAATCATCGATTGTCCCTGATTCCTGTCAGCACCAATTTTGGAACAAAACCCTGCTTCCTAGGACCCCTCTCAATCATCCCCCAAAAATCTGAGTCCTGCAGCAGGTGTTTCTAACACCCTCTTACTGAGACACCACAGTTCCTCATGGTGTGCATGCTCCCCAGCTGCCAGGAGTAAATTGGTTCAACAACAATGAAATTAAAGAAAATTCAGAAATCACAGAACTTCTCAAAATCCTGCAAGATAATAGCATATAAGTATCAAGTATATAAATATGTAGCACAAATATTCTATATAATAAAGAGGTGATATGCAAATTGACCGTCACACCCTCACACAAGATGGCCACCCCCATGTGGTCACAAGATGGCTGCCCTGATGTCATCACGAGATGGCCTCCCCATGTCATCACAAGATGGCCACCACAAGATGGCCAGCAGGGGAGGGCAGTTAGGGATGACCAGGCTGGCAGGGGAGGGCAGTTGCGGGGGACCGGGCTTGCAGGGGAGGGCAGTTGGGGGGAACCAGGTCAGCAGGGGAGCAGTTAGGCATCGATCAGGCTGGCAGGGGAGTGGTTAGGGCAGCCGTGGACAAACTACGGCCCGTGGGCCGGATCCGGCCCATTTGAAATGAATAAAACTTAAAAAAAAAAAAGACTGTACCCTTTTATGTAATGATGTTTACTTTGAATTTATATTAGTTCACACAAACACTCCATCCATGCTTTTGTTCCGGCCCTCCGGTCCAGTTTAAGAACCCATTATGGCCCTCGAGTCAAAAAGTTTGCCCACCCCTGGGTTAGGGGGTGATCAGGCTGGCAGGTAGAAGTGGTTAGGGACAATCAGGCAGGTAGGCAGGCAAGCGGTTGGGAGCCAGCAGTCAAGGATTTTGAGAGGGATGTCCCAGATTGGAGAGGGTGCAGGCCAGGCTGAGGGGTAATCCCCCTCCACCCTCCCTCCCCCCCGCCTGAATTTCGTGCACCGGGCCTCTAGTTAATATAAGCATGGGAATGCTACACACTGAATTTATGATATTGTTTTTCTTCAAGAAAGAAGAAAGAAATAGAAATTGATCTCGGAGGTTTACACAAGGACCTCAATGGTACCTTAATATTTGACTTCTTTTAAAAAAAAAAATTCTGAAAAAAAACATGGCATCAAAATCCTCAGGTTTGATAAAGTTAGGTAGTAGATACATGAGTGTTTGTGTCATTTGTATGCTTGTCAATGTCTTTGAAATACTCCACACTTTTCTTTTTAATGATAATATACTGGAATTGCATTCGACCTTAACTAGGAGGTTCAGTTATTGAAGTACCAGAGAAAACTCATTATAATGGAATCTTACCTATAAGCCAGTTCAAAAACAGCTTTATAACCATGCCCTCTGGTTTGATAAATTCTATCCACTGTTTGCAAATGTGGTGAGTAACTCCTTGACCTAGGATGTTTGCCGAGATCCTCCCGACCCTGTTTATGACACCAGCTGGGAATCTCTCTTCATGTGAGGCAAGGCTAATCAGAACTCATTAAATGCAGGACTTCAAATTGTTCATTGTATATTACCTTCATCTTCCTCTCTACTGAGCATCACCTGCTGCTGTGTTTACCCCATTACCAAGCTTAATTGAGTCCTTTAAGGGTTTCTTATAATCCTACAAACTTCTTATTGGTGTTGGCGAATATGTGCCATCTATTTGCATTGTTTCTGAATTATTAATAAATATGTTTTTAGATCATTTCTAGGTCTCTAAAAGTCATCTCACTGTTCAAACTGATTGCCATGCTCTTTATTTACATATTTGCTTATTCAACTGGTTTTGGGGATTGTCCTGGGATCTGATATTTTATCTACTATCCCTCAACTTATCTGAAGGACCCCTGACTCTGAGCCTGGTGGGAATATCATATCAAACTTCCAACGACTAGTTTTCCCAACTGCAAATATTCAATTCATACTCTCAAGGAAATTCAGCAGGTTTGAAAGACATAGCTTAATTTATTAAAACTGTAACAAATGAGCTGCCTGGATAGTCATTTTTTTTTCCTGCTTAAAGAAATGTGAATTCTGCTTATACCCAATGTGAATTCCCAGGATCTCTCTCCTCATATTGAAAAAATAGGTTAGCAATTAGCCAGCTGGCAACACTTTGAAGATATTCTCATAATTAAAGGTAAATGATACAGCTTTATTAGTGGGTCATTTTCACACTGCAGTCCCTTCAGATTTTTAAAGATGACAACCAAGGAAAGTGATGCCATTTCATTCCCCCAGACTCCTCTGGCTTTCATTGTCAAATTTGGGGTGGCATTCTCCACCACTGAGCAGACAAGAGTAATGCAAGATCAATGAGCATCGTAGTTAGCTTCTGCCATCCTCCTTGACCACTTGAGAGAGTACTGATCTAGTAGACTCCTCTGACTTTGCCACATGGCTGCTTTCATAGAAATGTTACTCTTTTAAATTGTAGGCAATATTGCCTTCAAATCCCTTCCTAATTTAAAAAATCCTGGTTCTTATGCATCCCTGCTGTTGTTTACCTTCTGTTGTCCCTTCTTGGGTAGATACTGTTTCAGTATGTGTGTCTACATCAGCGAATGTGGCACTGTTATTCATTCAAACAATCCACTGATGGCCCCTGAACACCTTTTAGGTACCTAACCTGGAAATGCTCTTGTTGGACAAGAGAACTACCTGGGTCTCTATGCTTAGGAAGACTGAGAGAAAGGAAAACACAGGGTTCATCATGTTAGAAAAACAAACCCTGGCCACCCTATCCTTATTTGGGGCCATTGATATCTGAGAATTATATGTAATTGACACATTAACCTCCAGGCAATTAACCTTCTTTTCCCGTTTTGAAACTGCCCTTCCAGGATTAGACATTTCTGAGTGAACTATGAAATTCAATCCTTCCTGTAAGTCCAGTCATTAAACTGGACTGTGACTCAGTGCATGAACTAGGTGAGTAGCATCGTGTATTTTGTTTCTTCCTGCTTGTCCCTTTTTATGCATGTCTAGTGGACTTTATAGCAGCCCCTTTTGTGTCTGATGCAAGCAGGTGCTTTTATTCTCTCAGCCTAATGATGTGAAGAAAAACAGAAGGATGTTAAAAGTCTTCAAATGCTTTGTCTTCAGATATAATAGATACTAAAATTGCACGCCTCACGCCATTCTCTCTTCCCACTTCAATCTCTGGAAAAGGTGAAAGAAGCATAAAGCTCTGCTGTAACACAAAAGAAAATCCTTCTGTAGACAGAGGTGGGTTTCTATTTTTTTAAAAAAAAGGTGGCCAACTACAGAAGATTTAGAATTTGAAATCACAGCACTTTGTTTCTGGCTCTGAGACAATAAGTGTAAATGAGGAGGGTCTTACTCAATATTCAGTATCAAATCCTCAGTCCAGCCTGAGAGAATATCAACAAATAATGAAAATGAAACATAGGAGATATCTGAAAGCTCAAACTGAGCTCCAATTTTCAAATACCAAAATTGATGCAACTTCACTGTCTCCTTACTATGCTTATAGGAACAGTTAAGTCATGGTAAATCCCCTTAATTCCTTCCAATTCCATTTTATCTTTTCCTGATCATTTTGCCTCTTGTTTTATATCATTCACATCAACAAAATAAGTTGCCAGCTTTTGCTTTATTGGTGCTAAACATGCCCAGGTTTCCTCATAAGCACCAGACTTTTGTGAATGATTCCATTGGGTAACATTGCACAGCTCTTAATTTTGTGTTACTTAATAATATGCTTAGAAAAAAATTAACAGAAACTTTAAGTTCCAGGCAAGAAACTTTCACCATTTAAAAAGGCTGATAAATCAGGTGTAGTATAGAAAATTGGGAAGAAATTAAAGTTAGATATACCAATAAGATTAATGCCAGAATATTGGTTGGAACTGGATGCCCCAATAGATAAATGGATAAGTGAATAAATAAATAAATGGATGACCACAATTTGTTGTATTCTTAATATGTATTTCTTCATGTGACATATGTTTCTCAATTCTTATAATAACTCTTCTAGGTGAAGATTTTCTTTCTTGTTCCATATAGTGATTTGGAGAATCCTGCCTGGATTTTAAAGGCCTGTTTTACATCTTTAGTCCCACATCATTTATTTTTGCTTGTTTACGGAATGCGGTCAATAATTAATACCTTTAGTGTAATTTAAAGAAATGTCTTTAACAAATAAAGTGGATAGCTCCCTTAAGATGTAATTACAAGTATTTATCACAGATCTAAGATACACATTCCTAATTAAGTTCCAGAATGCTTTAAAAATGTATATTTATAAACCTAAGCAAAAACTGCCCTGGGCTGCTTACAAGAGAAAAAATTACTTATTTATATTTTATAGATTAGAAAAGAAAGACACTGCAGGAGTAAACGATGCACCAGAGGCAGCCCAGTCCATGGCCATAAGTAACATCTATTCCTTCCTGTGTCCAGAGGGAAACTCCACTGGGAAGTCAAGAGGGATCGTAAGTGCCATTGTCCACCCAATGGTCCATTTTCCTGCTTGCTGCAGTAACTGGGTTTCATGCAGACAGCACTGGAAATACCAGGCAGCCCTTCAAAGCAGTTCAAGTCAAGCCCCTATTTCCTTTGCCCCCTTAGAATCACATTATTTTTCATCTTTTCTGGATCAGTGCTCAGATATTTGTTGATCAAGAATTGAGAACTGAAAATTCGTGGATTGACCCTGAAAAGTGCTTACTTTTATTATTTACTAGAAGCGCACAAAATTGCACGAGACCAAGACCCACCCTGCGTGAGCCATGGGACCTGCCTTCACCATGCCAGCCCCGCCAGCCCCACGCAAGCTTCACCAGCCCTGCCAAGCCACGAGTCCCAGCCCGCGAGAGGTGCTCCACGCACCTTCTGGTGACCAGTGGTTTGGTTGTTCCACCGTTACGGTGTCATGACCACAGACCTTTTATGATATAGATTTTTTCTCTCTACAGTAAGCCTGGTTTTATGATGCCAATAACTGCCCAGGAAGAGAGAGGCCAATTACCCTACCTGAGTTTTGTATTGTGCATATTTGTATTCACAAGCTCCGTTAAAATTTATCTTGACTCCCTTATCTACCTACCTTCATTTCTTGACAGAACAAACAAACAGCAATGAGGAAGAGGATTGAGATTTAGTTTTCCCCCTAAATAAAGATGACCAAATTATTATACTCCTATTTGAATTACTTTTTGACATAGAAATACTCTGACAACATTACTTTATAACCCATTACAGAGCTAACATTTAAAGTTACACATTTAAGTGTGTGGGTATATTATATATTTTATTACATATTATGTAATGTTTTTATATACGTGTGTGTGTGTGTGTATGAGTGTGTGTGTGTCTTAGAGGGGCCCAAAAGAATGCAAGAGAAGATGCTGAGACAGGGAACAGAAGGGGTATTCAGGAAGAAGAGATTCAGATGGAGTTTTGTTCCTCTACCAAATAAGTAGAGGATCTTGAAGTCTCTAACACAAAACCAAAGTTCAAAAGGGACTGGACAATTTTTTGTTACTGGACTACTGGAATTGTCCTTCTTAAGAGAGTTGCACACTTCTGTAGACCTCAGATGAAAGTGTGAGTCCCTCTTCTCGAGTCCATATGCAGTTACATATTATATAGGCACTACACTGAAATTGTTCAAGTTTTCCTGGCATTATAATGCCCTCTTTTCTGAGCAGCTGTCTTACATTCAGGATAAGATCCAAGCTTTAGCATCTACCAGCCACCACCCTCTACTAACTTCCAACAGAATGTCTCTCACACCTACTCAAATGAAACATCCTATCTAATAAAAGACAAAAAGGGTAATTGACCGTACTTCTCTATGCTTCCCATTGGCTAATCAGGGTGATATGCAAATTAACCACCAACAAAGATGGCAGTTAATTTGCATACTAGGCTCCAAGTGGTGGAGTGAAGCCAAACGTACCCAAAGCCTGCCGAACAGCGAGGCCTCACGGCCCCAGGATCAGCAGAGCCGCAAGGCCTCACAGCCCCGGGATGGGCAGAGACGCGAGGCTTCATGGACCTGGGATCAGCGGAGCAGCGAAGCCCGATGGCTGGGGGGTGGGGGGGCAGTATCTGGCCTGGCCAGAGCCCAGCCAGAGTGAAGGCCTGGGTCCCGGGTGCCAGAGGAAAACTGGTGCCAGCAGCCAAGGGAAGGGAAGGCCTATTGCACGAATCTCTTCATGCAATAGGCCTCTAGTTTTTAAATATTTTGCAACAAGACTTTTATAATTGTGCCACAGAGCTCAGGAAAACAGGCCAGCATAGTCAGTATTCCTTGTTCAAGCACTTGACTTCTTCCTCCTTACTGTTCCAGTGTGATGGACTTAAGGCTGAGATGAGGAGAAAGAAGGATCAATGACCTATGAAGAATCAATGAATGCCCTAACCGGTTTGGCTCACTGGATAGAGCATCGGCCTGTGGACTCAAGGGTCCCAGGTTTGATTCCAGTCAAGGGCATGTACCTTGGTTGCGGGCACATCCCCAGTGGGGGGTGTGCAGGAGGCAGCTGATCGATGTTTCTCTCTCATCGATGTTTCTAACTCTCTGTCCCCCTCCCTTCCTCTCTGTAAAGAATCAATAAAACATATTTTTTTAAAAAGAATCAATGAAGAGGCTGGTGCATAAAAGTTTGTGACCCTCTCTTCCATACTCAAGCCCCTTGCTAGCTGCCAGTCCTCCTGTAGTTTTTGAAATATATATAACCTATTATATGTCCTTGAAGAGTTGACTTGAGGGGGTCTCTTTTTCAATTACTATAACAATAACATATGTGGCCAAGTGTAACTATAACATGTTTTAATGCTCTTAGGTTCAAAAGTACTTTCACAAATAACATCTTTTTGAGCTTTATCCACATAACCATGAAAGATAAGCATCATTTCCCCTTTTATGGATTAGGTAATAGAAGCTCAGTGACATTTGTAAATAAAGTTGGAACTTTCAACAAGGAGTTGTGATTTCAAATCCTATATTCTTTCTACTACATGATTCTGTTTATACTGTGTGATCTGAAAGCTGATGGGGGTATGGAAGTCCCCTTCTGCCTCTGATTAAATCCTCTTCCCTAACTTGGCAATATGATAGGCATTTCCACATAGTAATGGTTCTCTAGAGATGTGCGCATGTAAATTACATTAATAGATTACGTTTCCTGAGATGTGTAAAACATTGGATACCTGACAGTTTCACTGGTGTTACTGCCTATTGGTCATAAATTGTAGAGTTGCCTAGCAGGGAATAGGAGTCTGTGGAAATGGATGGTGAATGTGAAAATTTGATAGAGAAAGGAGGCTGGGAAATGTCTGAGCATGAGCTGCCCCCTGAGTAGTACATCAGAGGGAGAGATCTAGACATCAGTGTTCAGGACAAAGGCTTACAGAGGGTCAGGATGCAGCATGGGAACCAGGAGAAAGGTGAGGAGGATCCCATGGTCCAAAAATACTAATTTCCTTGGGACATTAGAAGAGGTTATATGTCAACGTCTCTTTATACTGAACCACCAGCAAAACATTTGCAAGAACAGAAGAAAAGAAAAAAAGATCAATACCACTCACTTGTCTTCGGGATTAGTGTAATTCTGCTTTTCACTGTGTCTCTGGTGTATGCTAACTAGAAGTCACTTTACCATTGTGGTGCTCTCTTGGGGACAATGAGATTGAAACCCATAGTTCAGATGGGTATACTGAGGCAGAGCAGCTCACATGACATGTCAGGAGGCTTATCTTGGGTATTCAATCTAATGAGAAAGGTATGTGGTATGCCATGCTGAGTAGCTTAGCTTTAATTGCTACATATATTTTGCCCTTAAACTATCATTTCAAAATGGAAAGATTTTTGGTATGGTTTGACCTCTATGATTTTCATACTTATCATTATGGAGTTTATTTTTCTACCTTTTACCACTCTTATAAGGAATATTTTCAATCTGCCCAAGATGTCAATATATAACTTACATGTGAATTATACCTTATGCTTATAGCCAGACACCAAAAAGTGCAATGACTTTTCATTTATCAAATGTCAATCTGAGACTCAACTGATGATTGTCTTACTACTCAAATTAAACAAAATGGTTGTAGTTGTCTTCTTGTAATTCTTTAAAACCAAAGATAAAAAAATTAGAGAAGGAATTACAGATGCTAAGGTCAAATACAATCTTCTACTAACCTGAAATGGCTGTAAGATTAAAGCTTTTCATCTAGCAAAGCTGAACTGAAGTCCTTAAATATCCAAAGAGAGAGCCTGGACAAAGTTTCTTATAACTATTATCCCAACTGTGCAAGGATCAATATGTTTATTGATCCCAGGAACCTGTTGACAGCTACCATTCTTCACGAAGGCCAATTTGCCTTCCTGGCAAAATTGCATATGTATATCATTCCATATATAGGTCTGTCATAGCATGGTTGGAGTAGGAGCTCAAAAAATTATTATTGAATAGACAAATTAAGAAATGAGTGGATAACACAGTGTTTGGTGCCAATATAAGAAGCTCATGCTATAACATCCAAATTACAATGAGCTCCCTGTACATTAGATGTACTAAACTTTCACTGCAGCAACTATTAATTGAAAATAAGTGAATCAGATCAAGATTTCTAGCATTTTTGGCAATGGGTGTGATGAAGATTTGCATGACGTTAGCTCAGGTCTGCACTCAAAGCTGGCTGCAGCTTTACCCACTGGATGACATTAGTCAACTGATTTCACTTCCTTTTTCCTCAGAGGCGAAAAAGAGACAACAGCATCTATCTCCGAGTGATACTGTCAAGGTCAAATGAAATGTATGTAAAAGATTTATCATAGTCCTGAGCACAATAAAGATTAATTCCTCACCCCTAAGTATTTTTTACAATGGGATTTACTTCAACAAGATGGGGTCTAAATTAATTTGGTTTAATAATTCTGTCTCATTTACTTTAGTATTATGTACTCAAGGATAAGATTTTCCCTTTTATAAGGTGGAATGTCATGCATTCATTCTATAAACATTGTATCACTTTATGTTCGTAAGTAACTGCTGGGCACTGGAGTTTCTGTGTTAGGGAGGAGTAAAGGCAGAAATGTTGGGCAAATAGTCAAACTTCTTCCACAAAGAAACTGAACATACAGGGACTTGGAGAATCAAGTAATACTATATAATTGATAGACCCCACAAATAAGTGAAAAGACCATTATAAAGTTTTCATATAAAGCATAAGAGGTAATAATGGTGGTAGAAGAAGTCTGGACCCTTGCATTGAAGACAAGACAATAAGAGAACAATTACAACCAATGGTGAACACGGGAAGGGAGTAATGAATGGAAAATATTTTAAACTATGACAGGAGAGTGTTCAAGTAAACAAACCTTCTGAACAGAATCTGTTGCTGTCAGCAGCACTAACATACACTATTTATAGGAGGGGACTGGCAACTATGCTTGTTGACTGACCAAAGAACCCAAGAGTTCATTGATGTTACATATTTTATACTTTAAGATGCATCAAGATACTGTGGGTCAAGTGTCTTGGCTAATTTTAATCTAGCAACTACCTGTTAATTTTTGAAGTTAACTCTAATCTAAAATGCAGAGGCTGTTAGTTAACTTTTAAAGTTCCCAAATCAGGAATACACAGTCCAGCAGTAGTTAAACCTAAATGAGGAACTCTCCGAGGCCCTGAGCCAGGATGGCATTCTGCAAGGCAATGCTTCCCTTATCTTCACTGCAGTCATCCCCAGAATGTGTTTGGCAGTCTATGGAGTGTAAAAAGTAAGTGGTGTCCAAATTAATGTGGCTTGCCCAGAAATACTGTAAGTGCACTTCCTCCTTTACATGAATGGGGTGTGAGAATCTGCAAACACAGGATCCTATATCTTCCGGAGAGCCCACGTTGTCTAGGAGCTCCATTTCGCCCTGTGCTCCGGCACTGACCTGGTAATTCTGAGTCTAATGCCCACTAATGCTAAATGTATTGCCACCTATGAGTGCCTGAAAGGACCAAGAGCTGGGACTTTATTGAGCTTCACAAACAGGTTCATGGGATCTCTTTTGTACATGCTAGCTAATAAATGTTTTTGTGGACAGCCAACTGTGAGACTTGTTTTTATTACAGATATACCAAATTTGGGGGGGCGAAACTCCCTTATCTCAAATTATCAGATAATTATTAACATTGTCTACCAAGAAGAATCCAAATGAGCAAGAATGGCTAAATTGGCTTAGGATACTTGTAACAGATTGGAAAGCACAAAGTAGCAAATATTTATTCAAATGCTTTACTGAAAATACATATTTTTAGCTTCCATTTATATCATTGATTTATTATTTGTGTTTGCCACTAGGCTGTGTATCAAGAGCAAATATAGATGTAAAAAATAGAATTCGTAAATGACCTTACAATCTGTGTGTGTGTGTATGTGTGTGTGTGTACATATACACATGGGTGTGTGTTGTGTGATGAAAGGTTCAGGGAGGTAAAAGAAGAGAGACAAGCATGTGTCTGAACAATTACAATCAGCCCAATACATACTGGGATGATGGGGTCATGTACTGGGTATGCTATTAAAATAGGAAAATTGGACTCCTGATACAATTTGGTGGCAGAAGGTAATGTGGGCAGGTGAATGTCAGAGAAGATAGTACCTGCCATGAGTTTTGAAGGACAAGTTAGAGCTAGCCAAGAGAATGACAGCAACAAAAGAAAATAATATATGCAAAGGCATAAAGGTCCTTGAGAAGCCTGAAGTACAGTAAGACCCTATGATAATGCAATAACTTGAATTCAGACATAAAGCAATTGGCTCGCCAGGTCATTTCATTATCCTTGAAAAACAAGCTTCTGCATTTTACATGATTTGATGTCCTGGACCCCACTTATAATGGCAACATTTCCTTTAGTTTGTTGAAAGTGGCTGAGTGTGAAATATGTGGTTTGAGTGGCAGGGAGGAAATCAATCATGGCCAGAGATGGTGTTAAAGAGTTAAGTCAGAACATGATCATAAAAGGCCATAGGTGCCATGGAATAGAGTCAGGATTTTATTCTGAAAGGAATGTTGAATCAGAAGGATATTAAACATGGGAATAAGATTAATAGATTTGTGTTTAGAAAAAAACTGACATCGGTATAAATGATAGACAGAAAGGAACTAGGTTAGGAGTATAGAAACAAAAAAACTACTATAGTTATAGCAGGAGTCAGGATAATGATCTAAACTAAGGCAGAGGCAGTGGAAATAGAAAAGTTTAAAAGACATTAGGAAGGAAGAATTGACAGAATTTGGTGACTGAAGACTGTGTGAGTGAAGAGAAAGGAAGGTTACCATTTTACTGCTTAGGGTGACTCGGAGAACGGAGGATCCTTTCCCCACACTATAAAATGGCCAGTTTGAGAGAAAGGGACGATAGAGGGCTTAGAAATATATCTATTGAACACTTATAACAAACCCACATTTTCTTAATCATTTTTCTTTAGGCATTGAAATTGGGCTAGTCTAACATAATGAAAAACCATTAGATTTCAGTGGCTAGACTGAGCTCGATTGGATTCATTTATCATGAGTTGACGGGGAGATGTGAAAATCAAGCTGTCAGGGGCTTAGTTTGGGGTTATTTATCAGCAGCCCCACCTAGGATTTTAACAAATGGAAGGAGGACATTTTTATTTTATTAAGAAAAAGAAAATGAGAATGGAGACACCTATTCTTTTAAAAAAGCTTGTTAATTCCTAGTTAAGCTCATGCATTTGTCATCAGTGATGCTGAATGATGTTGGTGATGTGACACAGTGGCTCCTCAAAAGAGTTTTAGTAGCAAACAGGAAAATTTCAATGACCCATTAATTTAGTCATTCCATAATGCATCCATCCATCCCATAAACATATATTGTACATCTGCTAAGAGCTATGCACATTGAAGGAGCTGGGGAAGTCTGGAAAAACTTTAAAAGGAAAGGATCAAGTCTTGGTCAAAACATCCAGTGAAGGTTTTGGTACTTCAGACCTTCTCTATATGAATAAGGAAATCTGAGAATAATAACTAAAGTGATTAACACTTACTCAGGTTTGATTGAATTCTTTTTAAGTTTATTTTAGGTTTGTTTTTTCAAAATTTACTTATGCTCAAAGAGGTTCTTTACTAACTATGGTAATATTTTCTTGTATTGTTTTATGATATTCATGTCCCTTCTCCTAAAAATGGGAAAAGGGCATGTCAAAATGGAGTAACTGTTACTCCTCAGAACCGATTAGAAACCCCTAGCTTCAAGAAAATCAAGACAAATACTAGCAAGGATAGGACAAAAAAACAAGGGCTACCATTTACAAATTAGTGAGCAGGCCAGAGAGCTTCTGACTGTTTCCGCTCTCAGAAAACATTTTTTCATCAATTCACCTCTCCTAGGTGATTGTATCTGGGGTCTACTGGAAAGAGTAGAATTCTTTCAAATGTTGGTTCTATTGAAATATACTTCATTTCATGACTATATGCAGCTGATGCTATACCTTTATTGCCTTCAGTTTAAAAAATGCAGCCTCAAGAAGAGAAACAAGCCCAGCTGGCGTGGCTCAGTGGTTGAGCATTGACCTATGAACCAGGAGGTCACAGTTCGATTCAGTCAGAGCACATGCCTGGGTGGTGGGCTCAATCCTGAACGTGGGGCATGCAGGTGGCAGCCAATCAATGATTCTCTCTTATCAGTGATGTTTCTATCTCTCTCTCCATTTCCCTTCCTCTCTGAAATCAATAATAAACAAAATATTTTTGAAGAAAATTTTAAATAAGAGAAACAAGTTCCATAAACTTGTTTCTATTAAAGATTATAAAACTAACTTAGCATTAAGAGAATTTTTATCCAGTGCATTTCTCTTGGCACAGTTTCCCACAGATGATCCAGTGGACAAATATAGAAGCCAAAGAAGAATTTATGTCCTTTCCCAAATCTTAGGATAATTAAGATTGGCAAAACTAAGCTAAAAACCAGTGATTTTTCTCCATGCAAACACTGGATCAGTGATTCTTAAAGCATGGATTGCAATAAACAAGTAGTGTCCTTTGGGTAATAAACAACTAATATTTTCACAGCTCTATCCCTGTGCCTTTATTCTCTGAAGTAGCAAATGATATGTATAAGAAATACACCAAAAGACCTTAGTTTAAATCAGAAGCTCTTCCCCTTACTAGACGTTTAATCTTGGGCAAGTCATCTATAATAATAAAAGTGAAATATGCTAATTAGACTGGACATTCTTCCGGACGAAGCCGGGGCTGCAAGGGAAGCCTGGATCCTGGGTGCCAGAGGGAAGCCAGTGCCGGCAGCCAGGGGAAAAAGAAGGCCTACTCTTGCATGAATTTTATGCGTCAGGCCTCTAGTCTTATCATAATAATCTTATACTGAGCTCTTAATATATGCATCTATAGGCTATGGGCATCCTTTTTTGTGATATCACAAATTACCATATTTCATGCTTTAGCTTATTCAACTATACTCCCTCCCCCAAATGCTATGAGGTAGTTACTTTAATTATCCCCATTTTACAGATGAAGAGACAGGCTCCAAGAAGTGAAGTGACTTCTCAAGGTCAAACTGGGCCTCGAGTTGAACCCTGACCAAAGGCCCATGGGTGATCATTAGGTTCTATCCCCTCTCTAAGCATTTTGATTTTCTCCTCTATAAAATAGAAATCACGATAATGAAACTCTCAAGATTTTTACAAAGATTAAAAGACAATATTACATGAAATTACATGAAAGTGATCCCTGTTGTTATAGTTCTTGCTGTTCTACAATCTCAGACTCCAGATTAAAGTCAAGGGTAGTGCTTACATTTCCAATCATGCCTTTGTCCCCCACATTCACACTTCATCTTATCCTCCTGACTCTCTCCTCCCAATATATTTAAGACATTCATTCCTCCACATTTCTGTTTCTCTGGTTGTGTAAGAGTGCCAATCAATTATTATAATTTCAACAACTGCATAATTCTTTCTCTTGCTTCAGCCTGTTCTCACGCTTGTCAATCTATCTTTCTCACACTATCTGATTAATGTATACAAAGTTCTGTGTTCCTGTTTCCATGTGTTATTCTTTATTGCTTATCAGATAAAGATACCTCAATATAATCACCCTGGTATTTGAGGCTCTGGGTCTTTTCGTCCTATTATTACCCATTCAAACTCATTTCTCAACAGAATCTAAGGTTGGAAGGGGACATTTATTTATCTATTGAGTGTCTGTTACATGCTTGGTGCTGCTGTTATTTGGTGGAAATGATAGGTTTAATGCAAATCAATCAAAAGTACAATGAGATACTACCTCACACCTGTAGAATGGTTATTATTAACAAGATAAGTGATAACAAGTGTTGGAGGGGTTGAAGAGAGGAAAAAAAAACACTCATTCACTGATGGTGGGAATGTAAACTGGTACAGTCAGTATTGAGGTTACTCAAAAAATTAAGAATAGAGTTACCGTATAACTTAGCAACTCCTATTCTGATGGTTATCAGAGGGAAGGGGGGCAGAGGGGTAAGGAAGGGTAAAGGGGGCCAAATATATGGTGAGAGAAGATGATTTAACTTTGGGTGGTGGGCACACAATGTAATATACAAATCACGTATCATAGAAATGTACACTTGAAAGTTATAAAATCTTATTAAACAATGTCACCCCAATAAATTTAATTTTTTAAAAGATAGGCTTATGCACAGGCCTCATAAAGAAGAGATCAAATAAATACAGACATAGTAAATTACAATTATACCGGGGGGGAGGATAGTATGGGGGTGAAAATTAACCTAGTATAGAGGTTCAGGGAAGGTTCCCTGAGATAAGATAAGACCATTCACCTTACATCCCACTACCATGAACTTGATTGATTCTTTCCTCCTTCGAAAAACTCCCCATTCTTGTCATGCAAATCCAGCTAACCAATACATCTTCCTCAGGATGCAGTTCAAGTCCTACCTACAAAATGTTAACTTGCTAACTTCTCTAGACTCCAAAGGTCATAATATTTTTTTTAAAAAAATCTTAATGCGTTTGTGATTTTTTGTGCCTGCTATCAAAGTTGATCATGTAATAGGTTATGGTTTTAGGATCAAGTACAGAATATCTTGTCCCCACAATTTGATTGTTGATATTTTTTGTCTAAAAAGCCTGTGTTCTCCTTTAAATTCCACATAGTGCTATAATAAATGTTTGCTTAAAGAATAGCTGAGTGCCCAGGGGATGTGCACAGCAAGATGTTTAGAAATCTATGTAAGAAAAGTAGGCATCAGAATCATGGCTCTAATACCTTAGGCAATATTTCTAATGTTTGAGATTAACCTAATCCCACTCTTGTTCGTTTGCTTTAGTTTTTACTTGAGCTTAAATTTGAAAGTTTACATTAACATTGCAGAAAAACTCCTTATTATTCTGGAGGTTTGACTATATTATCTAATGTTAACACAGAATTCATAATATCCCCCAAACTGAACCTGCCTGTGAAAATCGCTGATCACTATCATTTACCTTCCAGATTATATACTTAATGCCAAATTTCCACATGAAACTAAAGATACATAAACAAGTAAAGACCTTACATTTCAGCTCTTGGTATGCCTCTGAAAAAAAATGCAATCCATGTAAAAAGTTGTGGGTCCCCTCCACCCTCCTCCTGATTTTCAGAGCTCTTCTTAGCATGCAATCTTATAAACAGCTAATTAAAGCTACAGGCGTCAATGGAGGTGAGTGGAATTTTCAAAGCAGATCAACTTCTATTTTGCTACAATTTTTTTCCCAGAGTAAATAATGTTAAAACTGCATAGAAAGGTGTATGACAGTTTAGATATGCCATGGTGTCCTCAATTTCATTTGTTGCTGCTTCCTGTGGGTTAAATGATATCACTTAATGCTATTAATATGAGAGGAATTCCGGCTGAACCCCATTTATTTCACCCCCTCTACTCTACTCTCACTCTTGAAAAGACTATATTCATAATAATGATGCAATGATATAAAGTTGCTTCTCCATAGAATCCTTGTGTGTGGTCTTAAGCTTTTCAAACCACAGGAGCATTACATCTATATTTTTAGTATCTAACGCCCACCCTTTAAACAAGATGTCTTTTCAAGGAGAATGACAAACTAATAACCTGCACAAGAGGCAAACTTTCTGGCCCCAAGTATGCCCCTGTTTTCCATTGTCTTGTAAGTCCATTTGAACAGGTTCTTCCTATTTCTAGCCTGCATGTATTGCACCAAATTTGTTCATTTATTCAACAAATACTTATTGAGTGACTACTAAGTGCCAGGCAATATTCCAGAGAGTAGTTCTGTAAGCTCTGCCTACAGCAAGGTAAGTTTTTCTAATAGAGATGAATGTTTCTGTTAGGTAGATAGCCTGGTGAATAGGAAGAGGATTTTGATGGTAAGACCAAATTAAATCTTGACTTCAATACTTACCTAATGAGATCTGTCACTAGAACCCCTGAAAATAAATACCTTTATCTATAAAACAATAAAGTTGAAAAAATGCTTACTGATACCTCCAGGTGCAGATATTGGACTAGTTTCTAGGAATGCAGTATGGCCCCAAGCACATAAGTTCTCTGGCATGATGGGCCCAAATAATTTACACATGTTTAGTACACACTATTACGGTCCACTGACTCTCGTTAATCTGTATAGTGGTTTTAAAATGTGTCCTCAGAATCACTGGCACTTTTTCCTTCAAAAGGTGGAGCCTAATTCCCCTGCCCTTGACTATGGGCCAGGCTTAGTGACTTGTTTCTAATGAACAGATGTGGTGGAAGTGATGCTCTGAGGCCAGGTCATAAAAAGGATAGCATCCGCCTGACTGTCCCTTGGGTTGCTCGCTCTGGGAGAAGCCAGATGCCACGTCATGAGAACACTGAAACAGCCTTCAGGGAGAAACTGAGAACTCTCACCAATAGTCAGCACCAACTCCCTCGCCATATGAGCAATCCGCCTTGGAAACAGACCATCTAGCCCTAGTCAAGCCATCATATGAGGGCAGCCCTGCATCAAATCCACAGTCTCATGAAAGGTTCCAAGGCAAAACTGCACAGCTAAACCATTCCCAAATTTCTGGCCCACAGAACTGGAGGCAAATAAATGTTAATTATTGTTGCCACTCAATTTTGGGAGGCAATTTGTTATAGAGCAATAGATAACTAATATAGCCCATGATAGAAACATCTGGATAGAGTTAAACAGTTATGGTGGAAAACCTTTAAAACTTCTTTTAGTTTATCTCTCATGTTAGAAAAAAAATTAAATAACTTCTCATAGACTTTTAATGTTTCTATGACTACAAAAAAGTGCCCAAACTCCTAGGCTTAGTATTGAAAACCCTATATCATTGACCCTACCACACTTGATCGCCTCTACTCTCCAGGACAGACTTTGTTTTTGCCAGACAACTCTACTATCCTCAGCCAGTTAGTGACCCCTGAGGGCTCCTGCCTCCAAGTTTTGATCGTGACCTTGCTCTCTCTTGAAGGGCACCTCTCTTCTTGTTGCATATCTAGCACATCTCATTTTTTTTTCCTTTCCAAGCTTAAGTCCTGGAGTAATTCTTGATGACACTAATTGATAGCAATCTCTTCCTTTTTAAAACTTATAATTGCCCTAACTGGTTTGGCTCAGTGGGTAGAGCGTCGGCCTGCAAACTGAAGGGTCCCGGTTTCGATCCCAGTCAAGGGCATGTACCTTGGTTGCGGGCACATCCCCAGTGGGGGGTGTGCAGGAGGCAGCTGATCGATGTTCCTCTCTCATCGGTGTTTCTAACTCTCTATCCCTCTCCCTTCCTCTCTGTAATTCAATAAAATATATTTTAAAAAAAAACCCAACAATTGTTTTTACTACCAATGCTGCTTATTTAATACTTATTTAAGTATTTGCACTGTTGCACATCACTTCTAATTAATGAATAAATATCTGAGTTTCAATTATGTACAAAATCTTATGCCAAGAGCTATATTTAACACTTTTACGTTAGTTGTATTTAACTTTTTATTTGTAAAATCTATTATGGCAATTATCATATAATTGTCATGTGTGTTTCTTCAACCACCATTAGATTCCAAGCAACATGAGGACAGAAAGCAGACCTAGTCTTTATAACTATAGGCACATCCTTGTATAATATAAAGCATCTTTTTACCATCTCACATAGAGCAGCAATTTCAAAATAATGAAATGATTTTTTTATATTTTCTCATTCTCCTGATATTTATGAAACTAGAAGCATAGTGCTACAATGTTAGAATATGAAGTAGTATTTCTTTAAGTGGAACTGGGCTCCCCTGGGCAGGTAACTTAACCATGAAATCATCTTGGAAAAACACGTGCATAAAAATTCAGGAAGTTATGAACACTTCCTTCCTTAGTAACCAACCTGGCAGTACATTCTGAGTGGAGGCATTCTCCTCCTCTCAACTGTCCTGAAAATGGTGTCAACATAAGACATGAAAAAATGGTGTGAGACTGCTGACATCCTGAGGATTGCCCTGAAAGAGCCAGGGTTAAGTGCTGCAATGTAGTTCAGGCAAAAGCAAATTCTTCCCTAAACTTACTCAAATAATTAAATCCATTTGCTGGTTCACTTTAACTGCAGTGAGCTAGTAAAAACTGCAACTGCTTTAAGTAAGAAAAGCTAGTTGAAAAGAAAGGAAGAGGTCGCTCTCAAACTTTAACTTGCTTAAGAATTTCCTACCCTAGCTGATGTGGCTCAGTGGATAGAGTGTTGGCCTGCAGACTGAAGGATTGCAGGTTCGATTCCAGTCAAGAACATATGCCTGGGTTGCGGGCTCAATCCTCGGTAGGGGCCATGCATGAGGCAGGCAATCAATGATTCTCTCTCATCATTGATGTTTCTGTCTCTCTCTCTCCCTCTCCCTTCCTCTCTGAAATCAATAAAAATATATATTTTTTAAAAGAATTTCCTAGGTTGCTTTTTAAACTGTCTAGTCCTCAATATAATCCCATTCACTATCATCAGCCCATCATCGTAACTTCATCTTCACCAGCTCTTCTACCAAATGCCCATTCAAAAAGCCTAGGGTAGCCTGGCTAGCATGCCTCAGTGGTTGAGCATTGACCTGTGAACCAGGAGGTCATGGTTCTATTCTAGTCAGGGCACATGCCCATGTCCAGGTTGAGGGGTTTATCCTCAGTGAGGGATGTGCAAGAGGCAGCCGATCCATGATTCTCTCATCACTGATGTTTCTCTCTCTGTCCCTCTCCCTTCCTCTCTGAAATCAATAAGAATATATGTTTTTTAAAAAGCCTAGGGTAAGAACCTGGAATCCACATCTTTCAACAGGCTTATTTCAATGAGTTTAAGTAACATAGAGTGGGTATATCTGTTTGTAAATTTCAAAGATAGAGAAAAGACAAAGGGGAAAAATACTGGTAATGTGATATGATTCCTGTGATAAAGATTATTAATGTGATAAAGATTATTTTCTCTTTAGTTAGCTGCATTTCCACTCCCCAAATTTGTCCTAAATTGTGTTGATCTCATCTGGACAGTATGAAATTAGGAGGCTATGGTTAGCTGTGCATTGAAAATCCCATATCATAAAAAGTAACTCTATTCTTTAAATAAATTTGGATTGAAAAATCTGGAAAGTCGGGGATGAAGGAGGAGGTTTAAAAAATTCTGAGAAATAGCTAGCTGTGGTGGAGAAGTCTACAGGCGTTTTAACCCCATAGCATGCCTTGTGTCTGGGCTCTCTGGCTCTTAGCTTCAAGGGCATATTGGAAATATCAGCTGACATTGGCAACTTCAGCAAGTAACATTGCTATCCTTGTAAGGGTTTTAGAAATAGTCAATTATTTACCTTTCCATATAGACTTGGGAGTAAGATGTGGAAGGAGAGGAGTCAGGACAAGTTGGAAGCTACCAGGATATTTGATTAAGGAGGAGAAGATGAAAGTAGAATAGGCAGACCTTCCTTGCACCTCCTCCCAGGACCAGACTGGGAATAAAATTAAATTAGGGGATATTCACCCAGAGAAAGAAACTTATAACAAGGAAGGGTAGGAACCACCTGGACACTGCACCTGCACAGCAGCTCACACAGTGTGATCAGGGATGAGCCTCACAGTCAGTCAGCCTAAGAGGATATCCCACCCATGACTGGAACACCAACAATCAAGACCCAATTACAACAGGAGAGCCCAAATAACAAGGGACATTCTAGAACACCGAGCTCAGGAGATCGAAGAGACTGTTCCACTGGGTCCCACAAAATACTTACTACATAAAGGCCACCCCACAAAGACTGGGAAGCATCACAATTTGATCTAATATGTAGAAACAAATACAGAGGGACAGAAATAAATAGGGAGACAAAGTAACAACCCCCAAATAAAAGGAGGAAACTCCAAAAAAGAGCTAAACAAAATGGCGGCAAGCACTTTATCATATAGATTTAGATATTAGAGGATCCTATCTGAGAGTAACAAGAGCCCCTATGTTCTTTTAAAGGAAGGAAAGAAAAAAGGAATAAGAAAGAGAAGATGTGGCTCCCAGAGCCAATATCAGTGAGGCAGTCACCTCTGCAAAGCTTGTAAGATAGATCATCAAAAGTAGAGATGATGTAGGACAGAAAAATAAATCTGCCACTGTACAATCAACAGCTATTCTTTCCTCTTTCGTTTTCCCCTTGTTGAAATGAGTTTACTGTAGTTCAAGGAAGTTCCAGTTCTGTGATGCAGCTCTGTGTACTAAGCCTGCTGTTAGGCATTTAGTTGGGAAATCCTTTTGTCATACTTTCTGGCATTAGGGTGTGTCCATCTGCATTGCATGAGAGAATGATAGAATTTCGAGTCGGGATTGAGGGGAGATGGGCAACTACCCACAGAAGCTAAAGTCATTCCTGTATAAGTGTGTGATGGACCCAATGCTCCCTTCCTCCTGCTGTTTCCTGCAGCTCTGTGCAGAATGCTAGAGGAAGCAAAGTCACAATAAAATCCCAATCTCCACTTCTATGAGTTTCACAGAATTTATCCCCATGTTACCACCTAAGGGTCACCAGTGTATCCATAAAAGTTGTTAACTACTGACTTGCTGATGGAAGAAGTAAGTGATGGGGCTTTCATTGTGAAATTCAAAAGCTGTTCTGACATTTTCTGGAACTTAAGCAAGAAGCAGACTGTAAAATCTCTCCCACACAAAAATCTTATGTATGTAGTATTTGTAAGAGCTCTTAGGTGTTCATGATGGAAATTCCCAGGTGGACTTACCTGGGGAGGAGTGAGGGAGCCTTATGTTCATCCCCCACCCCCTCAACACTATCATTATGGACATTTTTGATAGCACAGTGAGATTTACTTAGATCTGAGAATATCTAGCCAAAACTAACCTAACTTCTTGTCCTTTACTCATCTCATACACTGAGGGTTTTTTGTTTGTTTTTACTATTCATCTTTTGGTGAATTTTTTAATTCAATCGCCCATATTCATCTGTATCCAATTCTGACCAATTTATTAAACTCCTATTTTGTTCCCTATGTTAGGAATCATGCTGTACCTAATATGAGTGTGGTGTTATGATGTGATTTCTGCTATTAATGTTCTGTCTCTCCAACGAGTGAGTCAAGACTGAAGCATAAAACACTCAAAGATCACTATAATACAATACATCAACAAGAGAGATAGAAAGGAGTTTGAATGATGGGGGAAAGCCAAAGGGTAAGCCTTGGATGTGAGCTTGTCTTTTAATAGACATTGAGGATACTTCAGGAGCATGCAGATCTGAGCAGGAATGAGTGTAAGATGTGTGGGACACACTCAGACACGGCCTCCTTAGGCACAGGCATCATACTGCAGAACAGAAAGGTAGATGCATTCTGATTATAAAGGTCTTGAAAGTTAAACAAAGAGAAGCTGAAACTTGTTTGGACCCAAATGTATTTTAGGAGACTATCTGAGGAGGGTATTTGAAAAAGCCATAAAAGAAATCTAGGCATGAAACAATGAAATTTTGGAGCGACGGGTGGCAGGAAGGATGAAAAGAAAGGATTAATTCCAGGATGCATTTCACAAGAAAGATTCTGACTTTAAGGCTACTAGAAAGGGAGGAGTCAAAGATGACTCAGATATTTCTAACCTGGGAGGTGGCCTAGTGTTGCTGGCATGTGTGAGAATGGAGAAATTGGATGGGGCAATCCCCAGCAGAAGAATGGTGATGAGTTCTGAGATTCCCAGAATAAAATCCAAATTCATTTTGAGCCAATCAAATAGAAATTAAAGTTATTTACTATGGGCCCCTCAACTATTACTGTTTATTACTATTACCATTACATCATGAGTGAGCATGGTACATCCGGAATCCTGTCCTCATGCACCTGCCTTCACTTCCATAGAAACACCACCATGCAAAGTCAGCAGCAAGAGCTGGGCCAGAAGAAACGTCACTCCTCTAACTTTCACAACTGTCACCAGTGAGATGCCTCATAGATCTTTCAACTTAAATCTACACAATAGGCCTTAGCTGGTTTGGCTCAGTGGACAGAGCATCAGCCTGCAGACTGAGAGCTCCCAGGTTTGATTCCAGTCAGGGGCACATGCGTGGGTTGTGAGCTCGATCCCCAGTGGAGGCCGTGAGGGAGGCGGCCGATCGGTGATTCTCTCTCATCATTGATGTTTCTGTCTCTCTTTCCCTCTCCCTTTCTCTCTGAAATCAATAAAAGTATATTTAAAAAACAAAACAAAACTACACAATAGTTTTAACAATTCAGGTAATGTAGGTATAACAACACGCATGGATCCCCAAAACCACCAATTAATCAATAATTTCAATCTTCCTTCTCAATTTTTTTCCTAGAGCTGCTGACAAATAGAAAAACCAATTGGGTTCACTTTTACAGCCACATTCAATCTATGATAGTGCTAATAGGTAGTATGAGGAAGAAAAAGGAGATGCTAAAAATTCTAATGAGCCAGACCTTAGTATTGCCATTGTTGGCACTCATTACCTGGATAAGACCACTCTACTCCAGGTAAAAACTCTGTGGTTCAATTCCAGACTCGGGCACAGAGTAACTACGTGATTGTTGGTAAATTACTTAACATTTCTGCACCTTAGTTTTGTCATCTTTAAAATGGGGACAATCAAATTACATAGTTCAAAGAGATGATGTGTCTATAACTAAGGAAATATATGCAAAGTAGTTAGCATAGTGTCTGACACATGGTAAAGCATTCAATAAATGTTCACCCCTATGATTATTTTTATTTGTCCCTGAAGACAAAAGGTATGCTTAGAGGTCAAAAGACATACTAAGAATGTCAATCTTGCATTGACCAAAGCCACTGAGTCACATCTGGATGGGTGGTATTCAGTATAACCTTGTGATAACACAAATTTGGATATAATTCAATTACTAGTTGGCTTCTGCCTTCTACCAGCCCCTATTTTCAGATGTGGGGTGGGCAAAATTTCTTATATTCCGACGGGGGAGGGATACTAGAAAGTAACAACCTCAAGATAGTTGGGGTTTAATTCAGTGTGCGGCTATACTTGTACAGAATAACTTCCACTGTGCTTTCAGTGGTATTTTCTACCACTTGTAAAATATTGTTTTTCATTAACTTCGTAAAAATGCGACTCCCTGTTTGGCAGAACTGCATTTTTGGAGTCCACTTATCTTATTATGGCAGGGTTTTACTGTTCTTAAAAGTAGTCAGCTCCACGGTAATTAGGAACTTCTCGCCTGCATTTTCAGAGGTACAAATGTATTAAAAGGAGACAAAATTAACTCACTGAACATTACCGCTTGGCTTAGTCTAAATGCATTTTGGAGAGTTTTGTTTTGTTTTGTTTGCCTTTGCTCCTGAGCATGGTATTTTGGCTTTAAGTTTGCCTCTTGACAAGCCACTGCATGTAGAGATTGTAAGAGGCTGGAATTCATTCAAACTTGCGGCCTCAGCCCATTTTCCCCCGTGTGAATGAGAAGCAGCGGGCCCTGCCTGCCAGGCTTTGGAAGCTTTCTTTACCTGGAACTCATCTGCGGAGGCCAGTTACCTAAGCTGTTGGTGGCAACACACACGGGAGTAAGTGAAAGCAGATGATGCCAAAAGGAAACATTTTGCTCTGGACGGGTGCTTACCGTGGCCAAGGCTGCAGCAGCTTCCTTTGATTTATCAGTCCTACAAACCCGCCCGGCCATTCTGAGAGTAGAATGTGCTCACAAGATGACAACTCCCGTTCTCACCACAGCTGAGTTTCAGCTGGGGTGTAGTCTGAAGTTTCATCTTCATTTCTCTGTTGCCCAACGAGCACTGAAGAAGTCACTGTCGCCCAGAAAGGAGTTTAACTCTGCCAAGGGGACCTGATTTCTATGGTACTACAACTACAGTGGCTCATGCAGAATTCACCAGACAGAGGCAGCATTACACATTGAATACTAATATTTAGGATAACTCTGATATACACACATTGGAATGTACCTCTTCCTTATATCTTTTGATTTCATGATACAGAGAAGTGTGTACATTCCTAATTTCTATTTTTTAGTCTGCTCTTTCAAACCTACATAATGCAACATGAGAAATTAGTACTGACTACTAGATGTAAAAAATATGAGTCCATGGGCTGAAATCCAGACTCTGGAGCCTAGGTTCAAATCCTGACATCACCACTTCTTACCTGTGCAATCTTGATCCAGTCACTTAATCTCTGTGCATTGGTGTTCTCAACTGTGAAATGACTAACATTGCCATTACCTGTGCTAAGTGCCTGGCGCATAGTCTGAGATCAAGAAATGCTTATTGTTAGTAGCTAATTTTAATCTTTTGATATAATGGACATGAGAAATAAAGAAAAATCACAATTACAAAAAATAAAAATAAAAATACCTAAATTCTAATTGCCATTTCTTTTTGAATCATCATTTTGAAGTTATTCTCTATTACAAGAAGAAAAGGTAACTGTCTATACTAGTTTTAGGTTCTCTAAATTACTCTACAAAGTAGCACCTCCAAATATAAAAAATACATTTTATATTCTATTGATTGTGTATGATGGGTTGAAATCTTGGACATAATTTGTATGTGGCTCTGTGTATAATAGGGTAAGCTACTTTATAAATCTGATGGACAAAGAATAAATAAAGGCAGTTTTCAAAACCTTTCTCTCCTATCCCACATGATTGAATTTTGGCCAATTACAATCTTCCTGGGTCCCAGTGTTCTCATCTGTAAAGTGAGAGTCCCTTCCAAATCTAATAACAAACCAATAAATTATATGTTAGACTGAGTCTTATAAGATCTGAGAGACTAGCAAAAATATATTCAACGTTTGAACTTTCCTATAACTTTGTTCTCTCCTATCCACGAACATACATATAATCACCTCATAGCTAATTATTATTAGAGTATGACAATGGTATAAATTGGTATTCATCTTCTTTTGGGCATCGTGTTTTTCCAGACCCATGCAGATTAGGCCTATAAGGCATTTGTCACAGAGTGGTTCTATTCTTCTTTTCTTTGTATGTTAGTGGAATTGTAAGGGGTTGGCATCATTTTTGCCATGACTCTCTAAAGTCTATTAGCTAGCGCCAATTAGAATAAGACTACTCCCTCACACATCTTATATTTCTCTCTTGGAAGTTTATAAAAGGAACTTGATATAACTGAATATCCTAAAAAGCAATAAATTGGTGAAAATAAGTTGAGGAAGGAGCTATAAATTCCACTATCATTAACAAATTGATAATTAGCATCTTAAACCAGAATAGTTCAGTGTCTGTACTTATGTAATGAATGCATTACTTCTGAAGTCTATGCTACTTAAGATATGCAAGAATATTAATTCTAATGTGTACAATGGAATTAATCTTCTATAAAGAACTAATATACACACAATATGATGAGAACAAAATTATGCTGTTTTTATAACCAAGTAAAATCTCATCAACAACTCTACATAATTACCTGTGCAAAAGTCCTTCAGAAATGATGAAGTACTATTAAAATAAAAGGAATTATTTATTCTAGCACCAAAAGTTTAAATGTTTTACACTAATTGACTTGATATTTTCTTTTGAATTATCCTACTGTGCATGATTTAAGTAGATTCCACCATGGTTCTTGTCTTATTTCTTAGGACTAAGTGATTGACAAGCAATACACTTTTTTAGTGTCAATAGCTCATTATTCTGTTTACAAATAATCCAGCATAGTATTCTTTTATATAGCATATAGTCATACTTTATCTGAAATACAATCTGATTTACAGAAATTTGATCAATGAGAATCTTTACAAGATAACTTTTGTGAAACATAAAACATCTCACCTATTTCTACTTAAGTAAAAGAATTTACTTAAGTAAAATACTTTATAAGTATTCTTATAAAAATACTTAAGTATTACTACTGAGAAAATTAGCTCCAAAGTTTAAGAACAAGAGCAAAAACAACATTGATCAAATCATTGAGGTTAAAAAGCTCACCTCCCTCAGTTCTAAGGACTTGTCTGAATTTTTTCTGCATTTTCATTCTGGGGCATTAAGCCCAATTTATCACTTGGCAATGACTAAATGTAACTAAAATAACACTAATTGGAAACCAACCCTCTCAAACTGTGTTGACACATTTGCACCATTCCAGTATCTGCCCTGAGGAGAGATAATAGATTTTTTGTGGAACTCTGGATTTCATTCCTTCAGTTGATCAAATACCAGTCTATATTTCTGCTACAGCACAAAAGTAAACAATGATCTAGCTGAGACTGCTGCTTGTTTGTGTTGTGCAGACCATGGTTAGATCTCTGAGATGAATAATGAATGAGTCCATATTTTACAGATAAAGCACAGCTTCTACATGCTTTGTATTTTTCTAAATAAATATCACAGGCCCATCTTTCTTACAAATTCAAAAATATGAAAAAAAATACTAAGTATTTATATAAATGCTTTCAAGAGGAAACACTATTTAAAAAAAACTAGAATGAAACACTAAAGTAGTATCAAAATATTTTTAACTACAATTCAAAAATTAGGGGGTGGGGGATTCTCATTTACTTACAAGTTTGTTTTGCTCTTGGAGGAAATTTGGTCCGGGTAATAGCCAAAATTATAAAAATAATGACTGGCCATAAAATCAAGACAAGTGTCCAAAGCTGCAAAATAATGATAAGAAAGAAATATTAATTATATTGCTGAATTGCTGAACCAAAAAACCTGACAAGAAATACATGATACTATAACATTCCAACACAAAACAAGTATTTGCCTGTAAATATTCTTAATAAAAAAGAAAAGAGTGATTTTTTTAAATGAAAGAGATCTATAAATGAACACAAGATTTTTTTTCCAGGCTTAAAACCTTAAAATGATCTTCTGAAGACCCCTTTCCAGTCACCTATCATGACTACCCCAAGAGTGATGATATTAAAATTCAAATCTGATCAGTAAGTTCTTTACTTAAAACCTGATGTTTTCCCAGTTGCTTGTTGTATAAGGCTCAGCATTCTAAACAGGGCATACGAAACCCAACACAATTGTAACGTAGACACCTCTTAGACCTCTTTTACCATTTCCAAAGTCAACATTTTATGCTCAGCCAACAAGATTAGTGGGTGACATTGAATAATGGCTCAATAGACATCATCGAACAAATAAATACATGAATAATTGTGTCAATGACTACCAGTAAATGAGTAAACAGGAACTTCAAATTTTATGCAACATCCCCCAGCATACCTCTATAAATAGCATTTTGTGTCTGCTTCTATCATAAAACCTAACATACTCTTACCATCAATATTTTTCTGCCTGACTCACAAAATAAGTTGGCATCTCTTTTATGGCAGGAACAGTGTCTTATAGATCCCTGAATTTTTACTGATACAAAATAAATACTGAAAAATGTATACTGATACTGCATGAAATTTCTATCAGAGAACTTCACTGTAACACACTTCAAGAGTGGCTTTCCTCCCCATGTATACATGATTTGTTGCATAAGACATCAACTGCTTAATATTTTACATACCTATAAAATTTTTCGAACATGTATTCACAAAAAACCATTAACTGTGGTATGCATACAGTTATAGCACACAAACCAAGCTGTACAAAACAAACCTTGCCTAGACTTAATAAAGTAAAACTTGGAACTCTGTTTCTGCCTGGTTATGCAATCAGACTTATTATCATTCCTCCCCCACTTTTCAGAGACAGCTTGCTTCTGCCAAATCTCAAGCTACTGCCTGGGGCTCTTTAATTCTCCAAAACAATCTAGACCCATTCAAGTATTGATCCTTAGGAAACTCCTGATCTCAATTTTCTCTGGATATCTCCATTGTGTGTCTAATAGCACTGCTCTCCTTGCTAGCAGGCCTGTCACCAGCTTCTTAGACTTTAGGTTTTAAAAAAAGAAGTTGCCCTGACCCGTTTGGCTCAGTGGATAGAGCGTCGGCCTGCAGACTCAAGGGTCCCAGGTTCGATTCTGGTCAAGGGCATGTACCTTGGCTGCGGGCACATACCCAGTAGGGAGTGTGCAGGAGGCAGCTGATAGATGTTTCTCTCTCATCGATGTTTCTAACTCTCTATCCCTCTCCCTCCTCTCTGTAAAAGAATCAATAAAATATATTTTTTAAAAAAAAGAAGTTGACTCCTGATGTAAGGAATCCTGAGGTGCTGGGTTTGGTCATAGCTGAAAAGCTCCCAGATTGACCAAACAGCCTAACCTATACAGTGCTTCTCAAGTACTAATGTACATTTCACATCAGTGCATACCACGTCACCTAGGATCATGTATGCAAGTAGAATGGGATTCAGTAGACCAGAGGTGGAGTCAGAAACCCTGCTTTTCTATTAAGCTCCAGATGGGTGCTGCTGGTGCTATGCCCAAGCACCACACTGGGAGTAGAGCAGTTCTAAATGTACGCCACCCACCTAACTGGCAGGATTGTTTATAAAGTCCGGGAATATTTTTTTGGGAAAACTCCCTTGAGAGCAATTAATGAATAGAATTCAGAGCATTCATAAACCTGGATAGGGAAAAAAAATCACATTTTTATTTTCTCCAGCTTGTGATTGAAATGAATGTGGAAAACAGTATGGAGTTTCCTCAAAAAATTAAAAATGGAACTCTTATTTGTTCATAGCAGCACAATTTACAATAGCTAAGATTTGGAAACAACCTAAGTGTTCATCAGCAGAACACTTAGCATTTCTATTGATGATGGATGTAGTCAATAAATCAAAGTGTGATTAGAAGTACCTGTGACTTGGTCACCAATAGAAACCAGGGATATTTTCAAAGAACATTAGTGTTGCTGTAGAGACCTCCAAGTGCTGTTTACAATTATTGTGAAATTAAAATTACAGTAGTTATAGGTTCATAATATTTATTTAGTTAGTTAATGCTATAATAAAGAAACACATTACCATATCCTAAATTTGCTTTTAAATACCTTAATAACGGAATCTTACCTAATAATAGACAAACATGTAAATTGACCATCCCTCCGCTATGCTCACCAGCCAATCAGGAGAGTATGCAAATTAACCCAACAAAGATGGTGGTTAGTTTGCATACATAGGCGCAAAGTGGTGGAGCAAAGACTGAAGGCTCCGTCTGGAGCCACGAAGACTGAAGGCTCTGGGCCAGAGCAGCGAAGACTGAAGGTCTGGGTCCTGGATGCCGGAGGAAAATTGGTACCGGCAGCCAGGGGAAGGGAAGGCCTATTGCATGAATCTCTTCGTGTAACAGGCCTCTAGTTTCAATATAATTTGTTTTATTTGTAATACTACTTATTTTATTGATTTAAAAACATTATTCTTAGAGGAGCCATACATTTCACCAGGCTGCCAAAGAGATCCATTGCATATTGGAGGTTAAGAAGCCTTGATCTCATCCAACTCCCTTTGTTCTTCTCTGGGATACAGAAGGTTAGCATAATAATCCAAAGTCACATACCCAGTTAGAAAGCAGAGCATGGAACAAGGATCTGAATATCAAAATACTTAGGCTAGGTCTTTTTTTAAATTACCATACTGCTCTGAGAAACAAGTAAGAAAGAATTACAGAAAGTGTATTGCAAAAATATAAGTGCTATAAAAAATATAAAATGTGCCCAGGCTGGCATGACTCTGTGGTTGAGCATTGACCTATGAACCAGGAGATCACTGTTTGATTCCCAGTCACAGCATGTGCCTGGATTTCAGGCTCAATCCCCAATGTGGGGAGTGTAGAAGGCAGTCATTCAATGATTCTCTCTCATCATTGATGTTTCCCTTTCTCTCCTTCTCCCTTCCTCTCTGAAATCAATAAAAATATATTTTAAATAAATAAATATATATATATATGATGTTATTCTAGCCTAGTGTGATATATTTGAAATTAAAGTCTATGTTTTAAGGATTCTAGATATGACACAAGATATCATCTTTATTCAGTATGACTCGTTTGAAATGCAGACTATAAAGAATTGAGGTTACAAAAATGTAATGTCTGTAGATTTATTGGTCTTATATTTGAAGCCATAGTTTGTTTTTAAAGGATTCATCCAAGTAGTTTTAATGCCCCATAGCTACTTTCAGGAGCATCTATTCATTTTTCTATAGTAACTACATGAGAATTCAGTGAGCAACTGAGATTAATTGTATCAACACAAATGTACATTCACATTTATATAAAAATATGTAGTGGGATATCTTTAAGTGGTCTTTTGATTTATCTAATTTGATGGAATTTTTTAAGTTTTATTTTTTTGTTTAAAGTATTACATATTGTAGTACATATGTCTCCTTTTTCCCTTATTTATCTCCCACCCCCGGCCAACCCCCGTCCCCTAGCACATTCCCTTACCCCCCTAGTGTCTGTGTCCATTGGTTAGGCTTATACACATGCATACAAGTCCTTTGGTTGATCTCTTACCCCTCCTCTCAACCCCTCCCCTGCCTTCCCACTGAAGCTTGACAGTCAGTTTGATGCTTCTTTGCCTCTGTATCTATTTTTGTTCATCAGTTTATAATGTTCATTATATTCTACAAATGAGTGAGATCATGTGATATTTATCTTTCTCTTACTGGGTTATTTTGCTTAGCATAATGCTCTCCAGTTCCATACATGCTGTTGTGAATGCTAAGAGTTCTTTCTTTTTTACAGCAGCATAGTATTCCATTGCTTAGATGTACCACAGCTTTTTAATCCACTCATCTGCTGATGAACACTTCGGATTTTTTCCAAATCTTAGCTATTGTAAATTGTGCTGCTATGAACAAATGGGAGTTCCATTTTTAATTTTTTGAGGAAACTCCATACTGTTTTCCACAGTGGCTGCACCAGTCTGCATTCCCACCAGCAGTACATGAAGGTTCTTTTTTCTCTACATCCTCACCAGCACTTGTCCTTTGTTGATTTGTTGATGATAGCGATTCTGACAGGTGTGAGACGGTACCTCATTGTTGTTTTGATTTGCATCTTTTGTATGATTAGCAACTTAGAGCATGTTTTCATGTCTCTCAGCCTCCTATATGTCAACTTTCCAAAATTTAAGTCCTTTGCCCATTTTTTATTGGATTGTTTATCTTCTTTTTCTTAAGATGTATGAGTTCCCTATAAATTTGGAGATTAGGCCCTAATTTTATGGCTTCATGAAGAGGTTTTGGTAAATTTTGAAGTTAATTTTCGACACGATTTAAGTTCAGCCCAAACTGTAATCTATATCAGTGTAGTTTAAGGCATTTTTGACTCTGTTACAGATAAAAACCACAGCTAGCCTATAAGCAATTTATTATCACAAGATTTCCCCTGGGATTGTAGGTCAGAAAGGTTTGAAGAACATTTCTGAATACTGCATTTTAGAAGGATAACAAATACAGAGCCATTCACACTGTGATCGCAGTAATGTTAAGGCTGACAAGTTAATCACAAAAGCCAGAAACAAACAAAATTTAAATTTTCATAGCAGCAGGACTGCTCCCAACACCATTCTAAATATTATCATAAATAACCTGGAAGAAAATGTGTGCCAAGGATCCAAAAGCTAAACTGATGAGTCATGGCTTTTCTTGCCGTTGGTTTAGAGAAAGGGCTAATATATTGATCTTAGTTACAGACTTGGGACTACTGGAAACTTTGGGAAAAGCAGTTTTTAACAGTTTCATATTTTTGCTGATATTTTAACTTACCTCACACTTGCCTCTATACCTCATTTGCCTTCCATCCCCTCTGCATTCTTTTTTTTAAAATTTTTTTTATTGATTTTAGAGAGGAAAGGAGAGGGAGAAAGCGATAGAAATATCAATGATGAGAGAGAATCATTGATTGTCTGCTTCCCATACACCCCACACTGGGGATCAAGCCCGCAACCTGGGCATGTAACCCAGACTGGGAACCAAAACACGACCTCCTGGTTCACAGGTCGACACTCACCCATTGAGCCACATCGATCAGGCCTCCCTGCATTACTGACAGTGAAGGGCACAGGCACACTGAGCAGTTGGATTCTTTCGTGGGCCATGGCATTTGTCTCTTTTTATTTCTCCAGGGAATCTTTCCTATTGAGAGGTCCCATTCTTTTTCTTTTTCTTTTTCTTCCCTTTCAGCTTCTGAAAATTTCAGTGTCTGAAAGTCCTCAGGTGGTGCCAGTAAGGTAAGTCCACGCTATGACTGGGTGCCCTACAGTGAGGGAGGTGGGTCCCTCGTAAGGTAAAGAGGACACCCGCAGTGCAGCAGCCAGACATGGGGTGTCCGTTGGGTAAGGAAGGTGTCTGTGCAGAGCGAAGAGCAGGCAATTGATTTCATAGAGGGAGGCTGACCAAAAAGTCAATATGCCCCTTTAGAGAAGCCAGGTTCCTCACTACCCATCAGGGGAATTATGATCATGGAAAGGGAGGAAACTAGAATGAACTCTTTAATATTGGGTTTGAGTTAAGGATATATGTGTGAACTCCTGGGTTTCAAAATGTATAAAGATACACAAACTACAGTGATAAATGTGTATATAACAATTATTTCCTTCTTTCTGGTTCCACAAGTTTTTCTGCCTCACTGTGTACTTTCTCTGTCCTAGTCTCGAAAATACCAATTTTCCAGGAAATGCTAGCTTATTTTAGCGCACAGATGAGAACTAAGTGTGCTGGTTGCTATTGGGATGTCACTGTTCCCAAGAGTAGACAGAACCACAGAATATATGTAGAATATATGTAGACACAGAGATGAATGATAGAAAGATAGATAGGTAGACAGATGATGATGATGATAGTTAGATAGATAGATAGATAGATAGATCCCATTAAAATTGAGTGGTCTGAAGTTGGTTGTGTCCAAAATGAATGACAGTGGTTATCATTACAATTTTCAAATTGCAATGGGGATTTCTTTTCTAACTCTGAAAATAAATAAAAGTAAAACGTTTAATATGAAGATTCTTCTTTCCCTTCAGGGAATCATAGTCTTGGAGAGTTCTTAAGAAAACTTAGGGTTTAACATATACTACAGTAATCATTTATTATTATTATTATTATTATTATTATTATTATATAAAATTATTGAGCCTACTGTATACTGTATACTAGGCACAGAGAATAGAGCAATTAAAAGTTTCAGTCTTTTGAGGAAAGGAAATATTAAAAATAATTTTAACCAAGTGCAGTAGATAACAGGGATAAGACATAGGAAGTAGAGAGTGTGGAAGGAAAATAAAACAAGAGGAGCTGATTAAAAACTAAAAGATGGAAAAGGTCAGGAAGAAGAAAAGATAGGTATGTTGGATGTAGTGTGAAAAGAAGTAGGAGTCTTTTCAGCATAGAAAACATATGGGTGAAGACCCACAGATGGAAAAGAGGGTGAAATGTTCCAGGAAGAGAAATAAGTCCAGAATGACTAGTGTATTAAGAGTCAGGGAAAACATCTCTGCCATATGGTTATCCAACCTCTACCTGAATGCTTCTAGTGACTAAAAGTTAACTATTTCACAAGACTTCTGTATTATTGGACAATTCATACTGTCTGATTTTTTTTTTTTTTGCTTATATCAAGGGGATATCTTCCTGTTTTGACTAACACTTGTTTGTCTTAGTTTGGCCTCCTCTTTCACATGAGAATTCAACAAGTATTTGAAGAGAAATGAAGTCCCCTCTCCTCTCAGGTACCAGTGCCAGTTCCTTCAGCAATTCCCTGTTAAATATGATTTTGAAATATCTTTCCCACTATAAATTCTTGTTGTCAAGTGTTCTCCTTACAATTATATCAAAATTCAATATAATACCCCAAGTGATAACAGCTAATAGTTATTGATTGCTTAGAAAGTACAAGATGCTATGTAAAACACTTAACATGCATTATCTTATTTAATATAATCGTCTCATTTCCTCTTGCAGATGGGAAAATTGGAATCTTAAAGACACTAAATAAGCCTTCATTCCTTAAGCCATAAATCATAGAGATGATCTTTGAACCCAGGCAGCCTGGCTTCAGCACCTGTACCATAAAGCTATATCCAAACCCCTACAAAACAGATTACTAGCTCTCTTTGACCTTAATACTATCCTTTTATTAGTTCAGCCTATATGAGCATTAAAAGTCATTTGAAAGTCATCCTGTAACCTCAAATCATAACTTTTTATTACAAACTGGAAAATAACACTTGCCTAACCTCCCATAAGTAAAGTACACTGCCTCTTCCTTCCTCTTCTATTCCTTCCTTTATGGATTGTCCCATAAGTCAAGGATGACTGTTACTTGATGGTAGCAAGAGGATTCCCAAGTTCACATTCTGAAGTAAGAGCCTGGTACTTTAGATCTGGAATAAACTTTAATTCAACCCCCAAAACAAGAAACTAAAGTGGCAAGAGTTCTGTTAATTGGGCTTTCTGCCTATTAACACTGTCATCCATATAAAAGATCCATGTGGAAACTGAGGTCAAAGACTTTTTCTGAAACCTGTGCTTATAGGTTATAATACATTTTGGAGTTTGGTAAACTTTCTATGATGTACATAAAAACAACACATTTTTATTGGACTTTAAGCTTATTTACTTATCTATTTCTAAAACATTTTCATCTCTCCCAGATGGCATGGCCCAGTGGTTGAGCGTTGACCTATGAATCAGGAGGTCACGTTCGATTCCCAATCAGGGCACATGCCCAGGTTGCGGGCTCAATCCCCAGTGTAGGGTGTGCAGGAGGCAGACGATCAATGATTCTCTCTCTCATCATTGATGTTTCTATCTCTTCTTCTCCTCTCTGAAATCAGTAGAAATATATTTTTAAAAATAAATAAAATAGCACTAGCCAGTTTGGTTCAGTGGATAGAGCCTCAGCCTAAGGACTGAAGGGTCCTGGGTTCAATTCCGGTCAAGGGCACATGCCTGGGTTTCAGGAGCAGCCAATCAATGATTCTCTCTCATCATTGATGTTTCTATCTCTCTCACCCTCTCCCTTCCTCTCTGAATGCAATAAAAACATATTTTTAAAAAGTAAAAATAAATAAATAAAACATTTTCATTTCATTTACTTTTTATTGATTGACTAAACTAATAAAATGTTCATGCTTGCTATGTGACAAGCACCATAATCAACAGGTAGATCTAATTTCTTTTAACAATTAAATGGTATTAAGGGAGTAAGTGGTATCGACCCAGAGGAGATGAAAAGGCCTGGAACATTTGAAGACATAGTTGACTGAATTGTATAAGGTCTAGTTCATTTTAACATGATTTAGAATTTTAAATTTGGAGATTAGAGTTTAATTATAAATTTTTTTATTCTAAAAAGTTATTTTTTTAAATATATTTCTATTGATTTTTTTACAGAGAGGAAGGGAGAGGGATAGAGAGTTAGAAACATCGATGAGAGAGAAACATCGATCAGCTGCCTCCTGCACATCTCCTACTGGGGATGTGTCCGCAACCCAGGTACATGCCCTTGACCGGAATCGAACCTGGGACCCTTCAGTCCGCAGGCCGACGCTCTATCCACTGAGCCAAACCGGTTTCGGCTCTAAAAAGTTATTTTAATAAATAGAGTGTACTGCTCCAAAATTTTGAAGCTAAGTCTTCCTCTTTATCTAGTCACTCTGAGGGGAAGTTACATGGGTAATATGGGGGTTGGGGAGGAAGTGTAAAACTTGATCCAAAGTGTTAGAAAAGTATTAAGTTGTAGGAATGTCTGTGATAGAAAAAAAACAGTTCTATCATCACCTGAGCTAAAGTGCAATCCACTAGATAAAATTACAACAGAAAATACTGTAAACAGCTGAAGTTAATTTTCTTTCTTCAGGTCATAAGTCTGGAATTAGATTTCACTTCAATAGACATCAGGAATCATTCTTTGATATGCTCCTCAGAACCCATCTTCCTCATGAAAGATAAACTCTTTTCTTAACTATCCAGTCTTTCTGTCTCTTTGCTGCACCAGGACTCTTTCCTGTCATTAACTAGCATCCCTGTTGCTAACCATTTCCAGTGGAATGTATCTTCATTTTCCCATTATTTTAAGAGTTACATTACAAACCCAGCGGGGTAGCAACTGCATTTAATTGATTTTCTCTATTACCTAACATTTCTGTTCGTGATTAATGTGATTTTTTCACACTTTTTTTAGTATTCGTTTTTTGCAATTGAGAAAAATGACACAAATGGAGCCATTTCAAAATGGAGTTGGAACCACCAGACCAGAGAAATGGCCTTGTACATCTTGCTCTTTGAACCCTTGAAATGTTTGCCTTTGGCAGGATAACTTTTGGTGGGGCCAAAGCAGCATTGTCTTCCATACAGCTGTGCATACAGCTAACAGGAAATTGAACAACCTGACTACGAGGACTAAAAATTACAGACAGTTTTTGGAATCACTAAATAGCCATGTAGAGTTAAAGAAGAACTTAGCCTATTAGCACCAATAGAAGTTCCTTCCTTCTATTCGTGTAATTGTTTCCCCTCCCTTTCTCATAAAAACCCATTACCTACCCCCCATAATCAGAACAAAATTTGGGTTTCTGCCTAAATCAGTGCTTGATGAACTATTCTTTGATCTTAAATAAATGCTTATTGCTGCTCACAGGAGGCTTTTGATTTTTTGGTTAACAAATATGGGGACCTGAAGTAACCTTATCTTCATGGACCAGAGTCCCCTGAAACCTGATAAGATCCCCCACATGAGCCTCTTTTGTGTTCACTGTTCCCATGGACCACCCAGCAGTAAATTCTACCAGGCTCCTGACTTCCCTCCTTATTGGTTGAGGTCAGTGACTTTCTTTGAGATCAGGAGGGGAATTCCCTCAGGGAGGCACTGCCCTGGGGTGCCCATGTGGCTGCTGCCACAGGAACTCGCTACCACATGAGAAATATTCCTCAGGAAGGGCTTCTTTCATGCTTGTCAGAAGTTCCCTGGGTGTTGAGTAGCTTAGAGCTACTGGTAGGTGAGTACAAATTTTTGTTGTGCATTCTTAAACGTTTCTTTTCTTTATCTCTGTCTATTGTGTTGTTTGTCATAAGAAAGAGATTCAAAAGGGACCAACACAGGCATAAATTCTATAAACCTGTTGTCTGGGCTGGCCCCTGTAAACTGACAATTTCTGCAGATCTCGCCAGATGAGCATCTATTTAAATAAACTTTATTGTGGGTTAAGTGTACATGAGGTAAAAGTGCTGCTAAGGGAGCCTTGGAAGACAAAGCTACAAAATTAGTGAACACGGGTAGAGCATTTAAGAGCCAGAAGGGCACTGGACACCTCAGATGAGTTGGTCATGAAACGGGTTAGAAGCCAATAAGACCTCCTTGGAAAAATTGGTGTAGTACCTTGCTTATAGGGTTCTCAGCTTAACCAAGTGAGTAAGGAAGGTCACTTCCTGGCAGGCACAAGAACCTCAGGATATTTTGGGGACCTCAAGACAAGAGGAATTAACCCAAATCTAAAAGTACTACAGGTGAAGTCTGATGGCAAGTATTTGGCTTGGCCTCTTAGCCCCAAGAGGCTGTTAAAAGTTTAATCTGAAGATTTCTTATTGAAAGTTCAAGCAAAGCAGATTTAAAAGAGTCTATATAATCAATTGTCATATTTGATGCATTTATATAGATAATCAGGCCAAGTTTATCAAAACTAGACTTAATTATAGTAAAACCAATTTGCTTGCAAAATATCTTTGATAAAAATATAGATAATTGTAGAGAGAAAAAAATTATATTTCAATAGAAGCTATAATACACACGTATGGATACTAATTCTGTTCATTGCCTTTGAGGTTTTATTTTCCACCTGTAAGCTGGATTGAATGCTAAATTTTTTTAGTTTGCTCAAATACTTGGCTACAACTCTTCGAACCAATGTTTCCAATTTCTCTCCCACTTTTGACTTGAAATCATTTCGAACTAAAGCTGCCATTTTCTGGAAGCCCTGCAAATGGTCTGTAAACAATTTGATATAAACTTCATATAAGTCACTACAAATGCTCATGCTTAAACAATCTTCATGCCTGATGCTCTGTAAGCCACTTGGAAAGTCTATGCGAACAATGGATGGCATCATCAGAGACATTTCAAATGGCAAAAGATGCTTCAACACTGATATCTAAAATTGTTCTTGACTGACTGCCCCCTCGGCTCAGAAACTGGTTACTTACCATTAACCTTTGTTTTTCATTTGTTCCCATAGAAATGTCTCTTATTGCTGACACTCCATGGTCCTTGACCTTTTCATCTGGCGATGCTCAGACATTGCCCCTACTCAGGTCTAACCTCCAAATTCAAGTTAGCATTTTATTTGTCATTCTAGAAATTCTTGTTATAAAATTTTGTCTGCTTTACGTAGCTCAATGTTGTAAAGACACCACTTGGATAATGATTGCTCAGAGATTTGAGATAATCACTAAGTCCTATGAGAGTTGATGTGAAAAATCTCAAGGAATTAACTGCAGTTGTTTGCCCTTAAAGAAACATGACCGTAAGACCTTCCTCTGCTCTAGTGCTCTTGTTGCTTAAATGTGTCCTAAGATTCCTACAAAAACCACTTTCCCTCCTACATGGGACATGATATACTGGAAATGAGCCTTCCCAGTGACAGATAAATGAAGCTTTCAACAACTGATCAGTGTTGCTTGCCAATGGTTAATCAGAGATGCTTTCAAGGAAAGATCTCAATCAAAAGGGAGAAATATGAAAAAATGAAACAAATGGAGCCATTTCAAAATGAAACCAGAGCCACCTCCCCAGGGAAAAGGTTCTGCACACCTTGCTCCTTGAACCTTTGGACTGTTTGACTTGGGCAAAATAACCTTTGGACAGGGCCAGACCAGCCTTGTCTTCTAAACAACTGTTTGTGGAGCTAACAGGAAAGCAAACATCCTGATTACAGAGATTGAAGATTACAGGCCTTTTTTAGAATCAGTAAACATCCATGTAGAGTTCTGGGTGCCTATAAGCACCAATAGAAATTCATTCCTTCTTTATGTAATTATTTCCCTTCCCTTTCTCATACAACCCTTTGCCTTCATCCCATAATCAGAACACAATTTGGATTTCTGCCTAATTTAGTGCATCTTGAATACCTAGCTATTCTTTGAACTCAAAAAAATGCTGTTGCCTCTCAATTTGGCTTTTTATTTTTAGGTTAACAATGGAATTGAGAATTGATGTTGCCATTAATATTTTTAAAAAACAGCACTATCTTAAGGCCTCCTTAACACATATGATGTCTTCGTTGGTGACCTGAACTCTGAGCAGAAATCAGAGAATGTTGGGAAAGGAAACTCAACTCAGGGGCAACAGAGAAGCAATAGGAGGTAATAGAAAGAATAGATCTATTTGGGGGGAAATCTGACTTTGAGACTTTAAATTCACTATGTGGACCATGGAAAAATCTATTGAATACTCCGAAACCCTATAAAATAAAAGCATTTAGATAATCCCAAATATTCCAAAATCCTGGTATTTGTTTTATAAAGAGAGAGAGAGAGAGAGAGAGAGAGAGAGAGAGAGAGAGAGAGAGAAACATTTACTCTAAGAACAATTTTGAGGATGATCACCTCAAAAATTAAAGATCCAATCTTCCCTCTTTTGCAGCCAAACTCAACATTTAACTTATCCCATTGTCATTCTATTTATTTTTAATTGAATTTTTGGGTGACATTGGTTAATAAAATTATACAGATTTCAGGTGTCCAATTCTACAATACATCATCTGTATATTGTATTGTGTGTTTACCACTCCAAGTCAAGTCTCCTTCCATCACCACTTATCCTTCCTTTACTTTCTTCTACCTCTCCCCTTTCCCTCTGACAATCACCATACTGTTGTCTGTGTCCATGAGTCTTTCTATTATTTATTCTTTGCTTAATCCCTTTACCAATCTCATTCAGCCCCCAACCCCTACCCCTCTGACAACTGTCCATTTTCTGTACCTATGAGTCTGTTTCTGTTTTGTTAGTTTATTTTGTTCATTAGATTCCACATTCTATTTTTTAAGACTACATACCTGTTTGAAATTCTTGTCTCATTTTCTATTGTAGTGTATAATTTATACTATGTTTCCTCAGTAATCCCCACTCTACTTTAATATTTTTACTATATCTTTATTTGTTTTTCTTTTTATTCTTTCTCATATATCATTTATTTCTCCATTAATAGGTTTCTAGCTTTTTAGTTTATAGACTATCTTTCCCACTACCTTGCTTTGTGATAGAATCACATATTTGGGTCAATTACAAAGATTGAAATTAAAACGTTTGCATTTAAAATAATTGTTTGATGGATGACAAAGGTCAGTTCCTACCAGAAGACTATGTCCTCTCCTTGAATGTAATACACCTGCTTTTCATGCGCTCTGTCTTCTAATTTGTCTGTATTTCTTATTTTCACAATGTTCTTTCATTTCATCTTCTTTTAAATCTTTGATCCTAATTTTCTAGCCCCTTAATTTTCTTATTCTTCCCTCTTAAATAACAGTGGCACACATATGCCCTTTCCACCAGTGTCCTCAAATCTTCTTTCCAATACCAAGACTTAGGACTAGTCTTGACAAAAGTATGAAGAAAGAAAAACACCTTTCTTTGCCCTTTCACCCTCCACTTAGGATTGTCTTTCCTTCTCCTTTTGGCACCACTATTTTCTAAAGGTCTCTTGTGTACCTCTAGTTCCAGGGGTCCTCAAACTTTTTAAACAGGGGGCCAGTTCACTGTCCCTCAGACCGTTGGAGGGCCCGACTATAGTTTTAAAAAAACTATGAACAAATTCCTATGCACACAGCAGCGGCAAAAACACCCAGCGGGCCGGATAAATGTTTTCGGTGGGCTGCATGTGGCCTGTGGGCCGTAGTTTGAGGACCCCTGCGTCTAGTTCAGTGGTTCTCACACTTCTGGCCCTTTAAATACAGTTCCTCATGTTGTGACCCAACCATAAAATTATTTTCGTTGCTACTTCATAACTGTAATGTTGCTACTGTTATGAATCATAATGTAAATATCTGATATGCAGGATGGTCTTAGGCGACTCCTGTGAAAGGGTTGTTCGACTGCCAAAGGGGTTGCGACCCACAGGTTGAGAACTGCTGCGCTAGTTGGTCATAATGGGTTCAAGTGACCCCTCTATGTTACCCCAAATTCGGGACTTTTTCTAATCTTTCTTCCTGCAACAAAGACTTTTCTGCCCTGGGTGCCGGGAGCCGGTCCATCCTTGCTGTTTCAAAGGACCTGGCATATATGGCATACTGTTCTCAAAATGTTTGCTCACCTTCTTGGCACTATGTGTTTTAACCAAGGTCTCCTCTCTGAGAAAGGTTGTTTCCCCAGGTAGGGATTTTCCCCTGAAGTTAGGGAGGGAATAAAACACCTCAACTAAGTGCCAGGCGGGTAATTAATCACTTTAACTACGAACAATCATGCTTAAGCTACATAATCTTTACTCCCTGGAATGGAGATAAGAAACGCCCTAACCTTTGGAATAGAGATTGATAGGATTGGAATCAACTGGTATAAATACAGATGTAAGAAGACAGAATCAAAGGAGACAGAACCTACACAAAAACTAGAGACAGAATAACTTCACTGGAGAGAACATGGCAAAAGATCCTGGACAGAAACTGGCCACAGAACCTAGAGACAGAACCTAGCGATAGAACATGGCAAAAGATCCTGGACTGAACCTGACTACAGAAATTGGCAAGAGAACTTGACCAGGACCTGGCTACAGAACCTGGCTGGAGAACCTGGAGAACCTAGCAAGAGAACATGGACACAGAACCTGGCTGGAGATCCTAACCAGAACTTCGCTGGAGATCCTAACCAGAACTTCGCTGTTGATCCAGACCAGAACTTCACTGGAGATCCTGGCTAGAGATCCTGGCTAGGCTGCTGATCAACTGAACGCTGTCTCCATGTCATTCCTTCTTCGCCGACTCCGTCTACGCCTTTGGGACCCCCTGGACCTGCTGGGGTTGGACCCCGGCACCTGGGTCCCATTCTCTTAGGGTGCACCTAACTTCCGTATCACCTGATGTCCCAAAATGAACTAATAGCTTATGTACTCTCTTTCCCTAGGCAAAAGTATAATTAACAGGGTCTTTTTAGGGATTTTGGCTAAAGAGGAATAATATAAGGCATTATACTGAAAATATTTTAGAACTCCTAACTTCTATCCCCTCTAAATATACCATGTCCAGCAGAAATTGACTAAAATAGAAAAAAACTCCAAAGTGGAAAATTGATATACCAGCTATGTTATAGATGAGGGAGAAACTTATTAAAGTTTCTAAGGATAAAATTTCTCAATGATATATTTATTCACCTGAGGGTTTTGTGGGTTTCTTTTAGTCCTCACTTGAGGATATTTTTTCTAGATTCCTTTTTTAGAGAGAGGAAGGGGGGGGGGAGAGAGAGAGAGAGAGAGAGAGAGAGAGAGAGATTGACTGCCTCCAGTATGCGCCCAACAGGGAATCAAACCCACAACCTTTTGGTATATGGGATGATGCGCCAAACAACTGAGCCATGTGACCAGGTCCTCAGGCCTTTTAAAAATTTTTAGATAAAATGGAGTTGTAAGGAAAATATATAACTTCAGCATTTTGTTTATCAGCAATAATTGGTATTTCTCTTCCTCTATGCTTTTATTTTTAACTATTGAGATTTCATCACTTAAGAACTTTACTGTATATAAATTTCTTTTTTTCTCTCATAATCCCTTCTCCTGGATTTCGTTTCATCATTATGTCAAAAAAAATATATTTGTCCCAATTGCCCCAATTTTTCTATAACCTATTTGCCAAGTGTTTGCCACCATTTATAAAGCAATTTGAAATACATTAGTACATTTGGTTCTCACCCTATGAGATAGATACGGTAGATCTCATGCCCATTTGGGGAAATGGGAAAGCCAGTGCTCAAATTGTGATATTCTACTCAAGTCCTGTAGCTGGTAAGGAGCAAAACCAAGAACCCAACTCTTGTCTTTTGACCATATTCACCTACCCAGACTCCACCCTGCTGAATTCCACACAGAACCTACCATGGGGTATTATGGGAAATTTTACTTTGTATTTTCTTTTTTTTCAGTAAAAATAAAAATGAAATAAAAATAGTAATGATTTAAAATTTATGTCCAAACCCACACCCATGCAATCACATAATGCCTTAGGATTTAAAATCCCACCCACCAAATTCACAAAGGTGAGAGAACATTTACTTCTCCCTCTTAATCTACACATCAGAACACTTAAGTAAGGGGTCAGGCACTATAAGCAAACCTAGAATGAGATAAGTTGCATAGATAAAATGTTGGTTTCTGTGACGCATACAATTTGCATAATATTTATATTATTCATTTAAGGCTGGGAATAGCCACTCTAAAATGAAGTATATATAGTGCCTTGCTGAATTTCTCTGGTTTTCAAACATCCTTCTAAATACATGGTAACTCATAGAAGCCAATTCCTTTTTCAATCTACCAAGACCCTATCTGGTGAGGATCTAATAGCTGGCTTTGTAATTTGAAAAGCAAACATGAATATAAGAGCACAAAAAAAGATGTTGCAATGAGCAACATAATACTCTGGAAAGATGGCACATACATTGGATCTTGGTTAGCATTTCTAGTAAATAATTTTTAGATTACTAAAATATCTTGGAAGTTTTTCTATACCAACAGCCTTCAAACTATTTCCTTTTTATATCTTACTTTTCAACCAAGATTTCTATGCTTTTGGTTTTCAAATACATTTCTCTCCCATTTATTGTACCTCTCATCTCATACATTTCACCATCTCATTTATAACTAAATTTATTTTTAAAAATTTTAAAGCATCTTGGCCAGAAACTTAAAATTCAACACTAGTTCCAATCCAGCCAGTTACAAGCCGCATCCTTTTCTTTGCCCAAGGCATATCGTGGTTTACTCTTTTAATTTACTGAAAGGCAAGTTTAGACTCATGCCTTTAGCAAGAAGACAGATGCAGGAATGATTTCTAAATATCTTATTTCCTGCTTTAAAAATTAAATTAAAACTCTTTTCTTTTTCCTTCATTAGCATCATCACATTTCAGGATTGCCTGCAGCGGCACCCCAGAACTCCCCTGCCTTATTTGTACTTACCGGCTGCCTTTTGACACCTAGCCAGTTCTTCCAGACCAGGATCCGAAGCTGGTGAAACTGGGAGGCCATCCTTCAAACACACCAAACAATATTTTTTTTCTTTTTTTCCTCCACCCCTCAAAAAAAAAAAAAAAAAAAGAATTGGTCCAACTTGTGTGTCAATGGGCCAGAAGTCTTTTCACGGCATAGCTTCCGTGTCGACTGGGGTAAGAAACCCACAGATGTTCTCTGCCACGGATGTTATTTTCCTGTGCAACGATTGGCTTAATTCTTGACCCAGGAGCACTTCTCAACCAACTCTTCCTCTCAAATAAGGACCCAGACCAGTATCTTTCAGTGGTTTCTGCTTATATTAAAATAACCTCCAGTTGCTGCTTGTTGTTTGAAGTCCAGACTCAAGAGAGAGAATGAATACCATTCAGATAATGCCCCACTGTGAAGAAGAAGAAAAAAAATGAGCTGAACCTCCTACTCTCCATGAAATTAGCTGCCTATCCACACCTTCCAGGAGGTGTCACCTGCACTGAACACGTCATGAGGAATTAGGTGGGACCCTTGCCAGGCCAGTAAGACTTGTCCTACATTCTCTCGCCTTCTTTACTACATAGTGCCTACTCCAGCAGAGCCAGGCAGGGCGTGAGGAGCATTTTACAGACTCTAGTCCAGTGACTCTTATACTAGTAATATTTACAGTGTCGTTAAGCTGTTTTAAGTCAGTAAGACCAGAGATCAGCTAAAAAGCTCTGAACCTTAGCTCATCACTAGATATATAGAGAAAGTTTTATGTTCATTCTAAACTTGAGTTGAATGTTTTGATTTGAGGGGAAGTGACTATGTTGGCTAGGTCCTACCTTCCATCACAATTTACTAGGTTAGGCAAATGCAGAGAATAAAAGGTAACAATAGGGGACATAAATAATATGCCATGGATTCCTTATTTTGGAGGTGTGGATTCATAAATACATTATAGGAAAGCTTTCATATTCAGGCTTTCATAGTTAAAGAAAACATAGGCAAGCAAGTAATTTTGATTGTGATTTAAGGGTATATATAATGAAGAAGTAACCTTGCTTACACACCTTAATGACAACATTCCCTCTGGTACTCAATGCTTCCACCATCTGGCTCCAGCCAGTTTTCCAATCTCATCTTCCAATAGTCATTCCAAATGCTTGACCACTTGCCAAACTGGTATATATTACAATATGCAAACATAACCTGTGCTTTCTGGTCCCTGACCTGTTTATTCTACCTTCTCTACCTGAGATGCACTTTTCCCTCTCTAAGCTCCTACCTCCCAAAATTATTCCCAGGTTGACATCTCCCATGAAGCTTTTTTTAGATATACTGCATAAGATGTCTTCTCTCCTGCCTTTGAATCCAGCATAATTCTTTGTTTCTATCTATCTCAAAGGACTTACATTTTTGCTTTATCGCTATTATTATCTATCTTATTTTTCCCATAAAATTGCAAATTCTTTGAGAGCCTAGACAATTTTATAAAACAGTACTTCATACATGATCAGTGATCAATAATCACTCTGAATTTAATTGAATAGACTGTTTAAGCCCAGGCTGGTGAAGCTCTCTTTCAATATTCACATTTTTCCATTCCTCTGTTTGTGAAATCAGTTAAAACAGTGTCTGAGCTCTCCCTTCACACCTGGAGCAAGTGCTCCCCTTCCTGGTCCCCATGCCAACTCTGTGATGATGATGACAGCCAGCCTGGGGCTAAGTGGAGCCATGCTGGCATATGCCCATTGCATCACTTTGGCTTTGCCCCTATTGTGAAGAATCCAATCCTCATGAGGCAGTCAGCCCTAAATATCAAGATTTGACCCTTTAATTATTTCTGGACAAGGTTAAAGACAAGGGGTTCTTCAGACAGCCGATGGTCTCAGAGATACTACTTTCCCTCACCACTCCTGAAATGTAGTGTCAAGATTCAGGTGGCTTTCTCAAGCTTCGCTGAAGACTTGAACTCCTGCTTCCCTATATTCTTTCTCTGCCATCTGTCACAATCTAGAATTCACTAGGAGTCTGGTTCACAAACAAGCATTGTTCAGTTGTGAAGACAGGTGGGATTTGAAATGTGACTCTATGTGTCTAGGTCCATTATCTGCAAAGAGTCACTTTATTCAGTCAGGTTACTTCAGGTTAAAAAGTATTGACTCACCACATGACTGATGCAGGTGAGAGGTCAATTCAAAAAGTTCCAAATAGTTTCTCCCAGCAGTTGCTCATCACCTCTCCTGTATAATCATGGAGTTGTTTTGTTGGTTTTGTTTCATTTTGGTGAGAGATATTTCTCTCCAGCTGTCCTCTTCCCGGATATCTTCATCTATGATCTCAAATTTTCTGATGAAGACAATATATTTTATTACATCTCATGACTTCCCAGATATATTTCTTCAAAATAATTTCACAATTATACATTAGGTGGTTAATGTATGGAGGTATTCCTTTATACTTGCAGGCATACAATGTCATGCACACTTCCTTGGGGACTGGAGTAATCTTTCACAAAATATAATTCAAAGTAGTTTAAGTTGGGGTACATAGGAAATCATACATCCAAATTTTGCTCTATTCTGAATAACTATATTTTTAAATTAAATGTATTGGGGTAACTGGTTAATAACATTATATAAGTTTCAGGTGTTCAATTCTATAATACATCATCTATACATTGCATTGTGTGCTCACTACTCAAAGTATAGTCTCCTTCCATATATCTGACCTTGTTTACCCTCTTCATTGTCCCACCAGCCCGCTTCCCTTCTGGTAACCACCATGCTGTTGTCTGTGTCAATGAGGTTGTTTTGTTTGTTGCTTTCTGTTTTGCCCCATATATGAGTGATATCATATGGTTCTTGTACTTTTCTATATCTTGGCATCTATATTGACCATATCTGCTTCTAATATCTTTTTTAAGGTTTTCAAATTTCTTTTAAATTTTTATTTTAAAAACATCTTTTAAGATTTCATTGTAGAAAAGGTGTTAGCTAACAATAATCTTGGGAACTATAGCTTACAAAATCAGGAATTATAATCATTGATCATAAGAGAACTTGAAGTAATTATTAGATCAACCAAAATAAAATGGGAGAGAGAATGTGGAAGGAAATTAAAGACAGTAAAACATTTTTTTCACAGAGTAAGATATAATTTTGTGCCCACACTTGATTGTAGATTGAGGTGCTATTGGCAGGTATCATAAAATTTCCTCTTGAGGAGAGAGAGAACAATTTTGTAACCAGAAATAAGCTGTTCCAAGGATACACAGCTGCTGAAAAATGTCTTTTAAAAAGGAAGAAGCTAAACTGAGAAGAAAATGAACAAAGGCAAATTATAATAATGTAACCCATGAAAGAATACATTTACCAAGAAACTGCTTACAGACTTTATTATTATAGGTGTACCAAGAAGTTAAATTATCCTGTTTAGCAGGACTATGGTGGTCTACCACACTCCTCAGGCATTCCAGCCTTTTTGCCAGAGGCCAGCTGCCGGGGTGTTTCTTGGCATCTAGAAGGGTTCAGGAATCTGGAGAAGGGCTGCGAGTAAATTAATAAAGAGACTAGACATGAGATATAAATTTGGAAGGCATTTTGGGGAGCCAGAGGAGACCTAGCTTCAGTAACCAAGTTCTCTGAATCTTTGGACCCCTAGCTTTTTATTAACACAAATTGCCCTAAAGCAAAGCAGATATACATATCAAAGGTAAGGTTTTGGTATACAGTAGGTATTGTCAGGTTGGGGAAACTGCCTTCTGCTGTCAGGCAGCAGGCAATAATATATGCAAATCTTTAGGTTTGGGGAAATACTTTCAGCTATTCCAGCAGGCAATAATATGTGTCTTCAGCTCTGCTGAAGCCTCAAGGTCCACCAACCTTTTGATGAACTTCTTGTATTTATGACCTGCTGGAATCAGCCCCCAACAGCCAGCAGACCCACATTGCCTTTAGGATGACTTTCAAGTCTTAGTCCATAGTATCTGCTGGCACTCCCTTTCTCTGCTGCTGGTGACTCTACTTCTTGGTGATCAATAGGTTCATCCCTTTATTTAGCGAGAACATCTACCAGAACTTAGGCACTGTTTGCTTTTATGCACTCACTTGACCAACATTTAAAACAAAAATATAGCTTTATCATGGAATAGCTTGAACAAAAATTAGCTAATCCCAGGATTCCAGCCTTCTGCATTCTGAAACTTTAGTAATCACAAGTTTTCGAGAAAAATAGTTCAACCAGCCTAAATTTGAGAGAGCCATGCATGCCAAGAATTAGTTTTGGTCTTATCTAAGATTACCTCCATGGTAACTTCACCTACTGAAACTGCACAGAATGATGGCTCAGCCAAGACTGCACAACTGTGTAATTGATGGGCTCCATGAGCATTAGATGTGGCAGTTTTTGTCTGTCAACTACCATATAGTATACTCCAGAACCAGGGCAAGAGGGAATCTGCCCAAACATGAACAGGATATTGATGTAGCTGAGACATGTTGATTTATTTTAATAGTATTTATAAGAGACCTATATTAATAATGGTAATAATAATAAATACTGGACTACAATGCTCCTGTCCTGTCTAACTCATCACTGCATAGTAGGAATCTAGCACAGGTATTACCCTTAGTAGGTGGCTAATTAGTGCTTATTGAATATCTGAGTAGCAAACATTTGTTAAGCATTTATTGAATCATCACAGGAGGCATATTGTGTAGAAACTGGTCTAATCCCCATTTTCAAAGGAAAAATGTGACATTCAGAGAGATGGCGTAACTTGCCTAAGTTCACGCAGTTAGAAGTGAGGACAATGAGAACAGCAGAGTCGGAACTCAAACCCTCAATCTGTTATTCTCATCTCTGTGCTATGCTACCTCCGATCCTTTCTACTGTTGTTGTGGGAAGAGCTGAGAAGAAAAGTAAATGACTTCAGGGGTCTTCTGGTTCTCCTGGAGTCTATAAATCAGTTATAGACATTTATTTATAATGAAAATTTATTACCAAAATAAGTGCACATAGAATAAATGTACCAGGAATTCAGGAAAAGGAAGGCTGCTGTTTTTAGGTTTCTTGGTAGATGACCAAAAAGCATCCTATCCTGGCCCTTGCCATCTTCATCAGGTGTGTCTCTCACTCTCAGCCATCTCTCCCACCATCTGCTGTAGTGCTTTGGATGAAGACATTTACTTTCAGGCTTTCGTCATGCTGCTCCCTCTACCCAAAATGAAATCGTGCTCATTCTTAAATGAATGACTCCAATGTCACTTCCTCTCTGAAGCCTTTCCCAGCATTCCCACCCACCACACCTCCACCCGTGGCTGAATTAATCACCTCTTCACCTGTTTTACTCTGGCTCTCTGTTCACAGTCAACTTCTTACTTATTACTATGATATTCAGTTTGTCTTGCTGTCTACTCTCTGAGCTACTGAAGACAAGGACCATGCCTTATGAAACAGTAAGAGTTGGGGATTAATTCTATATCCCTACAGAATGGTGAGAAATTTGGTCTGACTAGATCTAAGTGTTCATTTGGTAGTATAAGATAAAGTTGGAAGAGTGAGAGACCATAATGATAAAGACCAGAGGATGCCGTACTGGGGATTTGGATGGGAAGTTCTGGCAACTCATCTAAAGAGATAGAGCAATATAGAAATGGTGCTGTGAGATGAAAATACTAGTAAGATGAGAGGTTCAGGTTTACACCTGAAACCTCTATTTTGAATGAAAAGTAATATGGAATTAAGTTAATGGTGAAATGAAATAGTTTAAGATATTTAACGGTAACCAGAGCCACAAATTTACTTTTCACCTCCAAACTGGTTTTCATCTATAGCATCAGTAAAACCTACTCCCCCACCCCCATGATTAATTGATTTTTACATTAAGGTCTTATTGGATGTTCATCACACACAGGATCTAATCTATATGATAAACCTGTGAGGTCAATATTATTATCTATGCTCCACAGATAAGGGAGCATAGGTAGAGTAGCTTCCCCAGTTCACGGAGCTAATGAGTGTCGGAACAGTGATTTGAACCCTGGTCTCTATGTCTGCAAAGCCTGTTCTTCAATAGGACCTCATATAACAAGCATGGATAAGAAAACATGGCAAGTGTATGCATTAAACCCAGGTGGAAATGTGCAAGAAGTTGGGAAACTGAAGCTAACTCATAGTAAAAATAACAGCATCCTTCTTTTATGAGAAGGGTGGGGCTCCACCAGGGTTTAAAATAATGAGGCACCGATTGCTAATACCTCATTACCTGAGATCCACCTTTGATGGAAGGTGGTGATAGCCAATGCTATGAAGCAGGTAGGTGTGAGGGAGGTATCAGATTCAGGATTTTCAGGTGCTTTATCAGCACTGAGACACTCCAATAATGATGGAGACAGAAGAACTATGTCAAGAAACAACTGGTAAAGATTCACAAAACCAAGTCAGACATATTAAGGGGGTTTCAATAAGACTCACTCCAAGCTCAACTATAAGGCAGCTTTTCTCTTCCAGATGATACACTGACACAGATAGAATGACAAAATGCTTCATCACAAACAACATGGTCTTGTCAGATGAGCTAGTTTGATAAACTATCTGATTGTCTTACTTACTATTGAGCTGTGTGAATCTGGGAATTTCAGGGTGATTTAGAATCTTGCATAGAATTACTCACCCACTCACCCAGGATGAGTAATAATTTCCTTGGTTAAACTAGTAAAGTATGCTGAATTAATTAATTTTACTACATATGTTGCTATAATTAGAAATGAGAAATAAGAAATAATTGGTATTTTTTTGGCCAATCCATTAAGACTGAAAAAAAATTAAGTTTTAATTCTCTGTTTAGAGAAAAAATAAAAATGAAAATACTGTTGTTTTATCTCAAATTATATCTTTTCTGCCATAAAACCTAAAGCAGCTTAAAAGTCAAGTCTGTTTTTATCTAACATCATTTTTTCTTTATTGAAAAAATACAATAACCAATTTCTACATGCGTGTTAGTCTTTGGTGACCAGCCTGCTCCTAGAGAAATTTACAAAAAGAATATCACAAATATTAAAGTTTTCTATATTTTATGTGACAGCATGCATTCCCTTGAATGTAACAGAAAAGAAACTATGTTAGGAAAATAGATTTCTCTTGAATAAGCTAGAAAATGATCATTCCTAGCATTTTGAAATTCCAAACCTTCAGTATAGGAAAAATAAGACTCAGTTATCTGTCCCTTCAATGTTGAGCAACACACAATTTTTCTACATGCTTTCTATGTTTATTAATGTTAAATGGCTTTAAAAAGCATAAGACTGGGGAAAGGAACTGGTTAATGATTCCAATTCAAATCAATAATATAAAATATTTTAGCTGAAAAGTCTGATGATTAAAGCATTGATTGGCCAGGGAATTAAGATCTTTATTTCTGTGGCCCTCCATATGGCCTCCCTTTAATGGCACTTCCCTTTCATCACCCTCCCCCATTAGCAATATTTGGAAACAAAGGAGAAGCAAAGATATCAAGTAGAAATGGAAGGGGGTAACTAATTGCCATGTATATTGGTATCTGACAGATGGTTTAGAACAAGATAATATATTTTCATATAGGGTAAAATAAATTCACAAGTTTATACTCAAAAAGATTCATTTTTGAATGTGTTAATATAGACATAGGTATATGCCCATATATGCTTCTTTACAAACATGTAACTAGAGATACAAAACATATGCATAAGTATGTAAAGAAACATTTATAAAAATGTTAGCTATTATATAAGCATACATGGATTGTGAATGTGAAGAAAATGGTGTATAATAAAAATGAAACATCTGGCCCTCCAGGCATGCATTTTAATGGGTGCTTTAATGATAGCATGTGACAAATGGAACATATGGCCATATCAGTAAAGTCTTGCTACAGAGAACTGGACAGATCTTTTGAACCAAATTTTGTTGTAACATATAGCTATACCCACAGTATTTTTCTAAACATACAAATTCAAAACCATTCTAAATTAAAGAACTGCATATTCAGTAATTTTTTATTATGTTTTCACATTAACTGTCTTCTTAAGGTTAAGCACTCACATGTACTACAAAACGAATAGATCTCAATCTAAAAATAACAATCTCAATGACTGCAATGGAGTTAATTATGCCCATTCTGCTACTATTCTAGTGTTCTCTCTGGATCATGGAATTGTTTTGAAAACTGGTTGTAAATCTATATAGAGTATAATAAAGAATAATAAAGAAGAACCTTGCTCAAAACTCTCCAAGAGGCTTACACAAACTTTCCTACCATAAGGCTCTTTATGGAACCATAATCCCATTCTCACCTACATCCCGACTCTCAAATCTTCAACCTTCAATAATGAAAGTTCATTGCTCAGGGCAAACAACAAGCATTTTGTGCAGCACAAAGAGCCCATGAAATGGAGTTGTGTTGACACTGTGATTCTGCAGCCTCAGGAGATCACTGGCAAGATGCCATTTTGATAGAGCAACTTCACTCCTCAAACTAGGGGCCATGTGAGAAATGTCAAATCACTGATAGAGAAGACACCGACTGACTCTAAGTGGAGAGAACAATACAAGAACTTATTTATAGGAGACTTGTTTTGACTAGCAAAGAAGCACAGCGTTTTGAGGAAAAGAACAGAATTAGTCTAGTGAGGAGATGGATATAGAGGCCATTCAGCTGCTTCCCAGCTAAGTTGGTTTTGGGTGGAGACTCAAATGCTCTGTTGAAAAAGTGGTTATGCTTAGTCCACAGATTTGTAGGGGAAATAAATTAAAGGATCAAACAAATGTAAACAACCTGGATGTTAGCTAAGGCTTCTCTGTCCCTTAGTTCTCAAGTCTATTCATGTGGCTTGAGTTAATACCCTACACAACCCAGATAAAAACTCAACCCATGGGGTGTGTACAGGAAAACAATAACAAAAAGGTACACAATGTTTTTAATGAGTGTCCTACTCTTACTGCAGTTTAGTGCGTCACAAGTTGTAAGTGTGTGATCTCTCAGTCTCTCCAGCTCAACCTCTTCCTATTCCCTTCCCATCTCCTTCTTCTCTTTACTCCATTCTTCCTCCTCTCATTCTGGGACAATTCAATCCCTCTCCTTTTCTCTTGCTGAGTAGTTTTGCCTCCTTCTCTAAAGCTTCTATACCCCCTAAGCACCAGACCCTAGGTGTGCATTTGTACCCAAGCTCATATGTAACTAGAATAAGGGCTTTTCTCTCTCCATAAGAAACTCTGGCAGCAGCTCCTAAAAGAGTAAAAATTTCACCAACTCCTTATAGTTAATTACTATTATTACTGGCTAAAATAATGCTTGATCACTTGGAACCTCCAGAACAATGACAATCAAGGAAGATAATGAGATTAACTCCACGGCAATTATTTCAAACTCGAAGCAATATTCAATTACCTATCAGGACATATGAAATATTACCAATTTCTATTTTTTCTATGCCCAAGGCAGTTTGAATAGAAGTATAGACCCCTTTGAGATCTATGACATATTCTCAGGGTCCTTTGAATTCTTTTTGAAGATTTAACATTTTGGGGCTTTCATGTTTATAATACTCTTTGAAAATTAAAGCGAGCTTATTCTGCTTCATTTGAATGACCGCCTTATGAACAATTAAGTGTCAAGTAATCGTCTGTGGTACAATTGTTCAATTAACAGTGAATTGATAAACTTGTCTAGGTCTTCTTGTTCTAATATGAAAGTGACAACATTATTACATATCTGCTATTGTAACTCAAATTCAAAAGAATTGTTAAATTCTTCTACAAGTTATAAAATACTTCTCTGTAGCAATGATATTTCATAACTAAATTTTTCTTCTGTTTTTAATATATCTTAAGGCTTTGATTTTACATTATTAATATGATACTAGAGGCCCAGCACATGATTAAATCGTGCACATGTAGGGTCCCCTAGGCCTTGCCTGGCATCAGGGCCATGTGTGCTGCCCCGCAATGCCTCGCACACTCCACGGATGCTACCTGCACCCCGTGACACTCTGCAGATGCTGCTGGCACCCCGCAATGCTCCACCGACACTGCCAGTGCCCCGGGAAGATGGGGGATGGGGGGAGGACCTGAGAGGTGCTCCATGAACCTCCTGGTGACTGGTCATTTGGTCATTACGGTGTTATGGGTCACTGGCCTTTTATAATATAGAGGGAGAAGCAAAGCAAATTCTATTTTAATTATAGAAAGTGAAAAAAGAAGGTGGATTTAATACAGAAATGATACTTTCACAGTAGTACTGAAAAATGGACACAAATATATTAAATAGTATAGTTTTAGTACAGAAGGAAAAAATTAGCAGTAAATGACTTGTTCATAATATTCTTTTTTTTTTCTTTTTTTTTTATTGCTTACAGTATTACAAAGGGTATTACATATGTGTCCCTTTTTTCCCCCCACCCTTGACAATCCCCTGGCCCCCCCTACCCCCCAGTGTCTTATGTCCATTGGTTATGCTTATATGCATGCATACAAGTCCTTTGGTTGATCTCTTACCCCCCTACCTCCTGCCCCCCAACCCTCCCCGGCCTTCCTGCTGCAGTTTGACAGTCTGTTTGAGGCTGCTCTGCCTCTGTATCTATTATTGTTCAAAAGTTTATAATGGTCTCTATTATCCATGAATGAGCGAGATCATGTGGTATTTTTCCTTCATTGACTGGCTTATTTCACTTAGCATAATGCTCTCCAGTTCCATCCATGCCGTTGCAAATGGTAAGAGTTCCTTCTTTTTTAGAGCAGCATAGTATTCCATCGTGTAGATGTACCACAGTTTTCTAATCCATTCATCTACTGATGGGCACTTAGGCTGTTTCCAGATCCTAGCTATGGTGAATTGTGCTGCTATGAACATATGGGTGCATATATCCTTTCTGATTGGTGTTTCTGTTTCTTGGGATATATTCCTAGCAGTGGGATCACAGGGTCAAATGGGAGTTCCATTTTCAGTTTTTTGAGGAAACTCCATACTGTCTTCCATAGTGGCTGCACCAGTCTGCATTCCCACCAGCAGTACACGAGTGTTCCTTTTTCTCCACATCCTCTCCAGCACTTGTCGCTTGTTGATTTGTTGATGATAGCCAATCTGACAGGTGTGAGATGGTACCTCATTGTTGTTTTGATTTGCATCTCTCAGATGATTAGTGACTTTGAGCATGTTTTCATATGTCTCTTGGCTTTCTGAATGTCCTCTTTTGAAAGGTGTCTAGGTCCTTTGCCCATTTTTTGATTGGATTGTTTATCTCCCTTTTGTTAAGTTGTATGAGTTCCCTATAAATTTTGGAGATTAGGCCCTTATCAGATATGGCATTGGCAAATATGTTTTCCCATGCAGTGGGTTTTCTCGTTGTTTTGTTGATGGTTTCTTTTGCTGTGCAGAAGCTTTTTATTTTGATGTACTCCCATTTGTTCATTTTCTCTTTAGTTTCAAGTGCCCTAGGAGCTGTATCAGTGAAGAAATTGCTTCGGCATATGTCTGAGATTTTGTTGCCTTTGGATTCTTCTAGAATTTTTATGGTTTCCTGTCGTACATTTAAGTCCTTTATCCATTTTGAGTTTATTTTTGTGTATGGTGTAAGTTGGTGATCTAGTTTCATTTTCTTGCATATATCTGTCCAATTTTCCCAACACCATTTATTGAAGAGGCTATCTTGGCTCCATTGTATGTTCTTGCCTCCTTTGCCAAATATTAATTGAGCATATTGGTTCGGGCCGATTTCTGGGCTCTATATTCTATTCCATTGATCCATATGCCTGTTCTTGTGCCAGTACCAGGCAGTTTTGAGAACAGTGGCTTCGTAATACATCTTGATATCTGGTATTGAGATCCCACCTACTTTGTTCTTTCTCAGGATTGCTGCAGCTATTCGGGGTCTTTTTTTATTCCAGATGAATTTTTGGAGAGTTCGTTCTAGATCTGTGAAGTATGTCGTTGGTATTTTAATGGGAAGTGCGTTGAATTTATAGATTGCTTTGGGGAGTATGGACATTTTAATGATGTTGATTCTACCAATCCATGAACACGGTATGTTCTTCCGTCTGTTTATGTCTTCCTCTATCTCTCTTCTCAACATCCTGTAGTTTTCTGAGTAGAGGTATTTTACCTCTTTAGTTAAGTTTATTCCTAGGTAGCTTAATTTTTTTGGTGCGATGGTAAATGGGATTGTTTTTATAATCTCTCTTTCTGAAAGTTCACTATTGGTGTATAGAAATGCCTCAGATTTCTTGGGGTTAATTTTGTATCCTGCTACATTGCCAAATTCATGTATTAAGTCTAGTAGCTTTTTGATGGAGTCTCTAGGGTTTTTTATGTATAATATCATGTCGTCTGCAAATAAGGACAGTTTTACTTCCTCTTTTCCAATTTGGATGCCTTTTATTTCTTCTTCTTGCTTAATTGCGATGGCTAATACTTCCAGTACTATGTTGAACAGGAGTAGTGAGAGTGGGCATCCCTGTCTTGTTCCTGTTCTTAGGGGAAATGGTGTTAATTTTTGTCCATTGAGTATGATGTTGGCTGTGGGCCTGTCATTCATGGTTTTTATTATGTTGAGGTATGATCCTTCTACTCCCACCTTGCTGAGAGTTTTTATAAAAAATGGGTGTTGGATTTTGTCAAATGCTTTTTCTGAATCAATTGATATGACCATGTGGTTTTTTTCTTTCAATTTGTTTATGTGATGTATCACGTTTATTGATTTGCGGATATTGTACCATCCTTGCATCCCTGGGATAAATCCTACTTGGTCATGGTGTATGATCTTTCTGATGTACTGCTGGATCCGATTTGCTAAGATTTTGTTGAGGATTTTGGCATCTATGTTCATGAGGGATATTGGCCTGTAATTCTCTTTCATTGTGTTGTCTTTACCTGGTTTTGGTATTAGGGTGATGCTGGCTTCATAGAATGAGCTTGGAAGTGTTCCTTCCTCTTGAATTTTTTGTAGTAGTCTGAGGAGGATAGGTTTTAGTTCTTCCTTGAATGTTTGGTAAAACTCCCCTGTGAAGCCGTCTGGTCCTGGGCTTTTGTTTGATGGAAGCTTTTTGATGACTGCTTCAATTTCTTCCATAGTTATTGGCCTATTGAGATTTTTGGATTCTTCCTGCTTGAGTTTTGAAATGTTGTATTTTTCTAGGAATTTGTCCATTTCCTCCAGGTTGTCTAGTTGGTTGGAGTAGAGCTGTCCATAGTATTTTTTAACAATCATTTGTATTTCTGTGGGGTCTGTTGTTATTTCACCTCTATTGTTTCTGATTTTGTTTATTTGGGTCCTCTCTCTTTGCTTCTTGGTGAGTCTGGCTAGAGGTTTGTCAATTTTGTTTATCCTTTCAAAGAACCAGCTCTTGGTTTTATTGATTTTCTGTATTGTTTTTTTGGTCTCTATGTCATTTATTTCTGCTCTAATCTTTATTATCTCCTTCCTTCTGCTCACTCTGGGGTTTTCCTGTTGCTGTCTTTCTAATTCTTTGAGTTGTAGAGTTAGATGATTTACTACCATTTTTTCTTGTTTTTTGAGATAGGCCTGTAGAGCTATAAACTTCCCTCTCAGGACTGCTTTCATTGTGTCCCATAGGTTTTGGTTGTTCATAATATTCTAAAAGCAAAGTATAAATTGAAATTTCTTAGTTTTACTTTAAATTCAGAGAAAGTTGCTCTTCAGAAGGTTCTAGTTAAATATGAAGTCTGAATTAACAAACAAAAGTTTAAAGAAATTAATATCATGCCCTAGCTGGTTTGGCTCAATGGATAGAATATCAGCCTGTGGACTGAAGGATCCCAGGTTCGATTCTGGTCAAGAGCACATGCCGAGGTTATGGACTCAATCCCCAATGGGGGGCATGCAAGAGGCAGCCAATCAATGATTCTCTTTCATCATTGATGTTCCTATCTCTCTCTCCCTCTCCCTTCCTCTCTGAAATCAATAAATTTTTTAAAAAAGATATTAATATCATTACGTATGATTTGTATGAACATGCATTTCCTACATTTAAGTCTCTAGTAATTCATTTAAAGGCTAAGCTCCATGGACATAGACCAGGGGTGGGCAAACTTTTTGACTCGAGGGCCACAATGGGTTCTTAAACTGGAATGGAGGGCCAGAACAAAAGCATGGATGGAGTGTTTGTGTGAACTAATATAAATTCAAAGTAAACATCATTACATAAAAGGGTACAGTCTTTTTTTTTTTTTTTTTTTTTAGTTTTATTCATTTCAAATGGGCCGGATCCGGCCCGCGGGCCGTAGTTTGCCCATGGCTGACATAGACAATAGGGTGGTGAAGGCCTGGGTCAGTGGGGCGGGAGCAAGTGGGAGGGGGTTAATGGGGAAAAAAGGGGACATATGTAACTTTCAAAAATAAAGATTTTTTTTTTAAAAAAAGGCTAAGCTAAGTATTTCTGTAAAGATATTTTGTAGGTGTGATTAAAGTTCATAATCAGTTTTAAGAGATTATTTTAGTCTAGAGGCCCGATGCACAAAGATTCATGCAAGAATAGGCCTTCCTTGCCCTGGCTGCCAGCACCGTCTTCGCTCCAGCCCAGAGCCGCCTTTCCACCTTTGCTTCGACTCAGAGCCACCTTCCGCCTTCACACACTGCCCAGAGGCCCAGAGCAGCCAGTGCAGGGCGGAACACCATCTTTGTCGTGTCAATTTGCATATTCCCTCCTTATTGGCTGTGGGAGCTGCCATCTTTTGTTGCAAAGTGACAGTCAATTTGCATAATCTTTCTTTATTAGATAGGATGATCTGGGTGGGCCTGATTCAATGGTTGAAACTCTTTGAGAGAGAAACTGAGGCCTCCGTGATAAGAGTTTCAGCCTGGTGGTACCAGCATTAGCCCCAGACTTACAGCCTGCCCTTCCTGATGTCTTGGGCTACAGCTTTCAGCTTGGCCAGCCCCCACAACTGCATAAGCCAATTTCTTGCAGTAAATGTCTTAATATACATCTCTTGTTAGGTCTGCTTCCTGGTGGAGCCCTGACTGACACAGGGCCCCAATAATCTGATGATATGCAAATGTTCATCAATCATAAGAAATTGGTATCAAATACAAATTTTAATCCAGCAGAACTTTGTAGGTATTTGGAAACTAACCTTGCTTTTTTTTTCTAACCTCTTGATTTTTAAAAAGTTTCTGAATGAGTTACATCTACATATAAATACTTGAAGGGGAAAAGGCATTTGCTTTTAATACTTTTTTAAAATGGCAACTACTTCTTATGAAATAATATTGCTGACTGCAAAACTGGAAAAGCTTCAAGCAATTACTGCAAATTTCATTGGATGAATAACCAAGAGGCTGCAGTGTAGGGAAACTTCAATATTAGACAAATATGGTTGACAAATGGCCATGAGTGGTGATACTGGCTTGATGCTCCACATCATCACAGAGAACTGCCTCAGGGGTTCTAGGCTGGAGAACAGACAAGATCTGCCACTATCACTCTAAAAGAGACCAATGAGGTTCCAGAATGAATGTGGACCTGTGGACTTCCCATTTCCTAAACCTCATAATTACCTTGCCCCCTGATACTTCTAGATCATAAACCAGCCCTCAATAAATTCCATCATCTTGGAGAGGATCACAGAGAGTAGGAAGAAATATAAAAAACTGAGGGTTTATCCCAAATATAGTGAGCCATCATAAAAAGGTTATGTAGACCCTGCTTGGGC